>NC_143512.1:50472662-50793377 GCF_031878675.1 Megascapheus bottae | reverse complement strand
CAGCAAATATGGATTTCTCCAAATAACTGGGGCAGATAAGACCAATAATGCTTTATAAGTCTTCCAGTTCAACTTCTCTTAGAGTGGCTTTAAAACATAGAGAGGCTTGGGGAGAGTGAGGAAGCAGGAAATCCTCTCAACTTGGTGAACACAAGAAAGCTGGAAAAATAGGAAGACTTCTACATAAGTAGATGGCAAGACATATTCTTGGCAAATTGAGTTCAGTAAGAGGCATGTTTCCAGAACTGAGGCTTTGGCCTTTCCTTGTACTGGCTATAGTAGGAATACCATTGAGAAGATGTCAAGAGACCTAAGAATAGTTCAGGAACTGTCAAGATTTCCAGTTTTTCTGTGAAGTCCATGAGTTAAAGACTTGTGAAAAAATACGTGAGAAATTTGTGTAAAGTTCAATGAGAAATTAGGCCAATTTTATGTTTCTCAAAACTGTTGTAATTGAATAGGAGGGTTTTACATGCTAGGAGGGTTTTTTTTTTCACATGGTATCAAGTCTCAAAGGAAAAAAGCAACAAGAGGAGAAACAGATAAGTATGCACAGAAATACACTCACATACTTTATACACACAGACACAGTTTCACAATCATACACAGAGTTTAGGCAAAGAGGTGGAGCAGTTTACTACATGGCATGAGACATAGCATTTAGATTATCTACATATATAGATAAAATGTGTATAAATGATCAACATCTATATCTATAATCTATATAATATATATCTTACAATAGATTAAAGGGTAGATATTGCATATTTTATAGTGAAAGAGAGTGAAGCTTACGGAGGTTACTAATTTGCCCAAATTTACATAAATGGTAAAACAGAATGATCAGATAGCAAGTATACCTGGCTTCTAAGCTCATACTGGTTATACCAGCCCTTCAAAAGTCTATCAAAAATATAAAAGGTGGATCCTGGCATATTACTGTATGTTTATAATCCCAGCTACTTGAGAGGCACAGATAGGAAAATGACAATTGACTGTTAGAATGCTGAGCATGCTTTAAAAAAACACTCCATATTTTGGTGACATCTGATATGTGGGAGATAAATAAATATAGAAACGATTTTCTCTCCATATATAGGTTTGAATGCCCCATATTAGTGAGAGAATGCAAACACCCCTCTCCCATTTATTTAACCTTCTCTTGCCATAGTGTTGGAGAAGAAAATATAAACAAAAAAAAGAACTCTCACTCTTCTTATTCTCTTTTTCCTGAGCAATTAAATTCCAGTGTCTTTTAGAACAAGATGGATAGACATTGCAACCATTTCACAGTTAGAAATTACTTGGAGGGGTTAGCAAAGGGAAACGGGTACAAACACATCAGAAGGGGTATCAATGTTTGAGAAGTAATGCACCTAATACCTGACAAATGTAACTGTAATCCCTCTACACATTATCCCAACAATAAAAACAATTACTGAGGCAAATCCACTCCCTAAACAATACATTTGTGTGTTTGGATGTATGAGAGGGATAGTTATGGGCATACAGAGGATGGGTTTAACATGAGTGGATTGAGTCTCTGAAAAATATCAGCTGTACTTGACATAGAGTATCAGAATCTGGGCAAGGTGACATGTATTTGTTTGTGAAATCAGCCTTGTGTGGAGAGGTAGAGTACAAACAGATGGTGGAAGGTATCCATGAAGAGTGTGCCATGAGGAATCAGAGTCTAAGCAGAATGATGTGAACATCTTTGTGTGAAGATGGCCTGTTGTGGAGTGTCAGATCCTGTGTAGAGTTTGGAGGTTGTCTAAGAAGAGAGATTGGCTATGAGCTGGTAGAGTCCATGTAGTGAGAGGATGGTGGTGGAAATAGGAGACTAGTTACAGAGAAGTTTGACAAAATAAGGAAATCTATTAATTAAGAATGTAAGTATCCATGCACATATCATGCGTGGAAGGAAGTTAGAGTTACAGAATAGGAGGGAACAGAATGACTTTATAGAGTTGGATTGGATTAGAGACTCCAGTGTGATTCAAAGTTTTCAAAATACGCAAATAAATATGGGGAGTAAACATATAGTTTACAGATACTCCTGGACACAGCTGCTGTGATCGCCTAAGAACAGCAACAATTCAATCGTGAATTGAGTACACTTAGTACCTGATCCTGGTTTCTAATATCATTCTTCACTGAAAGGAGCCAAGACTCAAGGAATGGTTTATTTCCAGGCTGGAGCAGAATGAACACAAGACAAGCCTGGAGCATCTAATTTCAACCATAAAAGAAGAGTAAGTAAGACACAGAAAGCTTAAATAATTCGTTCAATTCACCCATCTACTAAGATAAGGATAAGACAAAAGACAACTCTAAAAAATTAAAACCTAAAATGTTTCTACAGTGATATTATTTAACTAATATTGTAAATTCTCTCTCGAACTCCTTTTTAAAGAAACAGAAAGTGAATTCAGAGGTGATGCATTGTGACTGAGATGAATGAATGCCAGAAAAACAGATGGGAATAACACTAAGACATGAAGCCCTCCCCAAAAATCTATCAAATGAATGCTAACGGTATCCAACTGTGCTTTTTCTATGCTGTCCCTCATTTACTTACGTTATTAATTTTTTAAAGTAACTCCTAGCCCCATTCTCCTGGGATAAAGAGTATTTCCATATCAAAATGTCTGTTGAACATACAATGAAGTCAATAAGCAATGAGTAAATTCTGTCATGCCATCCAAGTGTGGATGGGAATATCAGGGTTTTCTGAGTCCTACCACTCAATTGATGTGAAGTTTTGTTCAAGCCTTTAAACATTCTGTGTTTGGGTTTCATTGTGTGTAAGGTAAGTGACTTGGACAGAGAACTTCTAAGATCTACATGTGTCATCACAGCTCTCACTGAGGGTGCTGAAGAAGCCTTCTGTCCACTTAATTGTCAGTACTAGGATGGTGTGTGCAGTCATGTTGATGGACTGTTGCCCAAATGAGATGATCTGACCAGGATCCCCAAAGAGGACCTTCAACCTGGATAGCTGTCAAATAGCCATATGTAAATGATGAATGAAGTACCCAACTAAAGACTGCAATTACTAGCCACCAATCTAGTCTGTTAAAGACTCCGGAATCACCTTTCTCAGTGTCTATCCTTCTGAGATGAAAATTCTGTCTCTTCCTTTCCCTTTCTTCTAATTTAGAAGATGATTTGTACCTATGTTAGCCAGCTTTCTGTCACTATAATGAAATTCTTGGGATAATTAACTCACAAAGAGCAAAGATTTGTTTTGGCTCACGATTCTGGTAATTTCAGTCCAAGGTTTGGTGGACCCATTGCTTTGGGCCACTAGTAGGCATGCCAGATGGCAATGTCGAGAGACACATGGTAGAATAAATCCTCACCTCAATACTAGAAAGCAGAAGAGAGGCCAGCGTCCCAAATTCCCATGGATACAAGGGTTTCCCGTGAGGTCTCACTCCTACAGATTCCTCCTGCAGATTCCAAACTCCTGCACTCAGGAGACGAACACATTGGTCATTGATCTTTGGGAGGAATTCAGTGTCTAAACTACATCAGCGACATCTTTATCTCATTCAGATGACCGGCAATACTATGAACACCATTGTGTCGAATGGTTAATTGGTATGACGAATTTTATTTTCTTTTTACCTAAACTGGTTAAAAATGTTAAATATTTACAAAGTTAGAGGTTGCAATTAGAAAACAAAGAATCTCTCACTTTCACTCCCAAGCCAGTTCTCAAATTTGTACAACAGTGTTCAAGGATATAGTAGATTGGCTATTTTAAAATTCTAACTCGTGAAGACAATATTGAAGAGATTAAGTAAATAAGTTAATATGTGTGATAGGTAAATAATTCTCTGTCCATTCAGTATGTAAAAGGAGAGACTTGAAGGAAACTTGAGAAATTGGTTTGAAATTAGAAGTAGTGGAATAACATATGGTTTCTAACACAAATCAATAGAGAAACAAAACATAAATGTATCATACCTTCCTTAGCTTTTTCTACTGATCTCCAGTAATGAATATACCTCAGGCCCACATTGTGGTTTTGCAAACCATTCCCCATTGCAAAAAGTCAAGACTCTCTGGGGAGAAATGACTCACTGCAGGACCGAGGCAGGGGAAGTACAAGATGAGCCTGGAACCCGGGATTGCGCTAAAAGCAAGGAACTTACACAAACAAGGATTACATCAAACTGACTTAAGAGGGAATGACAATGTGATCACCCAAATGTTACTCAGTTAAACTCCACAAATAAAATCATTATGGAGATAGTGTGATTAGGAGAGTGGTGTGTAATAGTTCCAAAATATCTCCTCACAAATTATTAAGTATAAAAAAACAGAATAGTGGCTGGATTCCTCCTTAGTTAAGTAATCTGGATAATTATCATTAGTAATGAGACAAGTGAAAAGGACACAACACCAGTTCACATCATGGTGATATCATTTCACTAATATTCCTGAATGAAAGAAGGAAATTTGAGCAAATTTAAATTGAAGAATAATACAAAATATAACTGGTTCATAGTCATCATAATCATCAAGGTCAAGAAAATATGAAGGACTATTTTTGGATTGAAGAAGATGAAAGTGATATGTTGATTATTGCAACCCCTACTCTAGAACTGGGATCTTTTACTGTGAAGTATGAGGACAACTGCCCAAGCCTGGATAGGGTCTGTTTTCAAGGTACAAAGTCAGACACCAAATTATATTTTCTAATTTCTGTAGTTAAAGTACAGTCCTGAGGGAAATGCTTTTGTTTTTAGGAGGCATCAAAACTTAAATGTCATTGAATGCGTTACCTTACTTGGTGAAGAAATTTTATAGACATGTTTAGTGAGCATTTTGAAATGGAAGATTATGACAGATTTTTCAGTATCATCACCAAAATAATTCTTTTAGGTGGAATACAAGAAAACAGAAGAGTAAGAGTCAGAGAAGAAGGTGTGAGGATAGAAGCAAAGGATGGTGGAATTGCTGAAAAGGAGATATGAACATGGTTTGCTGGAAAAAAATAAAGGAATACATTTTCCCCCCTACACCTTCTGAAGGAAATAGATCTAGCACATCTTAATTTTAGTTCTAGAAGTCACATTCTTGAGTTTTTACCTCTAGAACAGTAACAGAACAAATATGGAGGATGGGATCATCAAAAAGTAAGTAAAAATTAAGCCAAGCACTGGAGCCTCATGCCTATAATTCTTGCTACTCAGGAGGCTGAGAGGGGAAAATTGAGATTCAAAGCCAGCCTAGGCAGAAAAGTCCATAAGACTCTATATCTCCACCTAAATAGCAAAAAAGTAGAAGTGGAGCTGTAGCTCAAGTGGTAGTCAAGTAGAGTGAAAAAGCTTTACCACAGTGCCTTGAGGTTGAACCCTAGTAGCAGCAAGGGTACTTTGTATACATATGTGTGTGTGCACGTACACACACACACACACACACACACATCACATAGCATTTGTTATAGCAGCAAGAGGAACCTAACATAATTGATATATAATAAGTTCAAACACTTATATATTATCATTACTGTTGTGGTTACTCAGACCTCTTGAAGAACCAAGTCTAGTTTTCCTTGGAATATGGCCTCTGTTTTAGTACTTCAAGGATTTCTAAAATACTTGCTGACATTAGCATCTATGAGGCAGGTTTATGAATGAAAGACATGGACTGTTTGCAAGCATACTGCCTTTCTGCATTTGCCTGCTCTGTAGGTCTGGAGGCTGATCATATATAAATTGCGAAAGAGACTCCCTTGAACTCTGTTGTACATTTTTTTTTTTTTTGCTAGTCCTGGGCTTGAGCTCAGGGCCTGAGCACTGTCCTTGGACTTTCTCAAGGCTAGAGCTCTACCACTTGGACCTCAGCACCACTTCCTGCTTTTTTTTCTATGTATGTGGTACCGAGGAATCAAACCCAGGTCTTCGTGCATGCTAGGCAAGCAATCTACTGCTAGGCCAAACTCCCGGCTGTAGTACTTTCTTCTCATTTGGTCTTGGCTTTTTTGCTAGCTTGTTTTCTCATAGGAAACATATTTACACAGTCCTTATCTGAGATATATCTAGTTTGTTCTTACCAAGTCACTCTCCAGGGGAATTCTGATCTGGAGAAATGGGAGGTTCAGGTGAGACATAGAGGAGGCAGCACCAGAAAACACATAAAACAACGGAAACTTGGTTTTGCCACTGACAGATTCCAGAGAAAGAAAAGACAGCTTCTTTCCCAGGGCCTGTGGGTAGAGGGAGCCATTCAGAACATGAGTGCCCAACCAGTATGTGGGAATAAGAGAAAGAGAAGGACTATGCCTTTATTGGGATATTGGACATTGCCCAGCCAGTCTCTTTTGGTTGATTTATACAATGCTAACTTGAGTTTTGTAGTCAGACAATGAGTGAGAGTTGGTCACTGTGGTATCTCTACACAGACCATGAGAAGTGTTGAAGGTCAATGGAGCAAGGCAATCAGATTGTATCCAGCTGTGTCCATGGACATGTCACAGGGGGGTGGGCATTTGTCTAAGGTACTACCTGGATGCACTATGCTGAGGAACAGAGAAGCTGGAGAAAAGGTGAGGAAGGCAAGGCTGAGGAAGGCCAGATTCTGGTAGGAGAAAGTTAAATGTACATTGAGAATAGACCCCAAGGCAAAATAGAATACAGCATCTTCGGTAGTTGTCTTCCACAGAGATAGTACGGAAGACGCAAGGGAAGACAAGCACAGCCAGGGCCTGTGTTCCCTCCACTATCTCCCATGATGGGAAGGATTGCTTCCTTTTCAGAAAGCTACCACTTGTGTTGGTAAAAAAAAGAATCGGTATCACAACAAAGGGTATTTTCTTCACAGGGAAATTTTCAAAGGAAGAATACAAAGAACGTAGAAATGGAGACATTAATTTTTCTAGAACTTCAGCTGGAATATCAGGCATTTTTTAAATGTCAGAGATACAGTATAAGTAAAGCATATTCTAGTAGTAAGTTTGATGCTGAGTCTGATTTTGAGGGGTGACTATAATTTGCTCTTTAGGATAAAAGCAAGAAACCTGAAATATAGATATGGACACCATGTCTAGTGTAGGATATCTTTTTATTTTTCCCCTTTGGTGGTTGTTACATTTTTCTACTCTTCAGTTGCGGAAGGACTGACTTCACCATAATCAAATAACCTACTAAAGCTTCCCTAATAAGAATTTCTGCAATGAGTCTCTTTAGCCTGAATAATGCATTTCCCCTTACAGTCTATTTTGTCTGCAATCTCCACAGGCAGAGTCGGCATCTATAGCTTATTACCATCATTCTGATGATAATGTTACGTCTCATCAATTACTCGGGAGCAAGGTCAAATTTAGCTGCCATATCTCCCCTTCAGCAAAGCCATCAAGAATCTATCTATCACTCTACCTTCCCACATGCAAAAGACTTTAGTGGCTTGTCTTCTCTATGTCTCTGTCTCCACCTCTCTGTTTCTCTGTCTCTTTCTCTCTTTTCTCCATCTCCCTCTCCACATCTTCTTATCCACGTCATAGGATTACCAGTTACCTGTTTGATTTAAGCCCAGTCCAGATTAGTTTACTTGATTTCACTTTCATGTGAGAAGAACAAACAAGAATGTATAAGAAAATCACGGAGCCATAAAGAATGGGAGGAACCTGTACCTAAGAGAGAAAATGAGTGTATACTTTGCTAAATAGATACTAAAGCCTCTACTTATGTGATTTTCTTTGTGTTTTGATCCTTGGCAGAGAAGCATTTTGATGGAGACTGCTTGTGTAAATCATAGAAGAGATATTTATTTTAATTAAGAACAGTCTTCAATAAGTTAAACAAAAAAATTATAAAGTAAAAAGATAAAAGAACTAACATGAAATTACCATCTTAATCTACAGAACTGGGTTCTTTCAGCCAATCTAGATTTCTTAAAAATTATTCCACCTCTCAAGAGAATTCACTTAGAAAGTATACCATGGTATATAAATCTTTGACAATTGGGCAAACCTTATCGAGTTCTCATTTTCCTTCTTTTAGCAGTACTAAGATTTGAACTCAGGGTCTCACACTTGTTAAGCATAGGGTCTACCATTTGAACCATGGTCTTTGTTTTTAGTTATTTTTCAGATAAGTTTTTACATTTTTGTCCAGTGCTGGCCTTGAAACACAATACTGCCAGTTTTTGGCCTCAAAACAACTGGGTTTACAGGGGTAAACTACCAATTCCAAAAGTATTTTACTGATTCACTTTGTAGAATCAGTAAGCAGAACTTCAACTTCATAAACACAGTTGCAGTTATCAAACAAATGTGATGAGATAAAAAAAGTCTACTTATTTACTTTCTATAGTATATTTATTAATTAACTTTGCTATTAACTATCACACTAGTCTAACAAACACTCTCTTAAAAGTAGTCTTTTTTTCATGTGGTAGCAATCTTTGTCTCATAGGAGACATAGCATTTTAGATATGTTGCCACCAATTTCTGAATTTCTTTATATTGTATACTTGGAGTCTATGCTGCTAAATGCCCATATATTTTAAGTTAAACATTCCTTAGTAAATGTTTTTAGATAATGTTTTAATTATCAAATTGTGCTTTGCATAATTTGTAGAAATAACAGGATGGCTCATTTATAACAGTTTAGCTCAATATATTTATTGTGATTACATACATTTTTTTCATTTTTATTATCTTATTTCATGCATTTAGCATGCCATATTTTCATATTGCCCATCTCTTATCCCACACTGTTTTGCTGTGTTTATTTAAAGAAATAAATGTTTTATATTATATATGTGCTGGACCGTCACTTTCTATTCACTATGTTTATTAATTAATTTTTCCAATTCTCTCTGTCTCTCTGTCTCTGTCTCTGTCTCTGTCTCTCTCTCTCTTTCTTTCTTTTTCTTTTGGTAGTGGGGCTTGACCTCTGGGCCTGGGTGCTGTCCCTAAGCTCTTCAGTTCAAGGCTACCGCACTACCGCTGGGCCTAGGTGTTGTCCTTGAGCCACTCAGCTCAAGGCTATTGCCCTATCCCTTGAGCCACACAGCCACTTCCAGTTTTCTAGTGGTTAATTGGAGATAAAAGTTTCATGGACTTTAGTGCTGGGACTGGCTTTGAACCATGATCTTCAGATCTCAGCTTCCAATTTTCTCTTTTTATCTTAGTATTACCCACAGTCACCCACATAGGTGACTCTGATTCCCAGAGGGTGAAGGCTGCTACTTAGGGCTATAGTTGAGAGTCTCATTTTACTTTAAGCTATATCTTCCATCAAATTTCTGAAGGTTTCTCATCTCAAGACTACAGTGGCCAAGGAAAGGATATATCTTCCTTATAGAGGCAATTCACACCAATTAGCAGAAGAGAGATAACTTATTCTGAAATGTAGAATAATAATAATAAAATATTTCAAATCATCATCTTTTGATGTGGGCAGTCAATAGATTCTGAGAAAAGAATAATGACTAGAGGTTTAGAACCTCAGAGATTCCACCAGTTAAGCTACTAAGATTCTGAGGGTACTTGCTGAAAGTGAAAAGGATATAGAATGATAACAGAGGATGAACAGAATGAGCATCAGGGGTGCTCTTGAGCCTAGTTCCAGAATCATGAACTGCTAACTTTCTCCACTAAATTTGTTTACATAAAAGTTCTCAGGGGTTGGGGTTATGAAAACATAAAACTGACAACATGATCCCTACACGAAGAAAGCACAAAATGCAAAAGCAAACGGATTTGTCTAGTTTGAGAGCTGAACTGTAGTGAGCTCTGTTCTGTGTTACTCAGGGTACCCAATCACCCACAGTTTCAGGACCAAGGGATTGATTTTCATGCTGATCTGCTGATTTACTTCTGGGTCTCTCTGGACATTTTCTTTGGCTGCAGAGCACCATATTTCTCAAAGTTATGCCGTCTTTCCGGGAAGGGTGGAGGGGGACACTTGTTCCAGTGCCTGCATGATGCTGGAATCCAAAGACTTAATTGTCTCAATGTGGGATACGTCAAAGCCCATTCAGACCCTTTGGTCCCTGGAGGATCAGCTGAGGCCTCTGTTGCTATAGTACCACGGTATCTCCCCCTGACTAATCCTTTTCCTTTCACATCCTCAAAAGTGTTCCTTAAATAGCAGTCTACAGAAAATATCCTGCAAATTCCCATCTCAGAATCAGTTTGCCAGAGATGGATTCTATCAAGTCATTATCTCTCTCAGATAACACACCTATTATCTCTGGGTTTCTATTATTTCTGGATTTCTACCCTTCAGTTTTTGTTTCTATAGGCTGGATTATGAAATCATCCCTGGGAATTTTTCTACAAAAAAAATACTGTGTGGCCTACCTAGCATATGGAATGGTCACTCATAATGACTCTTGTTTAGTTCTGCCTGATACTCCCAGTGGGTTCTATCTCAGGGTCAATTTTATGTACATTTCTCATCCTGTAGTTCCACTACAGAAGTACGCATTCTTACTTTGGCCCAGAATGAGGCAGAAAGCCTGAAATTTCCATTGTACTGAAAATGATTCTTTTTCTTTTCCATAGCTTAGAACATCAAATTTCATCATTTCCCTGTTCGGGTGGGCAAATCTTTCATTATTTTTTCTAAGCTCATAATTGCTGTGCTGTATACCTTTTAGCCTTACAGCTTCATGAAGAGGTATTACTTTTCCAGTCACTGTCTCATAGGACCAATGGCCTCATATCTGGCTTCATTGTGTATAAAACCCCAAACTACTACCTATTACTGAGTTTGATAACCACCCATGGGGAAGCTTAATGATCAGATCTGATACTTATAGTTCTTAATTTCAAGCACATTGAGATTTCCATTTATTTCTTGCAACTGGATATGCATTAATATCATTTTCAGCATTTCTAGAATCTAAATTTACTACACAGTAGCTGAATGTTTCCTAGAGCTAGGTTTTACTAGGAAATGGAAATCATGGAGTCACTGACCTTGGAACTCAAGGAGGGGAAATGACCAAGTTGAGAAAGAAATTTTAAACTGTTTCTGATTGGCTAGGAAAGGACAAAAGAGAAATGCATCTAGAACTCTAGTTGATATTAGATACCTCTTATAATGTACTGAGAGTTCCTTGAGGGTAAGGACTGTATCTTATTTGCTGTTCTGTCTTCTGAATCCTTTGAATCATTACCAGTACAAATAGGAAAAGTTCAGTAGTTGTTGACTAATGAATGAATAACATGATAATACTGGACCAAATGATCAGATATTTTTTAAAAACCAAGAAATAATAATATTGCATGGCCTAATATCAATACTAGTCTTAGGATCATGAAAATAGTAAAAAATACAAAATGAGGTTTTATAATCATTCATTCCTATTTACTTCCAACAAATGGACTATTTATTGTCTGTTATTGTTTCCAGATGGAGACAGTGATGATGAGCTAAAGGAAAGGCATGGTTCTTGCCCAAAGGAGCGGGAGGAGGATAGAAATCTAAATGAATAAACAAATGGACAAAACTGAAAACCTTTCAAGTAGTAAGAAAAAGATAGTCAAACATTCTGTTATCCCTGAACACATTTGCTTATAAGCTATTATCCAAGATAGTAATTGATAGTATCCCCAGACATGTTCCAGTGTGGATGGTCATACTGACAGGGAGACATAGTGTTAGCAAATGAAATAGCAGGGAAATCAATTCACTTGTTTGGGGAATCATGGGAATCTCTTTTTGAAACATGGAGGATAGAGCATGGAGGACAAAATACACAGATAGTGACTCTGTAAGGGTGGCAGTTGGGAAACCCTGCCAGGCAAACAGAATAGTAAGCACAGAATGAAGCATATTCAAGAAATCCATAGAGAACCTTTCATGCTGGAATATCACGTGGTAGAGGTAACCTAAAGGGCTCTAGAAACACAGATAACATGCTTGGTGGGGATTATGAATTTTAGAATTACTTCTTCATCCTTCAAAGATAGAGGTGGCTAAGGCAGGGACTTCAGCATTTTGAAAAGATTACTTTTGACTATATTGTAAAGAATAAATTTAAGAAAGTCTAATATATCCATGATGAAATCAAAATGAAGCCTACCAAATGAGGTTTGAAATGGGGGCAGGCAGGAGAGAGGAAGGTCTGGGAATATGGTATAGGAAGTGAATTTATTCAAAGTGCACTTTGTTCACTGAAAACTCCAAAAATGAAACTACTTCAAAAACAAAACAATAAAAAGATTATCCATCATAAGAAAAGAGAAGAAGAAGAAGAAGAAGAAGAAGAAGAAGAAGAAGAAGAAGAAGAAGAAGAAGGAGGAGGAGGAGGAGGAGGAGGAGGGGGAGGAGGTGGAGGAGAAGGAGGGGGAGGAGGAGGAGGAGGAGGAGGAGGAGGAGGAGGAGGAAGAGGAAGGAGAAGGAGAAGAAGAAGAAGAAGAAGAAGAAGAAGAAGAAGAAGGAGGAGGAGGAGGAGGAGGAGGAGGAAGAGGAGGAGGAGGAGGAGGAGGAGGAGGAGAGGAGGAGGAGGAGGAGGAGGAGGAGGAGGAGGAGGAGGAGGAGGAGGAGGAGAGGAGATGATGGGGAGGAGGAGGAGCTAGGTGATGGTGGCTGGAATGTAATTCTAGATGTTCAAGTGGCTAAGGTTTGAGGATCATGATTTGAAGTCAGCCTGGGCATGAAAGTTCATGAGATTTTTTTAAATCCCCAATTAACTAGCAAAAAGCCAGAAGTGGGGCTATGGCTCAAGTGGTAGAGTACTAGCCTTAAGTAAAAAACAATACCTAGGTCCTGAGTTCAAGCCCAAGTACCCATACTAAATTAAGTAAATAACAAGAAAAAAGTCTAGGAAAGCAGTTACTGGTTACATACTAGTATAATTAAGCAGTGAAGGAAATGGAAAAAAAAATGAATTGGGGCTGGGAATGTGGCCTAGTGGTAGAGTGATTGCCTAACATACACAAAGTCCTGGTTCAAATACTTGATACTACATACAAAGAAAAAGCCCAGGAGTAGTGCTCTCAAGGGGTGGAACACTACTCTTGAGAAAGCCCAAGGACAGTGCCCAGGTCCTGAGATCAAGCCCCAGGACTGGCAAAAGAAAAAAGAAAGAAAAAAAAGAAGAGAATTTAGAATAATTCTAGAAGGAAAATGAGTTGAATTGGGGAAATGTATAGGCTGTGGGAAGGAGAGATAGGACAGAAAGTAGAAATGAGTTCTGGCTTACACACCTGGGTAGAGAATGATGTAACTCACTGAGACAGATAACTGCAGTTAGTATTAAGATACAGCACTGTCTTGTATTCCTGCATTTATTTCTTTAGGGACCCACCATGCATCCACACCTGGCATATAGCAAGTGCTGTAGGTAATAACAAATACGCTTTCTATGGCATGTAATGGGGAATATAAGTGCACAAATACATATTTTTAATCAATTATCATACTTTCAGCTAGGAGTAGTAGAAAAGCAAACCAAAATTGCTTAAAACAGGATGTTGTTGAAAATCCGAAAGTGGAGAATCCCACCTTGCTTGGTTCAATTGTTACAGTTGGCCTCAGAGATGCTGCAGCTTTCAAGTCTGTTGACCTTCGTTATTTTGTTGACTTTTCCTTAGCTCATATGTTTTTGCGTTGAAAGATTGTTATTTCAATTACAAGGACACACTGACATGGTGATGTGCAGGAACAGAATAACTACCCTCACTCTATACTTTATTTTCAAAGCAGGAAGATCCAGTAGACTCCCTGCCCACCCCCACCCCCCTATGAGCCCAGAGACAGTACAAGGGTTATTTCCAAGCAGTCTGGCAAGAAGAAAGGGTTTGCCATGACTTGTGTAGTGAAGCCCAAGGCCAGGTAATGAGTTTCCAAAAATTTTGGAGGTTAGTCTGTAAAGGAAAAAGTAGACTTAATATTGAGCAGGCAACTAAAGCATCTGTCCTTTTCTGGAACGTAGAAGTATGTAGTGTTGTCTGCTGAGTGATCAGAGTCACCTTGAAGTTCAGAGAGGGAGAAATATTCCAAGACTGATAAAGGTTATTAGGTTAATGTCAGTCTGAAGGCAGAAGCTGAAGATTACAGCAGCCCTTAAAAGAATACTAACATAAATCCATCTTCACCCATTGATTCTCCTGATTTCAGCTGTCTTTGTGGCTTCTCTGAATTTCTCCAAAGTCATATGAATACCATTTCTTATTGTTTCTAAGCTTCACTGAACTGCAAAGAGGATGGTTGAATAGTGTTTTGCATAAAATACTAGAAATATTTGTTCCTTAGAGCTGGCTCAATTCGAGCCTGACCTGTTTCTGTCATTACCGCTGAAATTGTGCTCCAGCTCTTGCCAGATTTTGAGTTGTCAGGATAATAATTTATCTATCTTGTTGTCAGACTCACAGCTAGTTTGTCCGACTCCAGGGGAATCTAAATGACTCTCACTATACAGGGAGTGCAACTCATATTTTAAATGCATTTAATTCCATGCACCTTCCTCCTGCCACACCCTGTATCCAAAAATTAAAAACTTCTGCTGCCTTGTTATAGAGACCTCTGCCACTCCCTTGATGCCAGGTTCCCTCTATTTTCTTCTAAATATGCACAAAATCATTGGCAATTTTCTCTGGCCCCAGTTACTAGGCCAGCCTCCTGGGTCTCTGGGCCTAAAGCTTGCTTCTCCTTCCATCCTCTTTCCATCCTCACTTCCCCAATCATTTCTATTCTTCCAAAGGATCTTGATTTCCCAGTATGGTATCTGACCTTTTAGTTTTATAAAAGGCCAATTTTGAAGCTTTTCACTTTAAAGACAAATCTTCAGATTTGCTTTACAAGGGCAACCAGAAATTATTTTGCATGTTTCATAATTCATCCCCTTCGGCTTTTACCCCTTACAATACATCCCTTTCAAGGTTTTTAACTGCAAGCATTAAATTACCCTCCTGACGTACGTGTCCTTTTCCTCTTCTTCCAAGGAATGCTTGGAAAGGAATCCAATTGTGGGCAGATGTTAGGTCTTGCTCAAAAGCGTTTTTGTGTCAAGTAACAAAACACAGTTGTAGTTTAAATAAAAATACTAATAGGGATTTGCATGATAAGCAGGAGTAGTAATTACTGGCTTTGAAAGCATATCATAATGACTTTTTACAATGGTACTTATACTCTATTATTCTTCCTTCCTTATTCTCTAGTCACTGTGGCTAATTACAGTGCCCCAGGAAAATGTACTGAGAGAAAACAGCAGCACACAGGAGCTGGTGAGACTCCCTGGCGACCACAAGCAGCCAGATGGGGCCTGCTAGGTAGTGCAGGGGCACACACTGTAGTCACCCCAGGACTTCTGGGTCTGGTTCTCTGGATCTTCCTTTCCCACCCTCAAAGCACAAGGCCTAATTGCTAGTAAATCAGTTCATCAAAGTACATTTGCCTAGTATCTACCGCTAATTGAAGGGGTTATCTAGTAGACTCACACTTCCTTCACATTTATAATTAAGTGCAATCAGACTAACTGACTCCCAATCAAAAATAGTGTGCTTTCCCCACACCTCATAGAAATGATTTTACTATTTCTCTTTATCACTTAGTTTAACCTTCACTGAAGCACATAATAGGAAATAGAATTGAGAAACTTGTTCTATTGACCAATAGGTATTATTGAGATCACTGTGCGTTATATTGTGCTGGGCTCTTCATGAGGACCCAATGAGTAAACTTTTAAATTTCAGTATGGAAAACAGTTACATTTTCTCTCTCTCTCTCTCTCTCTCTCTCTCTCTCTCTCTCTCTCTCTCTCTCTCTCTCTCTCTCCTCTCTCTTTCTCTCTTTTAAAATGTCATGGTTACTGTAAATAATATCACAGATTAGATTTCCCTTTGTGTGTGTGTGTGTGTGTGTGTGTGTGTGTGTGTGTGTGTGTGTGTGCCTGTCCTGGGGCTTGAACTCAGGGCTTTGGTGATATCCCTAAACTTTTTTTTTTTTTTTTGCTCAAGGCTAACATTCTATTATTTGAGCTACAGCTCCTCTTCTGATTTTCCTTTCTTCCTTCTTTCCTTCCTTCCTTTCTCCCTTCCTCCCCTCATCTCTTTCTTTCGTTCTCTCTTTCTCTCTCTCACCTCTTTCTTTCTTTCTTTCTTTCTTTTCTTTTCTTTTCTTTCTTTCTTTCTTTCTTTCTTTCTTTCTTTCTTTTTTTCTTTCTTTCTGTGGTCAATCGGAATTTCCTGCTTGGGCAGGTTTCAAACCATGATCCTCAGATCTCAGCCTCCTGAGTAGCTAGGATTATAGGCATGAACCTATAATGGCACCAGGCTGTGTTTGGCTACTAGAAAGCCAAACTACTAGATCATGAAGTTATGGCTCATTTCTAACAAGTTTCTACTGAGCACCTCAAGTATGGATGATGGAGGTCACTCTTTGCATTTATTTCTACCCTTGCTTCATACTGTCCCAATTACAATCTTTCCTTATGTTTTCAAACAACAGAAATGTGAGGTTTTGTTGGTTTATTTCCATGATAGTTGAATGCAAGTATTTGGCAGGTGGCATTCTGTGAGATAATCATTCCATGATTTTTCACCTTATTGACCTGCCATCTTCTAGGGACTCCCACCTTGTGCACAAGAGTGAAAAGAGAACACAGGATACAGAAAAACAGGAGCCAATGTTGCCATATTGTATGAAAAATAAGGGCAAAAGGAACTTGCTCTGGGTTCCCTAACCTTTTTTTGTTTTATTTTTGTTTATTATTATCGTAAAGGGAGGTACAGAAGAGTTACAGTTGCGTAAGTCAGGTAATAAGTACATTTCTTTTTGAACAGTGTCATTTCCCTTGATTTCTCACATTCTTCCCATCCCACTTCCCTCACCAACAAGTCATATAGTTCCTTTTTAACAAAGTGACTGGTGAGTGCCATTGCTGCATTAGTTCATGCTTTGTCCCACTGTTTCTGTGCTTCCTCTTCCCCTCCCCAAAGCACATAACTTACATATAAGCAAAAAATGAGAAACCAAAAACAGTGACAAAGGGAAAAAAAACAAAACCCAAAAGTACAATAACAAAAACATTCTCTAATTTCCATTTCTTGGAGTTCACTTTGACAGACATCATTTTATACGATCGTATGCACATAGCTATTGAGCCTTTGTAACATTAATAGCATTCAAGATTCGTTTGTGTGAGCAGAAACAATCATTCATTGTTGGGGTATAAGATTCTGGAAAATTCTTACTCTCTGATAACTTATCTTTGACCTTTTCTTTGCCATTTTTCTGCTATTACTTTTGTTCAGGTCTTCCTTACCACAAACTCAGCTGGCTAAAACTCTGCCTTTCTGACCTGAGAGGTCTACGCAAATTAAGTGGCTCACATATTTTATTGTAGGGGAAGGCAATATAACATTGCCTCAAAGTTCAGTGGTTTAGTAATTATTTACGTCTCTCATGGTTTCTGCAGGCCAGGAAATTGGAGGGCAGTTTGGCAGGACAGTTTTGACTTGGAGCTTTTCATGGGGTTACATTGAGATATTGGTTGGGGTTCATCATCATCTGAAAACTTTATAGGGACTTGGAAGTCCTCTTTTTCTGGAATAAACATCAAAGGAAGACATCTAAGTCATATGCCATTTATGGAAGCTGACCTAAGAGGCCCCCGCTCTGTCACTTCTACCACAACCCATTGTTTGCATGGTCACTTCTACCACAACCCATTGTTTGCATGGAATAGCCTTGATGCCATGAGGAAAGCGTAATTACTGAGCAACAGCAAGTGCTGGATTCCATCTGGGAGGCTGGCCACGACAAGCAGTGGTCTTTGGGCTGTTCTTCTCAAGCTCAACCCTTTGAAGTCCTTTACCAACTTTCATTACTCAGATCTAAGCCTATCTCTTCAAGGAGACCTGCCCGGATCTATGCACAGGCAGCACTGTCATTGTAACTTACTGGTCTTACCACAGTTAATAGCTTGCTTTGAAGACATCTGCTTATGTCTTTTCCTTCAGATGGAACTTAAGCAGTTAGCCGCTCTCCATGCTCTACCATCATGTAGTAGATGCCAGTCAATATTTTCAGATGACTGAATCAATGAATGAAAACCACAAGTCAAAAGTCCTGGGTCTCTACCAGTAGACTTTTTCCCTAGATTTTGACCTTATCAGAACCTCTTAACCCCTTAGTCTCAATTTCCTTTTTAATAGAATGAAAATAATGTAGGCCTATTTTGGCTTTCACAGTGTTTTAAGATATATTAAGAACCACGCAAGGTGATGTTTGTTAGCTGGCTCACCAAGCATGGAGGAAATACATTCTCCCAGATGTAATGGTTTATAGGTGGCGAGACTGTGAACAAAAAGAATGGTCTGGACCAAGTGCCTGGAGTCCCTTAGTCACCTCAGAAATGTCATAGCTCAAAGGCAAGATTTGTTCCTCTCAGGAACAAATTCTCAGGTACCGAGTGGGGTGCTGGTGGCTCATACCTATAATCTTAGCTACTTGGGAGACTGAGATCTAAAGAACATGGTTTAGAGCTGCCCCAGGCAGGAAAATCCATGAGACTTTTAAAAATATTTATGAGTTGTAGGACTTGAACTCGGCCTGGGAGTTGTGGCTGTGTTCTTCAGCTCAAGGCTAGTGCTCTACCACTTTGAGTTACAGCATCACTTCCATTTTTCTGGTGTTTATTTTTTTTAGTGCTAAAGATTAAGCCCTGGACCTTGGATGTATGAGGCAAATGTTATATCATCCACAGCCCTAGTTGTGTCTTTTTGAGAATATCACATGCATAAAATCATCTGGTATTAGTTCATTTCACTTGACATGTCTTTGAGATTCATCTTTTCTGCCCTTTTTAAAAAAATAAATTACTATTCCTTTGCAATGATATACTTTTATTTCTTCATACAGTTGCTGAAGTATATTTGGAGGGGGTTGTTGAGGTATATGGTACATTGATGCTTTACAAGAGCTGCTATATTATTTTGCATCCCTATCAGCAATGTCTGTGGGCTCCAGGTGCTCTTCATCCTCACTCATGCTTGGATTCTACTTTGTTTTAGGCCACTCTCATACACAGGCTGTATCTGGTATTCCGTGACTTTGATGCTCATTGCCCTCAAAGGTGAAGTGTCTCTTCAAGTTTTTGCCCACTCTTATGTTGCCTGTATTCCAATTATTGGTTTGTTCTGAGTTTTGAGAAATACTTATGGATCTTGGATATAAGTCCTTTCTCAGATATGTGACTTGAAAGTGCTGATAGCTTGCCTTTTCACTCTTTCAACCTATTTTTGCTGAAGTATTACATTTTGATGAATTTTCAAGAAAGAACCATGTGATTCAGTTTCCTGTTGAGTTGTGGGCAGGCCCCAGGTCACTGTAGATGAAATGGAGTTAGTGGCCTATGAAGATATGATGTGAACATGATTGTGAACATGGCTGGAGGAATGGACTTTGCTGGTAGTTTACCAGAAAACTTTCTACAACTTACAGAGAATCCAGGTCTTGGTGCATAAAGCACTCTACCACTAGGCCAAACTCCTAGCCGGTTGGGGAATTTTTTATCCATTCAGATTATTACTGCCTTTTACATTTAGTGTTATGCCCCATATGTTTTCTTATGCTCATTGTTTTTTGTTTTTTGTTTTTTTTAATTTGCTAGCCCTAAGCCTTGAGCTCAGGGCTGAGTTCTGTCCTTGGCTAGAGCTCTACCACTTGTACCACTTGTGGCTTTTTCTATGTATGTGGTAGCAAGGAATTAAACCCAAGTCTTTATGCATGCTAGGCAAGCACTCTACCACTAGGCAAAACTCTCAGCCACTTAAATCATTGTTTTGCCTTTCATTTATCCCTTTTCTCTACTACTTTGTGTCATTGGAACATAGTTTAGCACTTTAACTTATTTAAATGTGCTTTGGGCTGTGTCTTCCTATAGATTTTTTAGTGGTTGCTCAGTGATTATAATACACATAGTTAGCCTTTTCCACTTTAAATAATATTTTATCACTTCAATATTTTATCACTTCAAATGAACTGCAGAAAACTTGCCATAGTATAGGTTCCTATAACCTCACTCCTTTGTGCTATAGTTGCTTGTGTGTTATATCTGTCTATATACTGAAAATATCCAAAGAAGTCTATTATATTAAACTACATACTATGCTCACTTCTGATGTGATATATTTTATGGCATCATTTCCTTGCTTTCTGAAAAATAATCATTTAGTCATTCTTGTACTACAGGACTCCAGCCACAAATGTTCTTAGTTTTCTTTTATCTGAGAATACCTTTGTTTTACCTTTATTTCTGAAGCATTTTTCCCTGAGTAGATATTATTGCTTGAGAGTTAATCTCTTTCATCATTTCCCTGATAAGAAATCTACAGTCATTTATCTGGTAACTATGGATATATTTTGTCTTTTATTTTCAATAGTTGGATTATGATGTGTCTAGGCATGTATTTTTAAAAAACTTATCCTGGGGCCTAGGAGTGTGGGCTAGCAGTAGAGTGCTCGTCTAGCATGCATGAAGCCCTAGATTTGATACCTCAGTCTTACATATCCAGAAAAAAAAGGGGTGCTATAGCTCAAGCGGTAGAGTGTTAGCTTTGAGAAAGCTCAAGGACAGTGCCCAGGCCCTGAGTTCAAGCCCCAGAACTGGCAAAATTAGATATTGTCCTACTTGTGATTGCTGGGCTCAGATCATCTACATTGGTCTATCTTCCAGCTCATTGACTCCTTCCTCTTTATTTCCATCCTTCTTTGGAGCCCATTCAGTGAGTTTTTAAATTTCAGTTGCTTTTTCAGTTATAAGATTTCTATTTGCTTTCTCTTTACAGTTCTTATTTCTCTAGTGAGACTATTTATGCTTCACTTCAGAGATTTTATCTTTCACCTTGGAAGAATTTCATGATAGCTGCTTATAATCTTGATAATCTTGTCATTGACCTCTGTTGATTGACACCTGTGCATTGAGTGAGATACTTTTTTCTCAGATTTTTGCATACAGAGTTATTTTGGATTATATACTGGACATTTTAAATTATTTTTAATGAACACTGGGAATTGTTTAAACCCTCTGGAGAAGATTGGTATTTCTGTTTTAGAAAATAAATTTCATGTTGGTTTTATGCAGCATAGTCCAGTCTTGTGTGAACTATGGTTTCCATGTTGATTTTATTTTAAAGCCCTTGTAGTTTATGTAGATTTGTCTACATATGCCATTCATAGGTCTACTGAAGATTTTGATGATAGCCTATCTATTAATTCAGTTCTCTCAGTTATAGTGTGCTATTTCATGTTTGAAGCCTGTCCATAGAAATGGTTCCAATGGCTGGACACATCAGAGAAAGCTTCACTATGGTCATTTTTTTCTTAGCCCTAACTACTGCCTGTTGCTTAGATCCCTCTGTTTTGCCCTATTGGCATTTGCTGGGGCTGGATTGTTAAGAGTGGCTTCACTCATATTGTCTGGTGGCTGAGCTAGACTAGCTGGAACTGATAGGAGCTGGCTGGCAGTTGATTCTTCATGTGACTAGTTCAAGCCTTTTCAAAACATAGCAATCTCAGAGTACTCAAATTTCTTATATGGCAACTAGATTCCCTGAAGAATCTTAGTCATATTTTATTTTATTCTAATTTATAATACATATACATATATATATGTGATACATATATATTTTTGTAAGCTATGTTAAACTTATTTAGAACAAGGTGAGATATGTAAACACAAAAAATCAATTGAAATTTCTATCAATTAAATATCAGTGGAAGATAAAGCAATGTGTATAGTTTGTCAACCCACACAAAAATTCCTGAGTCATTAACAGTACCAGTGGGAACTGGAGAATATTTATATACTAAAGAATAGTCTAGACTAGAAGTATTAGAATTGTCTGCAGGAAGCTGTGACCCCATCAGGACTCATGAAGAAAGTGGACTGTTTCATTTTTCCTATTCCTAGGAACTCCCCATTTTGTTGCACAGATTGTAAGGAATTTCCTGTTTATTCACTATAACTTATTTATCTTACATTGTCCAACCATCCTTTAAGTTAGGCGTGGCCATGGAACTGGTTTTATTGTAGTGGGTATCGTACTTTCATGTTGGGCTTCCAAACTTTTGTTCTTCGTGTTTCCTTTACAGCTGACTGAGGAATGCCCCGAATGACCTTGGAAGTCTGGGGATAAAAGCATCTAAGGCTCTGCCATCCTGAATTATTAAATGACGGAAAGAAGCAGAGCCCTTCCAATACCTGGCCAATTATCACTCAAGAACCCCTGTTATGATAGAGAAAGAAAATTGTATTGTATCAAGTCACTCCAATTTGGTGGTTTACTTATTTTCTAATAGCAACTAAACTTGAGGTTGTGAGTGTGGTGCATACCATATAGAAGGCAGGACTCTATTCTGGAAAGTCTCCTGTTGTCCCTTGCCTTCTCTGTTTTAGGAAAAAGGTCACTGAGGCAGCTAGGCAGTTTTGGAATGGGAGATTGTGGTGAGAAGGTTAGCTTCTATTTCTGGGTCTGCTCCCCATGGGCTTTGGGTACCTAGCTAAAAAAAAAATACAGCATGGATGCTTTCAAACAAATCACCCATTGGTGGGGGGAAAGGGAAAAAGTGATTGACCTAGCAGAACTGCAGGTGATTGATTTCTGCCAAGGTTGCAAATCCTGCTTTTCTGTCTGGTCCCTTCTAGGCTTCAGTGGTCAACACATGACACCTTCAAATCTTACACTGCCTATAGGTTCAAAGCCTGGTCAGCCAAGAGAGCATCATGACCTTTCTTTGGTGGAGGAAGACTGCAGATGCAGCAATCAAAATGTCTCTGTCCTTGTCAGTATCAACATTTTGAGCCATAGGCTGAATATTGAGATTTCTTAGTTCTAAGACAAATGAATTTTTAAATGCAATGCTCTTTGCTGCACAATTTCCTGGTCCCAAGTATCATCTGTTTCAACCACATCTGTTCAATCACGCCTGCATCCTGGGAACAGACTTCTTCAGTAACCTGCTCAGAGAAGAGAGAGCTAGCTGTTCCTTATCTTCTTCAACCAGACTTTTCTGTGTTTGCTCCCAAGGGGAAAGAAGCACCACTACTGTTTCTAAGGATCAAAGTTCTGTCGGAGTCAGAGTTTAAATTTCCATGCCTAAGATTACAACATTCTCCAACCTCTCCATCAGTCCCTGCTCCCTTATGAGATTCTTTTTGCATCCCTAGGACTGGTTGTCCCATTTTCAGGCTCTCCTCTCTAACATAATTGCCATTACATCTGCTTAAGCACCTACGAGGAATCAATATCACATTGAATAGGTCTTGTAGGTGAGTGTTGACTTGTTGGGTTCACTTTGGAGATTTGGGGGTTTTGTTGTTGTTGTGTTGATGGAGAAGTCCTTTGAGTTTTATTCAGTGAATATAAGATGGGGTCCAGAAGTTTGACATTTTAATTGGCATTCCTTTGAATCTGATGCTGGTCAATCTGAGGCCATGTCTTTAGAATATCCTTTCCTCTTGGCTGTGAGAGATAGTTTTCTTTTATTTGTTGTCCAAATAAAGATGTTTATATTAAATTTCTATGATATACTACTCAGGAGAGTAAGAAATGTGGAGTACAGTAGCTATTCATATTCTGAGTATTTTTTTTTTCAGCTCTGGACTTTTTGTTCCAAAAGGAGTTCAAGACAACTACGTGCCAATCTCTCTAGC
The DNA here is from genome assembly GCF_031878675.1 of Megascapheus bottae. Lineage (NCBI taxonomy): Eukaryota > Metazoa > Chordata > Mammalia > Rodentia > Geomyidae > Megascapheus > Megascapheus bottae. The sequence goes on along the minus strand of NC_143512.1, from coordinate 50,769,746 downwards.
CATGCAGTAAAAAACAAGAATCTTCTATGTTCTTGATATTATAAAGTTGGGTCAAGAGCTATTGCCATCATCATCCTCGGCTTTGCCACAATCCTGTAATCATGTAGTAGTGCCTGTTACATAAAGCTAAACTTTAACATTAAAGTTTATATAAAAGTTCTTAATCTAGAAAATTATTATTTATCTTTGTCTTACTTAAGGGTAAGGGATTGAAGGGTGAGAAACTGGGAGAAAACAAGTTGAAGACAGACTATATTTTAACATGATTATTACTTGAGCTTAAGTTTTTCTACTGTGTAGCCTCTAAAAGTTTATGCCTCTGAGTATATCTAAGATTCATTTGATATGCACTGAATGAAACATTGTTTCTTGTTCTACAGGACTCACAACAATCACAATGAGACCAAAAGAGGATCACAATAACTCAGTAACTATGTGCATATGATCATATAAAATCATGCTCATCAAAATGAACTCCAAGAAATAGAAGCAAGGGCTTCTTTTGTTATTTTTGTTTGTTTGCTTTTTCTTCTATCACGGTTTTTTGTTTCTGTACTTTTCGTCTTGTATGCAAGTTTATCAGTTTTGGTGAGGGCAAGGGGGAGAACAGAAATGGTGGGATGGGACCAAGGTGAACAAAGGCAGTAGTGATACTCACTAAACACTAGACTGAAAATAAATACAACTTGTAGGGCAGGGGAACTGGGAGAATAAAGCAGGGCAGAGGTGACAGTGTTCAAAAGGAAACACACTCATTACCTGCACTGTAATTGCAACCCCTCTGTATATAATAACAATAACAATAAAAAATGAGAGACTATAATGCATTAGGTTCAAAATACACTCTTTAAAATAGTCTTTCCTGGTTCCCATTGCTATCCACTCTATCAGGACTCCTCAAGAACTGGCTCACACTTTTTTCTCCAGCCCCAGTTTTCACCATCCAAAGTTTCACCCCACCTGGGCTTCTGTGGTTGTTTTGGCTTTGTTTACTTATTTGTTTGGATCTGCTGAATTTTCTTTCATTGCTTTATAACTATTTCTCCCTTTTCTTCACTGCCTAAAACTGTGCTCATAGACTTCATCTGGCTAACCTGTACTCAGATGGGACCCAGTCTTTTGGGCATGTCTTCTTATTCTTTCCTGAGGAAGTACCCTTCTTCTTTACACTGTGAACAATTTGCAACCTGCCACTTCCTTCCATGTCACCTCCCTCCAGAGCCAGAGTTCATCTTGGCAGGGACTATGTGCCTCTTTAAAGCCTCTTGGGATTTGAGTTAAGAGACAAGGATAATCAATGGAGAGCAGAAGAAGGCCTGAAGAGCTACAGCCCAAAGTTCCTCCATAAAGAGAGGCAAACATCACAGGAACAACTGGGAATTACTTCTGCTTCCAGCAAGATAGATTTATGAAGGAAGAGTGACCAGAAATTTCTGTCTATAAAAAACCATCACTGCCGTGTAGTTTTGTAACCTCATTTCCCAGTCAGTACTAGTTGGAAAATTGGCATAAAATTGTCTAGATACTGCTCATAAGCACACTGGGCCCTTGCAATACTTTATTTGAGGGCTTTAACCAAAACAGATCTATGTGATATTTGAATGTATGACTTAAACAGAATTGCAATCAGAATGACAGAATATCAGAGTGGAAGGGAAGAAGAGCCAGCTGCTATCTTGGCCGTTCCTGTCAGGGTTGTCACCTGAGAGATAAAGAACCTTTTCAGAGTATCACTATATGAGTTGGGCCTCTGTTGCAGAAATTTAGCCTTCACTTTAACTAATATGGATGGTGTCATGCCCCCTAGGCAAACTTGTCAAGATGAGAGGTAATAATGAATATTCCATTTCTTATCCAAATATCTCTTGCAAGGGAAGCTATCTGGAGAAAGCAAGTGGGTAAAGCTAAGTATGTCCATTCTATGCGTGCACCAGTAATTCATAGTTTGTCTCAAAAGCCTCTGTCACTTCTCTTTACCTCCTCTGAGAAAACAAATACATATAACAAATTAAAAATAAGATAGGAAGTGTCAGCAGTAGGAAGCATGTTAAGAATTCCTTTTGAGAATTAGGAATTTAGGTCCCTACTATCAATTAATACCACAGAAATAACAGGGAATTCTCCAAAGCGAACTGACCCTTGACAAAGTGATGGGAGACACTTGCTTTCCAGCTCTCTGAATAGTGAGGCAAAGCTACCTTCTCACAAACATCACTATTACATTAGTTGTTGTCGCCCAACTTACAGCAAATTTGCTATTCCCCAGATTCCATGAGCCCACAGTGTACACATCACCAGTCCCATTCTCTAAATGGGAAAACAGAGGCTCAGAGGTTGAATGACTTATATGAAGTGTGACATCAGCAAGGGAAGAAGCAAGCAGAAGATAAGAGTTTGCCTAACTCCCCAGTCAATTTTCAGTTCCCCAGATAACACAGAGCTTAAATCAACCTACATCAACACCATATGGTACCAGCAGAGCCGGTGGATGTTGGGCACTTGTACTAAGATGGGCTGTAAAGGAAAGATAATTTGCATGTATGAACAGATAGGAAGTAAGCTATCCTTTTGACAATTCCTATCACCTTTAGCTTAGTAACCTAGGATGACATGAGTTTTGAGGTGGCATAGATTATACTATCACCTATCCAATCCTTCTTTTTTTTTTAACAAACAAGCAAAACAAAACAAAAACAACAAGGATAACAACAACAAAAAACCTACCTCACCACACACACAGTGACAACTAAAATTGAGCATGCTTAGAATTGTAGCTTATTAAATATTTGTTCTTGGTGAGAAATCTTGAGGTCCCTTTCAAACACTTTCCTGGAATTTTGAAGTAAAAATATATTCTATGTTCTTTGGGGATAAGCTGTTTCAGAATTTTTTCCAATGCTACTATAAACCTTAGACTTAGTAAAACTACATTGCAAACCTGTTAAGTTATAATAGCCACAAGCCAATGCAATGAACAGTCCCTTGCACAGGGCAATATATCCCACTAGGCTGCCATAAGGGGCAAATACAATTTGTCTATAGAATTAGGATTCACAGTTAGAGTCCCTGCTTTGGGGTGTATGGTATCCTGTGGACTACAAGCAGATTTAATGTCCCCAAACAGATGGGCTTTCCCTTTATGGGCCACTCTTCAGTTTTCTAGGCAAACCACAGCTGTGCTAATGTCCCTTTGTGTAAAGAATTGTTTAAGTTAAACTACTTCCTTTTACCTGATGTGTATTTAGAATTTTGAGCCAGGGACAACATCTGCAGAGGAGGAAAAAAGTGTTGCCTCTTTGTACTCTTTTGCTCCATCTGTGACAGACAGGAAAAGATTCTTTGGCTAGTAGTTACAAATACCAAGCCCATTCCAGATAGCTGAAGTAGTAAAGGGAGTCTGTGAAGTATTTATGGTTGTTCATGGAATTTCTTGGCAGGCATGGAATCAAGCTAGGAGCATTGGTGAGACAGAGTAGAGCCCCTTCCATGGGACAGATGCCATAGCATTTTCTGTCATCATGACCTGAAAAGCTGTGGCCAAGACCTAGACCCTGGTGAGTCTCTTATATCCCAGCTTCACACCATCTATATGATTCTCTAGATCCAAATGAAATCTTCTGTACCACATCTGCTCACATGGCTCATCTCCAGATGTACAGTGACACTTGGGAAAGCAATTTCTTCCACATTGGGAAGGAAGAAGATCTGTCAAGCATATGAAAAGAAATATGGTGACCCATAACATAAATATGCCCCCCAGTATCTACTTCATGGCTGTCTAATGACAATGAGTCACAAGAACAACATGCTTCTGTCTTACACAGTGCAACTATTCCTTACACAACTGAGAAATGAGTTCGCCTTTAAACAGAGAAAAACTTGAATTGCCTCAGTTTCTACATTGAGCTCAAGTCATCAGATGATGCTTCTTCCTTCTTCACTTAACCTCATTTTGATGCTCTGGGAGAGACTATTACCCTTTACACCCTACAGAAATGTGAGAAAATGTGAAAAAGCAGTGATGGCCTTATAGCCAGCATGGAATAAAATTAAGTATCTATGCTGCTGTTGTTGTTTACAAGTGGTTATATGGCATAGCTTGTGAGCAGATAAGAGTTCTTTACCTGATGAAGTGACTCTCACAACTGTAATTTACAAAGATGTTCTCTTCCTGGTCCTTCTGATGTTTTGTTGCTATAGTTTCCATTGAGTCCTAATACCACGTGTAGTAAATACCTACAAGGATTTTCTGATTTCTGGAACCATTCCTAGTATAACATAGCATAATCTCTGGTTTGGCTTGTTAATTAGAATCCATTGGCCTAGTCAACACTCAAAATCTGTTTATTGTCTATTTTCCAATGATGTGACTTGCCCAAAATAGCTTCACCTTAACAAGAAGCATTTTTTTTTCTAGTCTGGGCTTGGGCACTGCAAGCCCTACTGTTGAGCTTTTTCTGAGTAGTGTATTGAAGATAAGAGTCTCATGGACTTCCTTGCTCAGGCTAGCTTTGAACTGCAATCCTCAGATCTCAGCCTCCTGAGTATCTAGGGTTATAGATGTGAGCCACCAGCACCTAGCCAGAAGTCTTATTTTTTAATTCAACAGAAACATTCCCTGTTCCTGCTGGAAACATTCATCTCTTAGGCCCTAGCACTTCTAAGCTAGAAAAGCTCAGAAACTGAAAAGAAAACTTTTTTTTGCTAGTCCTGAGGCTTGAACTTGAGGCTTGGGCACTGTCCTTGGACACATTATGCTCAAGGCTAGCGCTCTGCCACTTGAGATGCAGCACCACTTCCAGCTTTTTCTGAGTATGTGGTACTGAGGACTCGAACCCAGGGCTTCACGCATGCTAGGTGAGCACTCTACCACTACACCATGCTCCCGGTCCCTGAAAAGAAAATTTTATAGGAGGATCATTAAGTATCATGTTGATAAGTAACTCTTTGGCTCTGAGTTTCATGCACTTTGGTTATAGAAAGCAAAGGGTACCATTATTTGAAAAATGTACCACATCCTCCACTGACCATCCCAAACACACAAGGTATTGTGTGCCAGCTGACATCATCACTGAGACACCAATAGATATTTTTTAAAATCACACTGTAAATCCAGTTGCTTCTTGGAGATGGATGAACTATGTCCTAGAACCAATAATAACTTAAGATTCTCTTCACTACTGGAGTTTCAAACTCTTAAGATTCATTTCTTTTTTATTAATTATGTTCTAATTGATACAGAGACTTGATAAGGCTACAATTTGATTGACATTACAATTTGACAATCCCAACTGAATTATGCTCAGGCTTTGACCTCATATCTGAAGAGCATAAAATTAACACAGTGTATAGATGTTCTTGTTTTTAAAGCACATCCTTACTAGTGCAGTTTGAAGTAGCTGGAAAATGTATATCTTTCCTGTTGCTTGAATTTTTCCTGTGTCTCCATCCCACAAGCCTCATTTTTAGAGGTTGAAAATCTCCCAGAAAATCATTTAATCTATTCTACTAGTGTCCAATCTTTAATGTCAACTGGGTTTTTCACTGGAAAACCAATACTAGAAACCCAACCATAGGTGATCATTTCTTTATACACTTGTATCCTATAACTTCTCATGAGACCAATTTTTTTTAATGGTCCTAAGGATTTGTAGCTGCAAGCAACAGCCAGTTCTAGCTAATAAGAGTACATATGTTATGCATTAGCTACAATAAGCAGTTCACAGAGAGCTAAAAATTAGATATAAATGCTACGGAACCATAAACAAGGTCTAAATGATATCACAAGCCTTCCTCAGTGGAGATGTCCTGTTCCCACTGCTACTGTGATAGGGAATCTAGAGCACTTGCATGATCTTTCTATTAGAACATTTGTCACAATTCTGACAAACGACTATCTCCACCAATCTCCTCACTGCACAGACTACTCGATTTTTCTTTCTTTACAAGTGTGTTCTGTCCTAGGGTCTGGCCATATAACTGGGCCCTAACATACAGAAGAACATGGAAATGTTCTCATTTCTATGAGGAAAGTACACATATATTAGAAAAATGTCCTAACATACGAATGATGCTCAAAATGGCACGAAGAATGTCCACTCTGCATGTGGTTATCCATTTTTAATAGTGAGACTATTTGATTTTTTAAAAATAACTCATGACATCATCCTACTCATAATGGGAAATCACAAAAATCAGAGACCAGCAAGCTCTCAGAGATATTCTGATTTGTTTTTTGATCCCATACACATATCTGAAAAGTTCAAAATTACTAACACATAATGTGAGGAAAGGGCAATGCCATGAATACTGATATCCAAATTCACACTATGTTTTTATTTATCTTTGACATCCTCGAACAGGAGACCAACTTTTTCCAATCTTGCTTATAACTTTTTTCAATGTCGTGCATAAGCCATCCTTAGGAGAAGGATGAAAATGTTGATAAAGACCATAATATGTACAAGGACTTCCATGGAAATATCATACAAGGAGCAAGCATACATCTCTAGTATGTGTGCTCAGCACTCTGTCTCCCATTTTCTTTTAGTGACTACTTCAAATTCACTGGGGACTTAGTTCACATCATGTGAGGTTGAGTGGTTGGTCTGATTGTATGTGTCTGTACTGAATCACAAATGAATATATAGCATAGCATTTAGAAGCCAGAATATTCATTTTCCTGCTTTGATGATCGTACAGCCCCAATATGTGCCCAATGTGCAGAAGGAGAAGGAGGAAGAGGAGGAGGGGGGGAAGAGGGGGAAGGGAGGAGGGGAGAAGTGTTTGGGGCATTTAATTGAGAAACTTTCAGGCTTCAAGTTAAGATACATGCCTAAGGCTCTAGGGGATCACCATGTGGCAAGAGCTGGGTTAGGAATAAAATGAATATAGGCAGAGCTGAACCAGGTGGAATCTGCATGCTGTCATGCTTAAGTTCTTTGGTCCAATCCAGCTCACCCCAGGAATTTCAACAGCTTGAGTCACTATTTTGGCTTCTTTTTTTGTTTTTTTTGTTTATTTGCTTACATTACTTTTTGTTAACTTACTGATCCATGTAACTGAAGTAGTCTTACCTAAATGCATTTTAACATCAGGAATGGCTGCCATTATGATTTTCAGGGAAGTCATTCAGCCTTTGAGATGGAGTTCTTGAGGTTCCTTTAATCCAGTCCTCTGCATTAGACATATCCAGTTCCACCCACGGGCCTCCAGAAAAACAAGGGTGAAGTTAAATCATTCTTACCTACAGATGTAGCAACTCTGACTACATGCCTTACAAAAAGTCACTGTGCCACTTTATTGAAATAGTAAGTCAAGATATCCCACACCCAGTGGCATGGTCTGTTTTGAGAAAAGCTCCTTTGAGGGCTTAGAATTTCAACCACAAAGAATAAACCATAAGAATCAATATATCTATAAAACAAAACCATATTCCTGTTTAAAATGTGTATATGTATGTATACACACATATCAGGTGGATTTTCCAATTTATACAATTCCTCAAGTGTCTCCAAACAAGGTTACAAGATTAAATACAAGCCAATGGTAACTTTGTTATATACAGATCATATCACATCATGGATCGTCTTGCACATGAGGCTGTTTCAGGAGGGGAACGATCTCTAGCACCAAAGGAGGGGATACAGTAAAGCTGAGTGAGAGGAGCCCAACAAGATGGAAAAGCATGTGTTTCCTTTTATATAAAATTCCAGAAAATACAAACTACTCTGCAGTGACTGAAAACGGATCAGAGATTGCTGGAGACAAGGACAGAAAGGGGGAGAAATTGCAATGGGATACAGGAAACTTTTAGATTACAGAAATGTTTATTATCTTGAGTTCATGAATACATGTACACCTGTACGTGTGTGTGTGTGTGTGAGTGCAAACACATCAAATTGTACACTTTAAATATGGAAAGTTTATTGTATATAAAAATCTGCCTCAAGAAAGCCATCAAAAGAAGAGTGTAATACCAAACTAAGGAAATGAAGCATGAAATGAAAGGCAATTGAGCTGGGATGTCTATCAGAATTTAGAAGAAGCTGTCATCATCCTGAGTAATTCCTTATACCTAAAGAGGATTCACCCAGAGTTAGGCAACATTCCCTAGTGTATGATATCCTAGAAATCCACCCATGTTCCCCAGTTTCTCCTCTACCTGTGTGTACCTGAATTTCCTACTAGAGTTATCATTTTGGCAAAGCCCTGAAGACAGGGGCATTTAAACTGAGTGTGTGTGTATCCTGTTAGCTCATTAGCTAATGCCTTGCATGATTTACACCACTGGCTCCCAACCTTCCCCTCAGGAACCCAAAATCAGACCCCAGGGAGATTCTGAGACTCTAAGGTTCAGAGACAGCTCATATTTTTTAAACTGATGAGTTTTTCATGTCCAGATAATTACCCAAACTCCCATGAAGCTCCTAAACCTACTCTTTGTCCAGTCCCTCCATCCCAACGCCCTCATCACTGGAATAGAAATGAAGACAAGTCATCAAAATTCTGGGGGCATGTTGTGCACAGGACTGCAATCCCAGGCGTTTGGGAAGCAGATAGTAGGAGGATCACAGCCTGGCCAAAACAAAAAAGTCAAGAGGCCCTAATCTCAACCAAAAAGCTAAGCCTGGCGGTGAACACTTGTGGTCACGGCTACATCAGAAGCTGTAGAAAGAGTAAAGGTACCAGGTCGGAAACTGGCTCTGGGAAGACAACAGCAACATGCGACCCTACCTAAAGAAAGAATCAAGGAAAATGGGGCTGAAGGTATGCCTCAAGTCCTAGAGTTCCTGCCTAGCAAGAATGAGGCCCTGAGTTCAAACCCAGTGCCCTCAGTGAGGGAAGGGGAAGAGGGAAGGGTTGCTTTTGACCTTGGTGTTGTGCGGCCTGTGATCACATGGAGCTGGCCTCTTGCAGTATTCTCTTCCCTCCTTGCTTCTAGAATCTCCCTCTGATTCTACTTTGATGTTTTGGGACAATAATCTTAATGGGATTCAAATAATTCCAATGATTTTGTATTTAAATCCTTAGAAATGTTACTTTCCAGGCTGACTTTGGGCTGCAATCCCCTAAGGTGACTCACACTTAAGAATGATTCTTATGTGTGCCCATGACCTTGACTTGAGAGTTTGGACTGTGTGCACCACCTAAAGGCAGATAAGTTCAGAGAAGTGAAAGGTGTTCTAGAAGGAAGGGCCCTGGGTCCTAGTGGTGGCAGGATACATGAAGCATGGCCTGTTGGATTACATACAGAGTGCTCTCAGAGCTGCCATCTTCCCTGCTCTGTACCTCAGTGGTTCTGAAGTGTCACATGCAGGTTGGGCAAACTGCCCCAACCCTCTGGCCCCATTGGGTCACATCATTCTCCTGAGAGGTTAGAATGAGCATGTTTCTTGTTTCCATACAGAGGAAGCAATTCAGATTTAAGTTAAGCTTTTAACTTAATGATTCACTAATCTGTGCATCTTGAAGGAGGACAAAGTGGAGGCTTTGCTTTGCTCTTTGTGCCCATAGTCTCACACATTCACACATGCACAAGCCTCATTTGTGGAGACGTCTTTGAAATGTATTCACAGAAGATAATTATAGAGGTCTAACACTTCTGCTCTTCAATTAATGCTATAAAATTAATGGTCCTTCATTTTTTTTAAATCCTATGCAAATGATGGTGTCATCTTCAACTGTAAGCTTTTCTACTCACACACTGAATATGATTAGTGTCCCTTTAAGCTGAATTAGAGCATGTGACCTTCCGGGCATGTCAGAAGCAAAACCTCTGCATGCTATTTCTAAGGTTTCATTATGAAACGTTCTTAAAAAGCAGAATTTCAGATTTGACACCAACACATGTTTTAGTGACTGATCTTTGGGGGTTGTAGCCTTAGGAGAGAGCAGACAGAAGCTAGAGGACAGCTCATAAATCTACCATTTTCACCTGAGATTTACCAGGATTCACAATAAGCATATTTTCAAACAAAGCACAGACAGATTCATATAAGATAATGAGGCAGGTATAATGGAAACTTGAGGGTATTCAAATATTGTGCCCATTAGAATACCCTTTTGCAAATAGACCCAGGGGAATCCTTGGTCAAAGAGTAGATGTATTTTCTTGACAGGAAGTTCTGAATATGAACCAAAATGGCTGACTCTGTGGCTCAGAAAATTAAGATGTGAGTCTTTTATTTCAAGGACTGTGTGTGTCAGGAGCTTGCGATCCTGGTTTCTGATGAGGATGTGTGCACCGTGCAGGACTCATGAAGTTTATGGCTGCATTTTAGGCAGCTTGGGCGAGTTGAAAATACTGCATAGCTCGAGTGCACTCACACTAGAGTCGATATCCTTACTCATTTGATAGCTTTCATCCAATAATGGGCTACCATCTGGTGATGGAGTCCTAGGGAGAGGTGTGTAAGTTTAAGAGGGCAGGGGGCAAAAGAAAGAAACAGAAGGGATGTGGAGGACGAGGAACATAAAGAACCCTGAACATTCGTGCTCAGGCGAGGAGAGAAAAATGAATGGTAAGCAGATTCAAGGAACACGGCTGGGATTGGGTCCTAAGTTGATGCATTCTGCTCTCTCTGGCAGGCAGGATTGCTTAGATTGATGTACATACTCCTGAAGCCAAGTTCAAAGAGAGTGTGACCATTCATCCTTTGTGATCTGCTGAATTGAGTGAGACACCAATATTCAGAGAATTGTTTCCTCTGTGGCTAGTGAGAATTCCTTGGCCACAGAAATACGGGCTGATTCTCAGAAAGAGTTTATCTAGTCTGATTTCAGCCACAAGTTTACTTTGTGGGTGATGAAAACTGCCTGTGGAAGAAACTGCTAAGTATTTTATACCGTGGCTACGTTGTATTTCAACAAAATTAAAATGCTGTTTAGAGTGGGTGGCATCACATTGCATGACCCTACTGCTATTTTCTGTGCAGCTGTGGGTCCACCAGGCAGGCAGAGTTCTGATGGCTCACGTGATCAGAGGAGGGCATTCAGGGAGGAGCTGTATCACAGGGTTAGGGGTGTGTACGATGAACATGGGGTTGGATTAGAAATAGGGGCTGACTGTTGTCTGCTTATCACCAGGTGGAGAACATTTACCAGAATGACTCTGAAAGACAGTGCTGCCTATTCTGGATAGAGAAATAGTTTAGAAAGCTATTTGAAGTAGACAGTGAGACCCAAGAGTATATTCAAGCTAGAACCTTATTATCAAAGTACTCGGTACATAGACAGGAATCTGTCACAGTTATAAGAGGGAGAAAAAAGAATGAGGCGTAAGAAGGAGATGGAAGCCAGAGAAAGACACCAGTAAAAGGAGAGAGAAGCCTCACTATGCAGAGTCCGGTAGCTGGATGGGTGTGAGAGGAAGGAGCTGGGTTTTGTGTCTGGTTGAGGTGGGTGAGCCAGAGGCAGTTCCCCTAATGTAAGCATGAGGAGCCCAGCAGGTCACAGGACTCACAAGAACTGTGGGCTTGAATGGCAGTGGAATTGGTTTTGAAGCAAGTTTGTTGTGTTTTCCCAAAGGCAAGGGGCGGGAAGGAAGCTGAAACCGGGGTTATACCTGAATAACCTCCGAGTAATTTGAATATCTAAAAATGACTGTTATTTCTGTGCTTTGCATGAAAACTACTCTCTAAAATAAAAGGAAATGGGGCACCAGTTACTCATGTCTATAATCCTAGCTACTCAGGAGGCTAAGATCTGAGGACTGCAGTTTGAAGTCAGCCCCTGGCAGAAAGGTCTGTGAGATGCTTGTCTCCAAATAACCGCTAAAAGGCCTGAAGTGGAGCTGTGGCCTAAGTGGTCCAGGCCAGCCTTGAGTGAAAAGCTAAGGGACAGTGGCCAGGCCATAAGTTCAAGTGTTAGCATGAACATACACACAGACACAGACACATACACACACAGTAATTAAATTAAAAGTAACCACTGACACTCAAGACAACTAACCACAGAAATCAAGATACTTCAACAAAATTAATTTTCTGTTTGGAAAGTCTTAGCACTAACTGAATAAAGATATAACATTCATGCAATACCATTCAGGCCTACTCTATCAAATGATTTCTGTCTCTGAGTATTTTCCCAAATAAAGGACCTAATAGAAACCAAAGGTAAGAAGAATCCTGACTAGATAATGTTTCACATAACCGACGATGATTTCTTTTTTAGGTGAAGCTAATTTGAATTGCAATTAAAGTGAAACAAGAAATAATTGTTACTTTTTTAAGCATTATAGATATGTAGAAGAGTATTTCTGCTTTCAGGTGTATATAAACACGTAGGTTTTAGAGGCACAGGACAGAGCGTCACAGTACCCAGGATTTGTTTTAAAACACTTTGCCAAAATAAAAAGAGTATAAGGAAAGAAAAGATCATGGATTAAGTAAGAGGTTCAAAATCTTAGCAATTGTGGAACCCAGTGGGTGTACATACAAAGAGCTTATTGTGCTATTCTCTCCAATTTAGGCATATCTGAATTTTTCTTTATGAAAGTTTTTAGTGAGTCAAATATCCATGGGAACCTATTTCTCTTATTCACCCTAGTTAAAAATTAGGGACAGCCCACATCTGTCTTCCATAACATGTGTCATTATCTTTGTATCTTAAAAATAACATTTGGAAGGGTTGCTAGGGGCTGAATTGGGTCTTTTCCGAATTCATAAATGCTTAAGTCCCAACCCCTGGTGCCTCAGAATGTGATTGTACTTGGAGATACTGTCTGTAAGGCAGCAGCAAAGACAAATGAAGGTTCTATGGGGTAGGTGCAAGTCCAAGGGGCTGTTAGAGTGTATAGGACTATCAGAGATGCAATTAGGTTCAAGTAAGGCACTAATCCAGTGAGGCCTTGAGACTGCCATGAGAACAGACACGCCAGGGCACAAGGATACCAGGTGGAGAGACAGTGAGGGGTCGATCACTTGTACCTGGTCCTCCAAGGAAACTAACACAGCAGCATATTGATCATGGGCTTTCAGCCACCAGAATTGTGAGAAGTAGCTTCTTGTTCTTTAAGTTTCTAGTCTGTTAGAAAAATCTGAGCAAACTAGTACAGGAGAAAATAGAGCTGATGCTGGCTCTGCCTCAACTGACTGCAGTTGACTGGATGAATGAATTCCAGGCTATTTCTCTTTTTTCCTTAACAAGTTTCTTATTTCACCTCAGCATTTCTCTCCCTCTTGTTTCACCCATCGCTGCAGCCTTCTCCACATCATGGCTTCCAGTGATCTTACATCTGCCAAAATACTAGGAAGAAAATATATCACCGACTGTGACTCATTGAGGCCACCTGGTTCTTTCTAGATCTTTCTCTGTCTTCCCTTAAATACAATGAAAATTTAGAAGCAAATAGACTACTCACAGAATCCCATTATAGCGATAGCCTGTAATTCTACTGTTCATCTCTCCTGGAAGAGGAAACATGGCTCCAACACTTAAAGCATTTATTACATCTTAAAATAAGGCTCTTATTTCTGGTAGAGAGAGTTAATGTGGCACTTATAATTATATTCTGGAGACAACATTGTTAAAAATTTGGGCTCTCATGATAAAAGTGATTTTAAAAATCTGTATAATTATCTATTAATTCCCCCCCCAAATGGTGTGACTTGCCATTAAAAAAATCCCAACTCAGCTGAAACAACCCATATTTTAGAAGAAACTGAAATAACACATGGGTGCAAGGGCAGGGCACAGCTGAACTAGGCAACACAGGGTGAGTTCTGCAGGAACACTAAACTGAAGTCATAATAATGGGTAATATTTTAATATAATGGAAAATGATCATTAACTTTTCTCGACAGAAAGGAAATGAATTTTTCCTCATTGTATATATTCTGAGAAAAAGAGGTATGAGAGTGTTTCAAATGATGTTCTACCTGTTTCCAATGGGCTTGAAATATCAACACAATAGCCCTGTGTCTGTGTCAGCCAATGGAAGACAGGAAAAACAGGAAAGGATGCGACTTCCTGTCTCTGAAACATATGTAAATGAACTTGCAATTTTAGAGGGTGATTAATCCTACACCAGCAGTCAAGTACCTTTCCCAGGGGTCTTTCTCAAACGCAGCGTTATCTTCAGCACATTCCTTCCCCACCCCACTAGAAGTGAATATCTGATTAAGCTTTCACAACGTGTTTCAACTTACAATACCACATAGTAATAATAAAAATGTACATTTATTAAATAGTCAGTGGAATTTACAAGAACTGCAAAATATTTCTGTGAGACAGTAGTACGAGTTACATTTCGGTAGTTTAAAAATTAATCTCAAAACTTCTTTCTGCTATACATTCAATTTGGTTTTAGTCCTTAATATGAGCACCCCCCCAGTGATTTTTGCCTTATTCTACTTCTTTCTCTTCTTCTTTGTTGAGGAGAGGGGCAGTACTGGGGTTGAACTATACTTCTTGTGATATATTCCAGTCTTTTTACTTTTTTTCAGCTTGTTTTTCATATATGACTTTGTACTTAGGCTTACAGTCTCTGGCCTTGCTGAGAACCGCAGGTATATGCCACATTTAGCTTGTTTTTGTTTTGTTTTGAGATAGGATCTTACTCATTTTTATGCAGGTTAACCTCAAACTGTGATTCTGTCTCTCCCTCCCAGGTAGCTAGGATTACAGGCATGCACTCTATTGGCCTGTATTCCCTGGTGTTCCAAAATGCAAACACTTGTCACAATGGATACCCATTCCAAGATTCTCTTCCAAACATTTACAATCAAGTCAAACAAAAATAGAACAGAACCAGATTCACTATTTCAATGGTCAGACCTGAAGAAATAAGAAGAAAGCCAGGACATTTTTAATTCATTAGGAGGAAGCAATCAGGTTTTTTTTTTTTTTTGTCACTTTGCAGTCACACACACAGTCACAGTGAGGGTCTCTATTTGAGTCTTACAGTTTTGTTTTTGTTTTGTTTTTTAAGTTGGTCTATAGCAGTTCAGTCTTATAGAAATGGAAATCAAATACTTACTACTGCATGCATTGGAGTCTCCTGAGACTGAATGTAAGATGCTTCCTTCCTTCCTAAGGCAAGCTCACTCCCTGCAAGGATTCTGAGGCCTTTTGACCAAAGCCTGGCAGATCCTCTTTTGTAGCTGGGGTGCCAACTTGCCCTTACTAAGTTAAGCCTTTTTCACACCTCAATGGGTGGTCATTTCAGATTCACTCTCTGTCTACCGTCCTTACTCTCCTTCCCTGTTACACATGAAGCCTTGGGAAGAGAATTTCTGTTGGACAAGGTCCTTGGGAGACCTGCAAATCTTGAAAAGATCCTTTCCTTCCTTGGGGCCAAATGAATGACTGAAAATGCAGGAGGCACTCCCAGAGGGAGCCACAGTCCTACCTGCGTCCAGCTCTGCTGATGATGGCTGTGCTCAACTTTTTTAGGTGCATGTTAACCAAGAAACTTTATGCCAGCCATCGTGGAGGGATAGGAGATTTTGTGATCAACATGGGGGAAAAATAATCAATCCTTGCAAATGGCCAATGCAAACAAACAAAACTGGATTTTTAAAAGTACAAGTCAGATTCCAATCTTTAATATTAGGACTCTAGGGCTTCTATGCCACATGATAGCTGATAAAATACCTTCAATTTGTTGTGTTCCTCCTTTCTCCTGCTCTCCCTTCTCTTTTTCCTACAAGATGTTGAACAATATAATTAAAGATGAAATTAGGTTAGAGTTAGAGGGAACTGAGAAAGAAACAGAGAAGAAGCCAATTAAAAATCAAATTGCCAGGGCTGGGATTTTGGCTTAGTGTTGCCTCGTATGCACGAGCCCTGGGTTTGATTTCTTGGTATCCCATACATAGAAAAAGCCAGAAATGGTTCTGTGACTCAAGTGGTAGAGCTCTAGCCTTGAGAAAGTCCAAGGATAGCACTCAGGCCCTGAGTGTTCAAGCCATAGGACTGGCAAAAAAAAAAAAAATCAAATTGTCCTCTCATCTTTCCTTCCTCTTCACTTTTCTGGACTTCTATAAATAAAAATAAATCTTTTCTCTTCACTTTCCTCACTAACAGGGCCAATGTGAAATGCTAAAAAATAAATATTACTGTCTTAGTGGATTCAGTACAAACAGTGAGAAACAGGGAATGTCTAAAAGAAGTCTGGGCAGAAAGGGATGCTAACAAATGATAAAGTAGAGGACTTGAAATAATTCGCCACAGGGAGACCGAGCCACAGCCCTGGAAATTCTCAGTAAAATGCACCATTTCCCATTCCTGACACCCACGCTCAGTAATGAGAACAAGAGGGACAAACCCAACGTATTGGCTGCTGATGTTCATTCATTCCTCACTTCCTTCACAGAGCTTCCTGGCAGCCATCCACGGTGCCATATGCTTTGGGGAAGTGGGAATGTTGAATGTTGTAGCTGTGGGGAATTGAGTCTTATTGCTTCATGAGATTCCGGGTGGCAGAACTATTCTAAAGAACTTGTCCCCATAGGTGTGCTCTAGGAATCTTAGACTAGGAATCTTAGAATAAGATGAGACTTTGGAGGGCCTCTTTTACACTCTTAATTGTGCCATGAGGAAATGGGGGCCTAGATAACCCAGAGTCACACAGGTGGTTAGTACTTAGCTGAGAGCATTAGAATTAGAATCTAGGACTCCTAGGGGGGCCTCATATCCTTGGGCTGACAGCATTTTGGGCCTTGGGCTCCAGGCTTCATTCTACAGTTTACAGGTCTTTACCCCATGGGTGCTGATTCTAGTACATTCAATATTTGTAGTCATTACAGAATCACAATCTGTCTGCTTTCTTAATACCAAATAATGCTAAAATATGGGGAAAAGACTCAAAGAAAAAAAAAGGTTTTGGTGCCAAAATAAAGTTCATTTCTGTATTGTGAATGGCCTTACATTCTTTGAGCCTCAGTTTCTTAATTTGTCAACTAGCAAGAATTTGGGATTCTGATTAGCACTTGGAGGAACGATTCGAAACACCACCATCTATACTGTACAGGGCTTTTGTGAAGATGAAAGCAAGCAAGCAGAGCAGACCCCAAATGGCAGCTATTAGGCCAAAACATAGACTTCTCTACAATCATGGAACAAACCCCGAGAGACTACATTAGTGGAATCAAGACCTGTGTCTCTGTTTCCTCAGCCATTGCATGAAGACATGCAATACCTTGTGGGATCGCTGCAATAATTAACATGCAGAAAATTCCTTCAAGAAACAAAATGTGTAGTACAACATTAAGTCTGATTTATAACAAGGATATTATAAAGTTTCTCAAATGAGTTAAGGACTAAAAGGAAATATGTTTTGTCTCTTATGTGTCCCTTAAACCCTATGTGTACCCCTGGTTCTCTTGGGAGGTGGTAGGAAGGGACTTATTTGGAAAGAAGTTAGTCCTTAGGGTGTGTCCTTGAAGGGAATACTGGAACAATGTCTCTTCCTTGTGCTCTTTCTCTCTCTCTCTGCTTTCTGACCATGAATAGCTCCTTCTTGTGTCCTGTCATAGAACTTCACCACAACTCTAAAGTGACAGGGCCAAGAAAGCATAAGCTAACCCACTAAAACTTTAAGCAAATATAACATTTTCTTTGTTTTAAGTTGATTACCTCAGGAATTTTGTTACAGCAAAGGAAGCTGACTGGCACTGACTTTTAGCTTAGCTTCCTCTAACCTAGGATCTGGCTTTTGAGCTACCTTCAGCTTTTCTGACTGAACTTACTAATTTATAGCTTGCCTTATGAATGAGGCTTAGCCCAGGAGAAGGGTACAGGGAACAGCGAACATAAGGGAAAGGTCAGTTCAAGTAGCAGACTCCAAAGCTTCTATAAGGAACACACCACTTCCTCTACTTGTCTCTATGCCAAGGCACTATAAACACACACACACACACACACACACACACACACACACACACACACACACACACCTCACCTCCACAGCCTGCAGAGAACAGAGAAGAAGGTTAAAGGAGGAAGGAAGAAAATTTTCTGAAAATACAGCCGCTCCATCGTGAAAGCAGAGAGATCTTTGTTTCTATGATGTTTCCTATCCTGGAATGACCCCAGTGTGCCAGATAAAGTCAGGCAGCCTTGTTGCTCCTCCTTTAGGGAGAAGATTGCCTGGATCTATCTATCTATCTATCTATCTATCTATCTATCTATCTATCTATCTATCTATCTAGATGCACAAGCACACACACATGTACCAATGCACATGTGCACATACAAGCCATGGCTTCCCTGACTCTGCAAACATGTGAATGGCAAGCTTTCCTCATTTACTATCCTAAAGCCAGCAAAACTATGTGCTCACACTCTTTCTTTCCTTTTTTAAAAATTTTTGCCAGTCTTGGGACTTGAACTCAGAGTCTAGGAACTGTCCTCGGGCTTTCTTAAGGCTAATGCTCTTCTATTGGAGCCACAGCACCACTTCTGGCTTTTTCTGTGTATGTAGTACTGGGGAGTCCAAACTAGGACTTCATGCATGCTAGGCAAGCACTCTAACTAGGCCACGCCCCCAGCCCTGTCACACTCTTTCTTAAGTGTAATTTTCATTTTGGAGCTGGCCTAATAAAGAGGACCACTTCAACAACATTATAAGACATTTTTTTCTTTATTGGACTTATTTGAAGTTGTACTCTTGGTGATCCAATCACTCGGAGACTCAAAGATAGGGGGAAAAGGCAAGTAATTAAAATACATAAAGCAGAAGAGCCAATTACTGTCATATACTATGATCAATAAAATAACAATCTAAAAAAGACAAACTTCGCACTACACCCTGAGGCTAACATATGGAGTCTCTACAATAAGTGGGGCAAGCAGGAAGTCCCTTTTGGAAGTACCACAAAGACTTCCTATTTTCTAGAAACTTCTGCCTTCTGAAAGGCCCTGCAATTGTTCTTAACCATTATGTAGACATCAGTGGCAAAGATCATCTTTATCTTGCAGTCTTCAGTCATTCAGTCTTTTCTTTTCCAAACTCATGTACATATGCTGTTTCAAAGTCAGATGTACTCCCAAGAAAATCTGCAGACTTTCACAGAAAAAAATAAAATATTTTGGAAAATTAATTTTTGTAATATTTATAGTTGCCAAGATTAATAATCCATGACAAATAACTTCTCTCTATAGTCGGAGGCCATTTGGACTGGCTACAGTTTAGCCTCTGTGTCTCATGTTGCTAATGTCAACACTACTCAATAAAGATAGTCCAAGGCAAGGGATGAAGAAGGTAGCTGCTGTCAAAGTGTACTTTTAGAAAAAGTAATATAGGGGTTTACCATGGGGAAACTTCTCTATTCTATATAAAGCCATGTCTTCTCCTGTTACTTTTATGCTTGAGATATGAAGTGTCCCAGAGATCTCATATATTGAAGGCTATGTCCTACAAAAATCAGAGGTGGAGGTCTAATTTAATCAATAAAAGGAGTCATTGGCGGGTTTATAATTGAATGGTCTATTGAAAGGTGGTGGCAAGCATGAAAATCTCTCCTAAGTTGTTGATGGCATGCCTTTAAAGATATAGCTTTAAAGATACAGTTGTATCTTGTCTCCAGCTCCCTCGACCCTTTGCTTCCTGGCTACCATGAAGTGAGTAAGCTTTCTTTTGCCATTCCTTTCTATTGTGATGTTTCTGTTCTGATTCTGGCCCACAGAAACGGCACCAACTGACCATGACCTGAAATCTCAAACCATGAGTGATAATAAATGTCTCCTCCTTGAAGCTGCTTGTCTTGGGTATTTTGTGACATTAACAAGAAGCTAATCAACATAGTCACTCCAGAAGTTCACATAATTGGAAGCCTTCCCTTTATTTTAAATTTATTAGCATAGTATGGAAGATTCTCTGAATGTAGCTCTTAGAGGTCAGCCAATGTTTTGCACTGTGCTCTACCAAATACTGACCAGAGAATCAAGTTGAAACCCCTAGGATTGGGGAGGGAAGCCTCAAAGCAGCATAAGGAAACATTTTCTATAAGTTTAATGAAACTATTTTCCAGCCAGCTCACATTTGTGAGTCCTGCAAGGATTTTTAAATTTTATTTTAAGATGCTGGAGCCAGACACTGATGGCTCACATCTGTAATCCTAGTACTCAGGAAGCTGAGATCTGAGGATTGCAGTTCAAAACCAGCCCAGACACGAAAGTCCATGAGACCCTTACCTCCAATTAACAGCAGAAAGCCAGAAGTGACACTGTGGCTCAATGTGGTAGAGTGGTAAAACTCAGGGACATAGACTAGGCCCGGAATTCAAGCCTACCAAAACAACAACAACAACAACAACAAAGATGATGGAAACTATGACTAAAAGAAAATGGTGCAAACCCATCCTAACAAATCCCAGGGGGTGTTCCTTATTCCCTGGCAGCCCTTCATGCTGCTTATGTTGAGTATTTACTTGAAGGAAGTAGATTTTTGGGAAACATCTGGTTCCAAGGGTTTTTAGAGGCAATATAATACCATTTGTTGATAATAGGATTTGATCTGTACTAAACCTGAATGTCTGTGTTATTTCAATGGATTTAATGAAGTTTTGTTTGTTTTTGAGTTATATGCAATAGTGTCCTTTATCCTGTCTTCTGTGGACTCCAGGTGGAAGCCATCGGGCAGGCTAATAATAATTGTATGCTTTATAAAGAGGCCTTATTTGTCTGGGAGTTCAGATATGATCTCCTGTTGATTTTATGTTGGGGAAGCTGAAGCGAGAGGAGATACATTGTTCTAAAAAAATGCACACATGCAAAATCAACTGTGATTGAAGGGTCAGCATCATCACTGCAGCCTGTGATGATAATTCCAAAGATGGCTCCTGACATGAACCATGCTGTCATTTATTCGTGCATTGTGAGCTCTCTTTTTCTGAAGACTGGCAGATTATCTGACTTGTTGATCAGGGAAATATACAGACATAGCACCACATGACTTCTGATGCGTGTTTGTAAGAAACCCTATGAGTCCTTCAGAACAGTTCCTCTTAAACACTACCTCTTGGACCCTCCCGCCATAGAATGAGAAGTCTAAGCCACACTGAGAACAAACACACATGGATGCTCCAGCTATCAACCTTGCTGAACTCCCAGATGGTAACAAGCTTCAGCCAACTGTCAACCCTGAACTCTCAGCTCACTCAGACTTTCAGATGACACCAACTGCAGCTACCATCAGAGCTCCAGAACCATCTACATAGAACATAAGCCTTTAGCTATAGAAACAGTTGTCAAACCCCAAGAATTTAGATCACTGTTGCTTATGGGTAAAAAAAAAAAAAAGAACATAAGCCTTTAGGCTCTGGAGTGATTGATCATACAGCCATTTGCTAAGAAGAGTACTATTCTCAATATTTGAATGAAAACATAGTTTCCTTATATCAGCTGCTGAAAACCGGATATCCGAAATTAGCTTTCTATAGTATTTGGGGGAGAGGTTCTTAGTGTAGATCCCTTAGCCTTAGACTTCCTTCCTGGCTTCAGAAAAGAGAGCTCTCCTGTCTGGGGGGGAGGTGGAGGTGGGGGAAAAAAGAAGCTCCTTCCTCTGGTAAATCTCTCTTTGGACCTGCCAGTGTTTGCAAACTTAGAGGCTCTCTAGGGCTAGGCAGGTAAGGCAATAAAATGAGCGTATGAGACACAAGACAATGTGAAGAATGGATACATACAGGAGTGGTTCCTGCAGCTCCAGGCAGCTATTTTACCACCAGTTCTTCTAATATTTAAAATGAAGCTAGAAATCTACTTTTTAATGTTTTATCAATACCACATATCTAAGGTCAAAGAGCTGCTAGTTTATTCTTCTACCATAGAGATGATAAAGCCCCATTCACCTTCATCTTAGTTCCATCCTTTCACAAAGAACTATAATGTCCTTAAATCTGCAGTTTGTATTAGTCAGCTTGCTGTTGCTGTAAGTACCTAATGCCTGTGCTTTATTTTAAGTTTATTTAGGTCACAGTTTTGGAGGCCATGTATCAGGGATGGATAGTGTTACAGTGGGAATACAGGTGAGAAGGAACAATCACATACTCATTCAGAAACCAGAGTGATGGCAGGACCCTGTCTTGCTTTCACAACTAGTCAGTTATCTCAGGAGAACTAACCAGAGTTCTATCAGAACATAGCACCATCAGAACACAGCAATTTCTTCTGAGGACAAATGCCCCCAGTGACCTCTCATTAAGGCTCCCCTTTAAATATTCCATCACCTCTTACTTTGGTACAGGTTTGATTAAATTCAAACAAAATTCCCAAGACCTAACCCAAGAATGTTCTGGAACCTCTATTGCTAATATGAATAAAAAGGTCAAGCAAGACTTAATTCTAAGATTCAAGTTCCTAAGACTTTTGAAGAAGGCTTCACTTGGTCACTTCTTTGTCATGATTCATGTCTCCTGTAAAGAAGGGCTGGTAGGGTATGTTGGTCACAGTGCCACCGATAGAATGGAAAGTAAATACCAAAAAAAATCACCAGTTATATTTTGTACCATGTTCTCAAATTGCCAATCAATAATTCTTTCCCTTATAACAGGAAGAGTACACATAACCTTTTGTATTTGAATCTTCCCACTTCCTCCTATAGGCCAACCTTCCCTTCCACTTTGCTCCATGGCTTGCAGCAGCTTAGCACTGATGTAAGTAGGACAGTCTTCTGTGGGATTGCTAAGTTGCTTGAGCATGCCTAGGGCTTAGCACATCCAATCAACCCACATGTAGATGCCATGCAGGCCACGAAGCCATGAGCCTGGTCTTCTGTCAGTATCTCATTCTGGCTTTGGCCTTTAGGACTGAAGCAGATGGAAAAAGAATAAATTTTGACCTGGCCCACCCAGGCTGGTTGACATGCCTGGTTTCCACTAGCACTGTCAGGAAAAGAGATTCATACTTAAGATGATGACCAGGTATGGGAACTGCCAATTCATCCTCTCATTTAACCATCATTAGTCTATGAGTTAAATCGAGTCCAGGATTTCTGACTATAAGATGCTGAACAATATATGAATCCAGTTGGTCTGTACACAAAGCTCTCTCCTTGCCTCAAGTTCAAATCTAGATAGGGAAATATCAGCTCTGTTTTTCTCAAGGCCAACATTTTAGGGCACAACTGTGCATGTTAGGATGAAAGAAAGGAAGGAAGGAAGGAAGGAAGGAAGGAAGAAAGAAAGAAAGAAAGAAAGAAAGAAAGAAAGAAAGAAAGAAAGAAAGAGAAAGAGGGAAAGAAAGAAAGAATGAGAGGAAGGAAGGAAGAAAGAAAAGTATACCCAAATCCTGAGGTTTTGGAAAGAATCACTCATTTTCTTCCTTTCATTAACTCCCCCAGGAACTGGCAGAAGAGCCCAGAGTCTCCAGAAGGAGGAGTTTGACTTCCCTGCTCCCCAGGTCTCTGGCACACCCTGCAGTCTAGCCTGGGGAAGAAGAACTGCTAGTGGCCAGGATGAAATCCCAGAGGGAGCCTCTTAATCAGAAGAGAAGGCCCTGGCATGAGACATGGGAAGGTAGGCAGTGGGAAAGTAGCATTTCTGAAAAGACAGCATGATGTGCCAGGCAGGGTTTTAATATTCAGGTTGTAAAAGATTTTAGATGCGACGGCATCATTGGCAATAATCTACTTTAATTTGCTGTAAAAAGATGCTGTTTTTACTTTTGACATAGACTCAGAAAAGAATGCCCTATTTGCCTTTGCTAAGTACACCGGCTGTATTCCAGTGTACTGGAATACACCCATCAAAGACGCCCATGTACCATGCCCTGGAACTGGTGGCTCTGCTGTGCCATCCTCGTCATCCTCCTCACAGCTCACATCACAGTTGGTTCCTTTGGGAGCTGCTCCTGCAGATCTGATGTCTCATGGAGAAAGACAGTATCCCAACGATGATTGCAAGCTGTCTCCTTCTTCATCTAACCTTCTCCCAATGCTTGCTAGGCCACAAAGATAAAGAGGGCTTGCATGACATACTCTGTGGTAACAAACACAGTCAGGCATTGCATGCTCAATTCCCCCAGCCCCTCCTCACTTTCTGCATCTAAAGGCACAACATTGATTTGAACATAGCACATCACATGCTGCCGCCAAATAATTGACAAATTTCCCTCCTCAGCACAGCCAATGGGATCAGATGGATACAGGAATTTCAGCTGCTTCACTCCTCTATTCCATGGAGATTAAGAACAAAAAATGGCACATCAAGGAACAATGTGTGCAAGGGTTGTCTCCTGGCAATTTGTAGCCAATTACGAGTGTACATTGCTTTGTACGATGGATGTACTACAGAAAAGGTTATATGCAAATCGAATTTTTGTAAATTGAATTATATTTAACATGCACCAAGGGAACTGGCTATTTCAGGGACACCAAAAGTTGAATGCATTTTGTGGGGCAAGGAACCTTTTGTAAAGCAAATTACCATCTTCCAATTCAGATATTTTTTTGATAAGGTCAGGTTTTATTATTTTGGATGGTTTAAAACTAGAGCATACCTATGGTATTGAAATGGTAATAATAAGATATTCAGAGCCTTCACTGAGTTCTAGAAGATAGAGGACAATGAAAAACTAACTGATTCTCTTCCCAAAGGAAAAAGAAGGACTAGACAAAAGGAAGACTTTCCAGCATTAATTTCCCCATAGCACTATTGTTATTTTTTAATCTAAGCCCAGTTGACTCACCTCAGCCACCTCTCTGTGCTCCTGTTACATTATTCTCCAGGATGGTAAGGTTATGAAAATGATGATCAGCTTAACCAGAGCCCTGTGAACCCTTAGGCATTCCTATCACAGGGGCTGCTGCCTATCTGCTTTGAAAGGGCCTAAGCAAATGTAGGAGACCTGAAAGAACACAAAGGAAAAGTGCAAATCAAAATTAATAAATGTTTAATTAAAGATCTACAAAATGTAACATTGTGTCAACTTCATTAATTGTTAAGTTTGGTATTCATAAAAATTTAATTACCTAGGAATTAGAAAGGAAGAAACAAAACTGCCATTATTCACAGCTGCTATAATTGTACTGAATTAAAAAAAAATCTGAGAGAATCTGTAGACAAATTATATTAGTCAATAGAGGCTGGGTTGTCCTGAAACAGCAATTAACCCTGAAATGTCAGTGACTTAACACAGGGGCAGTTTATTTCCTTTTCAGACATGAATTCTGAGAAATTCTCTATCATGGAGTGATTGATCAACTCAGCCTTTGCCACCTCCATGCTAGTTATGTACTCTGTTTCAGCAGAAGAGACTAGAAAAGTTCCCAGGGAGTCAGGCATGCTAATACTTGTAATTCCAGTACTTGGGAAGCTGAGCTAGGAGGATTATGAATTTAAGGATAGCATGAGTTACATAAGGAGACCCTGTCTAAAATCTAAACAATTCACACAGGAGCTTTTTATTGCTTTAGCCTGGAAGTAATCTGACTTCCATTTCATTGTCACAGAAGATTTCATGTACCCGAAAGGCGTAGCTTTTGTTATGCTTCTGGGTGCCTGGTCTTGTCTCCTATTCTGTTGAAATACGTAAGAACTCATTAATGTAAACACATACAAATCCAAACCCAGGAAAAATTAGAACATGAAAATTGAAATAAACAATGTAAAATACAACAAAAGCCTAATTAGATACAGAGCTTGCTGCCCATCTACTTTTAGGATCTGTGAAAATGTGTGAGAACTGAAAGGATTCAAAGGAGAAAGTACAATCAAAATTCATAACTATTTAAGCATCTATAAAATATAACATTGTACATTTATCAACTTTAACATAATTTATGCAA
The DNA here is from genome assembly GCF_031878675.1 of Megascapheus bottae. Classification (NCBI taxonomy): domain Eukaryota; kingdom Metazoa; phylum Chordata; class Mammalia; order Rodentia; family Geomyidae; genus Megascapheus; species Megascapheus bottae. The sequence goes on along the minus strand of NC_143512.1, from coordinate 50,744,017 downwards.
GATTTTTGCAACAATAATCCTAGAGCTTTATTGAAGGATAGAAGACATGCCACTCATCTTCTAAGTAATCTATAGATTAAGTTCAATTTTAGTTGAAACAAAGTTTTGGAAAGATAACCTTATAGCTTATGAGGAATGGTAAGTAATAAAGACAACTTTACGGAAGAAGAATAAGGAGCTGCAGGAGGAGGAGGAAGCAACAAAAGGAGAGAGAAGTCTATGAGTGTCAAGAGCAGGTGGACAGGTGGTATTCTCACAGAGGTAGATAGACAGGCTGCAGAAAAGAAATAGGCACAAATGCAGACTTGCTATTTGACAAAGGTAGCATTATTAGCAAGTGCAGACAGAAGTCAGTAGAACATGGGGAGCATTCGATATTGAAAAATGATTATTGGTCATCCATGACTATACTTGAAATAAAATATTTCAAGACTCAAAATTTCAAAAAGACTCCTCCTGTTGCCTTTAGTGTGCAATGTAGATGTAGGTGAACACATTTGATCTGATTTGGAATGGTAATTCCAAGTATCAAAGGCTTTTGTTTGCATCTTTTAGCATCGTTCATGAGGAAACACCAGCACTCCGCTTGGTCCGCTTCACCTTGGTCTACCTTAGCTGTGAAGCAAGGTGGGTACTAGGGATGCAGCACAATGGGGGGCATCATGACTGTGCATCCATCTCTGTTAAAGTGGGTTTGATGATTGCCTGGGATAGGGCCTATTGAGAGGAGGTGCTGGAAGGAAACCACTTTAAGGAGGAAAAAAATCAACGACAAAAACATGGTTTGAAGACTCAGTTATTAGAAGAAGGAAACAATACTTGTAAATCTTTCATGACACATGGCTCAGATTGACTTATGTTTCGACTTACATTTTATATTGGATGTGCCCGGAACAAAACAGTTATCCTTGCCCATTTCCTCTACTTCACTACTACTAGCACCTTAGCCTTTGCCACTAGGCAACTTCCTCTTGCTCCAGAGTGGTTCTGTCTTCTCTCATCATCTTCCATGGTTTTTCTTATGTCCTCCTTCATTAAGGAGGACACGTCAATCAATGTGACCAAAATCAATGGCCATAAATCATAATTCCAGTGTAAGTGGCCAGATTTTTCTTTCTTTTTTTCCCCACTGATTGGAAGTAGTCATTTAAAAATATTCTCTCTGGCCAGATGCTGATCCTAGCTATTCAGGAGGCTGAGGTCTGAGTTTCACAGTTCAAAGCTAGCCTGGGCAAGAAAGTCTGTGAGAGAACTTGGAAGTGGAACTATGGCTCAAGTGGTAGAGTGGTGGCCTTCAGCTGAATTGCTCAGGGACAGTACCCAGGCCCAGACTTCAAGCCCCACGACTGGGGAGAAAAAAGAAAGAAAGAAAAGGGAAAAAAAAGTTCTCTCTGGAAGACAGAAGAGAATTTATGAAAATGTTGAAGTTCTAAAAAGTCTGACTAAGAAAATCAACAGAACATTTTACCTTCCTTCTGTCCTGTCCAGTCCTATAGCACATGAAGTCACCATATAAAGAGGATACCTGTTCTCCATGACAATGATATAATTATGTGTCCAGTTCAGTGACAACACTAGGCAAAATTCTCATGGGATTCAAGCAACCCTGGGAGAATTTTCTGAATGCCATTTGAGAATGTCAGGAATACTGTCTTAATCCTTTCAGTAATGGTAGAAGAAATAGTTCTATCTGTAGACTGAGTAGTAAGAGGAATATTGGAAATCAACACAATTTAGTAATTTATACACAGTTTCCCAGGGTGATATTTTGGAGGCCAATATGCACTCATGATGTCATAGCAGAATTTTGTCATTGGCATTGCCTTCTTAAGAAAGTCCTGGTATGTAAGATTATCCATGGAATTAGACAAAACAATAAAGGATCCAATTGCATGTCACTTGTCACTTATGTGTCTTTGATTTGTATCTCTAATATGCAGAATTTCGGGGAGATTATAAGATTAGAGACCCTAAAAGCCAGATGCAAACATTAGGTAAATATTTGGAAGTATTAACATAGCAACCATAAACTTAGTGGGACTTTATGTCCCAGTGTCATAGACAGAAATCTCATTGATTTCCTGACATCCTGGTCTCTAATCACTAAGAAACCCCACCCAGCTAGAAATGCCAACTTAAAAACTGCTTATGAACACTATTGCAATTTTTCATTGATGTACTCATTTTTCTTAGTATATATACATGTTTAACCATAAGAAAATTTAGGAAAATGTATATATGTATGAATAAATTTATTTATATCTACATATGCCAAACATATTTATTTGTAGTAAAATGTATATACACATTTTCCTAATGAAGCAAATCTCATAATACTAGCATTTTAGGATTTAAAAGTAGTATGAGCATATTTACTATTTTGGAGAATTTAAATGATGACCAGAATTTAGCTGATTAGAATAATGTGTCAGCATTCTCATTCCTATTTAAGAAGAGCAGACTCATGCTCTTTTGGCTGAAATGCTTGAAACTCTTTAGTAAAATGTGCTTACTAGTTAGACAAAAGTTATACTGAAATGAAAAATTGAACATATAAAATTTATATACTCCATTCCTTGGTACCACATACACAGAAGAAGCCATAAGTGGTGTTGTGGCTCAAGTGGTAGAGTGCTAGCCTTGAGGAAGCTTAAGAACAGTGCCTAGGCTTTGAGTTCAAGCCCCAGGACTGGCAAAAAATAAAAAAAAGTAGAGCATATTTAATGATGCATTTATAGATTAAAAAATATTTTAAAGGATTAATTTGTTTGACTTTGAAATTATATATATGGTACTGGAGTTTGAACTCAGGGCCTTATATTTTACTAGAGTGATACATCTGAGCCTGTCTTCAGCTCTGGTTTTTATTGATTATTTTTAGGATAGAATCTTTCTTGCATCCCTAAGCTGCTACATTCTGCCCACTATTAGGTTTCCCTTTGATCACAGATACGTGCTATAGCATCCTGCTTCCCTCCATGGAGCTGAGTCTCCAAATTGCAATCCCACTATTCTCAGCTTCCCAAGTAGCTAGGATTACAGGTGTATCTAGCCCTAGATTTGAAATAAAATATTTTAAGTTGAACTTAAAAATCCAAAGTTTTTGAAAGCTAATATTGACTAAAACAACATTTTGAACAATAATTTCTGATCACAAGTGATTTTTTTTGTCAGTCATGGGACTTGAACTTTGCACTTGGACACTGTCCCTGAGCTCTTCTGCTCAAGTCTAGCACTCTACCACTTGAGCCACAGCACCACTTCCAGTTTTCTAGTGATTAATTGGAGATAAGAGATAAGAGTCTCGAGGACTTTTTGAGCCCAGGCTGGTTTTGAACTGTGATCCTCAGATCTCAACCTCCTGAATAGATAGGATTATAGGCATGAGCCACCTGCACCTGTCTAAAAGTGATTTTTTTTAATACCAAAAACTTATACTAAAAAAATCCAGAATTTATATATAGGAAAAATATTATCCTTTAAAATAGTCATTTGAGGTCCCACACTAAAGCTGATGCTTTTACAGCTCAAAACTCTGATCTTCAGACATACTCTAGATTACTTTCAGAACTAGCTCAGATATTTTTTTCCCTCAGTCCAAACTATCCAGGTACCTGTTGGAAATTGGATAACATCAGACTTAATGCATCACAGCTCCAGATGACTGAAAGTTGACACAAGCACCCAAGAGAATGATGTTTAGGTGTGGAGGAAGAGGATTTCCTCTCCAGAGCCATTTCCTGGTCTTTCTCCAATCACACCTCTTTTACTGCTGTCCTCCTTTCCTTCCTGACAAGTGAAGAAGAAGCTCTTCTACAAAGAATAAAACCTATTCACAGTTGAAAACACCAGCCAGAAACTCAAGCATACCAAAGGTGTGGAATGAGGGATTTGATCCAAGTTCCCTATCAGACATGTGGATATTTGAAATGTCTAGTCTAGGCCTGGATCTGTCTAGTGACAGAGTCCTAAGATAGCAAGAACCAAAGCTGTAGGATAGGGACAATCAGAGATGTCTTCATAAACAGACAAAGCAGTCCACAGAATAGCTTCAATGAGAGCATCAAATCTACTAAGAGGAAAAGGAAAATTATTGCTGGGCTTGGAATATTCCTTTGGGTGTCTGTAGCCTAAAATCCAGATTTTAGTCAAATATGACGTATGTGGGAAAGAGGAAGAATATGGAAAAATATAGTCAAAAGAGAAATTCTTATTTGAGTTAGGGCCTGAACCCATGTCTAAATAACTCTGTACAAAGAATCTACTTTAATTTTGAAGTGGAAGACTGCAAACATTGTATTTTAAGAGTTTGAACATTTGCAAAAATCTTACCTATGTAGCTCCTCTTACCTTTATTGAACTTAATTAACCAAGAGGTATGTTATGGGATAGAGATTTTCCCAACATCAATATAAAACAAAAAATATTTTCAAAATAATTGTACCCAATTTTCTTTTATTTTATCCCCATGAAATCAGTGATAATGAGCAAAGTGACTGCAGCATTTATTCTGAAGTTGATTGCTTTTAATGCATACCAGGTAATCCAAAAAACAAATGCTACCAACCTTTGTGGAGGATTTCCCATGATGCTCAGCATGAACATAGAGAAGCACTTCACAAATAGCTTTGTACTTGGCACTCTGGTTTTAGTCTACCTTTTGAATAGGGAGTTGCTGTTTATCTAACTCCCAACATGTCTGCCTCAATAACTTTGATCAGAAAAATTTAGAGGCATTTTGTTCATTCACTCTTTTATTCAAATAAAATTATTAAGGGGGTCAGGAGTTTGGCCTAGTGCTTGTGTAGCATGCACAAAGATACAGGTTTGATTCCTCAGTACCACATACATGGAAAAAGCCAGAAGTGGTGTTATGGCTCAAGTGGTAGAGCTCTAGCCTTGAGAAAGCTCAATGACTGTTCAGGCCCTGAGTTCAAGCCCCAGGCAAAAAAAAATTAAACATTTTATATGCATAAAACAAAATTCTATCTGCACACCATCTCTCCACAAGTCTGCAAAGTTTTGCAAGCTCATCTTTTTCTGAAGTGCCAAGGACATAATATGTTTGGGAGACTGTTCTACTTAGTGTTGAAAGTTACAGTCTGGCTCAGCAGACAAACTGGATTACTATTCCAAAATGATCCTATGAGCTAAGTTTGAATATACAGAGAATGGTAGGGGGAACTGCCTTCTCATTCCAGGATAATGCACATTCTATCCAAAATGGAGGGTGCAAATAGCTGGCGGAAGAATAGGGCAATAGATGGAGTTAGAGAGGACTAGAAAACCCTGGGTTCATAAACCTAACTCCAACACCTAGGCTGAGCTGCCTTGAGAAGTCATTGAGCTCTCCTGTGCCTCAAGTCTTCAACTTAAAACTAAGGAATCATTTAGTGACTGCTTTGCAGGTAAGTGTGATAATCGAAGATGTTGGAAAAGAAAGATACAGTATAATTTCTACGATGTGGTAGAACACAGATCACTTAATGAACAAGCAGATAAACAGGAAAATAGCTCACATGCAAGCTAAACAATAGGACTAGGTAGCAAGAACTCTAAAGAGGAAAACAAAGTGTCTGTCTTCTTATGTATGCCCTTTGTTGTCTCTGGGCTGAGGTTTTTTTTGAGGGGTGGGGAGAAGAAAAAGAAAAAGAAAAAAACCCAGTATTTTGTGATGGCTAAGCATAATTTGCTGGATTGGTGTAGCACACAAGAAGAGGACACTGTGCTTTCTGAATTGTTCACTCACTTATGACAGTCCTATTTCAAAAGAAACTTCAAAGTTTCAAACATTTTTTTTCTGTAAGGACATTTATACTCATACTGAATCAATTGTCTTCCATTTTCATTTGGGAAGGATGGTGCTATTTACTAGACTCTCCTTAGGAAACCAGGCCACTATGATTTCTTCCAGCTATGCTCTGTGTTTGTCTACCCATATCTTCATTTCGCTCCTTCCTTGCATATCTTTCCATGGCAGGTAATCATGAGAAGTCATGTCTCTACACAAGGGTATGGAAAGGTAAGAGAAATTGTGTTTGAGGAACTTGATCTTGGGTTTGTCTTTCCTCCTCCATATGGTTTAAGAAATGTCCTAGAGGATATCAAGGTTGTAGTTATAAAGTATCCCTGCCTAAAAGGCTTATGGGTTGAAGACTTGTCACCATTTGTTAAATGCAGTCATGGAGGAGTGACTAGCTTATGAAGGTGTTTCCTTCATCAATTGGTTAGTTTCTGGATAGATTCACAATGTGATAGTGTTATTGGAAGATGGTAGAAGATAAGAAGTGTACCTACTAAAGGAAGCAGGATTCTAGAGGCATGGCCTGGCAAAATGCACATTGTTTCTGGTCTTTTCCTCTGTGTGTCTCTCTGTTTCCTGCCTGCCTCAAGGTGAGCTGTTTTCCTTTACCTTGTATAGTATAATCTACCATAGCAAGTTAGTCATGGACTGAAACATTATGAGCCAAAATGAATCATTCCTTCTTTAAATTATTTCTCTTAGGTGTATGTCACAGTGACAAAAAAAGAAGAAAAAGAAGGAAAAACCTTCAAAAGTAATCATCATCTTTCAAATGATTGCAGGCTAATTCCTTAATGTGTTTTAGCTCCAGTTTACTGATCTGCAAAATGGAGCATAATGCCTTTTACACTGGTTGATGAAACAAGATAATGTAAGGAAGATACCTATCACAAGCCAAGTGCCAAATGAATGTCAGATTTCCACACTATCCCAGAACCTACTGGTCCTTAGCTCATCGTGTGAAATGAATTAATGGCTCTTGTTTCTCACCAGCACAAGACAAGCTTGTGTGAGACACAGAGGTGTTACAGCCTGTGTATGTCCTGTGAGGCAATCACAAACTGTAGACTCCAACATAGCCTGATGTGCTTTTTGGGGCTGCCACTGAGGTAGGCTCTATAGGGACCATTGTTCCTTACCATCACTGTGAAGTTCTCGAAGGTGAGTCAGGTATGTCGACCACTTTCTGCTGTCTTTTCCCCTTTATTGTCTGTGCTGAGAGCACTGGCCCTTCCAGCGTGACACCCACTTCCTATCCTTAGGACATATTCCCAGTCTCAGTGTCCAGATGCATAGTATAAACTTGCTCACATTCTTCCGTTCCTCCAACAACAGATAGCAAAGTAGATCAGGCAGGGAAACCTGAGCCCACAAACCTGTACCAAAGCCTTTAGAGTAAGAAATCAAGGCACAAGAAACCACAGCTAGGTGCTAGTGGCACACACTCTGAATCCTAGATATTCAGGAGGCTGAGATCCAAGGATCAAGTTTGAAAGCCAACTGGGACAGGAAAATTCGTAAGAAAGACTTATCTCAGCCGTGAGTGGTGGCTTATGCCTGTAATCCTAGTTACTCAGGAGGCTGAGATCTGAGGATTGAGGTTCAAAGCCAGCCCAGGCACTAAAAACCAAAAGACACTTATCTCCAATTAACCACTAGAAAACTGGAAGTGGCGCTGAGGCTCAAGGGGTGGGTAGGGCAGTAGTCTTTTGCTGAAGAGCTCAGGGACAATGCCCAGGCCCCCAGTCTAAACCCCAGAGAGAGACAGAGACGAGAGAAAGAAAGAAAGAAAGAAAGAAAGAAAGAAAGAAAGAAAGAAAGAAAGAAAGAAAGAAAGAAAGAAAGAAAGAAAGAACTCATGTCTAATTCACCACCAGAAAACCAGAAGTGGTGCTATGGCTCAAAGTGGGAGAGTGCTGGCCCTGGGCAATAAATCTCAGGGAAAAAGCCTTGAGTTCAAGCCCCACAGACAACAAAAAGAACCCAGAGTCAAGTTCCAAAGCCATGTACCCCTTGGCAGAAGAGTACTGGCCGGGAAGTCCACATTCTGTTTCCTAGTCTGTGTTGTACTGAGCTGCATTTTCACTCTCATCAAGTGGACAGGTCCTTGTTCCCACAATCTTCCATATAAATGAGGACTCAGGAGTTATTAAGAAAAGAAGCTCAATTGTCCCTTTGGCTTATCATTCCTAAACAGGCAGAGGAAAGCTGCAGCCCACCATTGATTTAGATTAGCCCCTTCATTTCAATATTATTAATTACCCAAGTTAGCATACTGTGTGTCAACATCAAAACCTGACTTTTTTCCCCTGAATTAACTGTTTCCTTCTCAGTTTCTTTTCCATGGCTGTACTTGCTCTCTTTCATGCCTGCAGGTCCCATACAGAAAAGACAAGACCTGGCTTTGACTACTGTCACATGATATTATTAGACTAAGGATCAACTCAGGTCACTCCTTTCATGAGAGGTCACCAGGCTAATCTCTTGATGTGACATTTCCATAATATCTTAACATTTGCCAAAGTTCTCTGTTGCATCCCTACAAAGTAAACAGAAGGGTTAATTTAGTTCTCTAATCTCTTGTTATAAGCCTAATTATTTTACATGTCTTCATTTCATTAATGAATTGCTGCTTTTTACATGCAGCTCCTTCCCCATTGCTTTTGTTTAAACCTCCTGGTGGGAAGGGATAGATTAATTTTGTTGTGCCTTAATGAAACTGTATGCTACATTAGATTTAACCATTTGGCATGCACTGCCAACATCACCATTATGCATAATGAATTATTTTTTGTGAGTCCCAAACTACTGTAGACCTTCAGTATTCTCCTTCAGATACTGTGACGATACAATTGGCAGACACACAGCCAACTCAGTCATTTTCCCCTGAAGTCTAAGGAAAGCCTCTGGTAGCTTGTTAATTTTAGTCACCTGCCTGGAAGTTTCTAGGTTTCTTGCTGTAAGGAATCCAGATAGGCAGTTAGTTTGCAGCAAGCATCTCAAAAATGGCAAATTCATTTAAAGGTACTAAGAATGATGGACTAGGCATCTTAACACAGGCCAAAAAGATACTTAGTCTTTGCTACTGTGGCTAATACTAGCTTCTAAGGAGGGCAAGATCTAAGGATCACACTTCAAAGCTATCTTGGGCAGGAAAGTCTGTGTGATTCCTGTTCCTAATTAAGTATCAAAACATCCAGAAGTAGAACTGTGGCTCAAGTGGTAGAGTTTTGAGCAGAAAAGCTCAAGAACAGTGCTTAGGCCCTGAGTTCAAGTTCCAGGACTGGAAATACCAAACCAAATAAAACTATAATCATTCATCATTGATTCTGGATCTGTAGGACATTTAGTGGGGCTAGGCTGGCCTGGACTGAGTTTGGCTGGTGGAACTGCTTCAGCTACAATGTCTAGGGCAAACCTAGTCCTCATGTCTCTATTTTCTTTCTGGAACTGATAGATTAACCAATAACGCTCTTCTCATGATAAGTGAGAAGCCTAGGAAGCCAGACAGGGATTCCTGTATTTATTTATTTATTTATTTATTTATTTATTTATTTATTTATTTTTAGGAAGGTAGGCATCATAGTTGAGACAGACTGAGACAAATTACTTAAAGGCCAAAAGGATGAAGAGCCAGAGGGGAAAGAAATATGCAAAACAAGAGTTCATTGAACAATTGTGATATAGTCTAGGTCACGAGCAAAATGTAGCCACAGAGTTGCGGGGTAGGGGGCGGGGGCATGTGAAGGATGTAGCCCCACAAAGACATCCAGCCACGTCTAGCACCTGATGTTGGGGGCAGTCTTGCTACTCATCCTCAGAGTCACAGTGCATATCTTCAGAGGCCAAAGACTGCCTTGGACAGCATGTTCCTCTCCTGACTCAGGGCACCTGTCCTCACTCTCTACCTCTGCTGAGAACAACTCCACTCATTACTGACACTCCCGTAACACCCTTTCTGACACCACCACTGCAGTGATGTCTTTCCCGACCTTCTTGCTATTGCACTTTCCATCTTTCACCCAGCATGGTTTTCCCTATCTCCCTTTTTTGCCTCAATTGCTCCCAGTGTACTGACCATCATCCTACATTCCGTAGAGTTGCCTTTTTGTATTGACAATGGTCTATTTTCCTTGGTGAGAAAAAGTTCTCCATCCACTGTGTGTTTATCTGTATCTTTGATTCTGGAATGTCTACTAGGCAGGGCAGGAAGGAGGATAAATGGGAGAAAGGACAGAAAGAGTGAGCGGATGACTGAAATGGACTGGAGAAGCTGAAATGAAAGCACCACATGTAAATACAGTCACCTACAAGTCTCCATCAGCAGTATTTTATTTTATGTCATCACTAGGGCTTGAACTCAGGACCTGGGTGCTGTTCCTTAGATGCTTGAGTCAAAGCTAGTGTTCTACCACTTGAGCCACAGCACTACTTTTGACTTTCTGGTGATTAATTGGAGATAAGCGTCTCACAGACTTTCCTACCCAGGCTATCTTTGAGCCTTGATCCTTAGGTCTCAGCTTCCTGAGTAGCTAGGATAACAGGTGTTAAGCCACCAACACCCAGCCAGAGAAAACACTTTTAAATGGCTACTTCCAATCAGCTGGAAAAGGGGAAAGAAAAATTTGGCCATTTACACTGGAATTATGATTTATGGCCATTGATTGTGGTCACCTTGATTGAGACACACTCGGTTGGAAGGCTGGCAGAATACTTAGGTAGAATGACCCCTTTGAGGGTAGCAAACTAGCTGTCCATGATTCTTTAGGTTTGGTGGAAGCAGCTCTTTGTGATAGAAGCCAAGTTTGTATCCTTTTGATAGAATCCCCAGCTCCTGGCTTCTTTTTGTCTCCCTCTGTATCTTTGGTCTCTAGAGATGTCCTGAACTTTCCAGCTCTAAGCAAGAAAGCTGTGAAACCAAATCACTCAATTTCCACCCAAAACTCTGAGACCCAGTCACAATTAAACACAGTAGAGGCCTCCCTACTGCTGGAGGACCTCAAGATCATGTACTAAGTCTACAACTTCATTGTAACTGCACCTTACTTGCCTAATCTTAAAAAATAACAACAGTACCAGGGTGTGGCCACATGGTAGGAATGCTTGCCTAGCATGCATGAAGCCCTAGATTCAATTCCTGGGTACCACATACACAGAAAAAGCTGCAAGTGGTGTTGTGGTTAAGTGGTAGAGTGTTAACCTTGAGCAAAAAAAAAAAGCCCAGGACAGCACTCAGGTCCTGAGATCAAGCCCCAGGACTGGCAAAAAAAACAGAAAAGAAATAATAATAATAATAATAATCCCAGCCCCAATCATCTCTGTACCTATTTATTGGGACTTTTATGCAATTGCGCATGTTAATAGCTCATTCCTATCACATTTGGTAGGAGGCTGTGTGTTACAGCTTTTGAGATGACACAACCTAGATACTATGGACCAGCTTGGTGTCTCTTGGCAAAACCTATCTACCACTGTATCCCTGAGGGTAATAAACAGGATGGATGCTTCTATTCCCTGATAAAATGTTATCTACAAATGTATAACTCAAAAGGAATTACCACCAATATTCTTTTAATTGAAAATATCTTTCTTCCTTCTAAGCAGATATGTGCAAAGCCCTTTTCTGCAGAATCTCTCTGCGGAAGAGGAACATGTGTGTGACTGACAGCCTTTTAATCTTTCCCTGTAATCAGCTCCCCAAGCCTGAACGCTGAGCCTGTGAAAGTTGCAAGGCCAGGCTGTTTTCAGCTCCCTCCTGCTATAGGCTTGTGTGACCTGCCCTTCTCTTCTCCCTAACTTTAGCAGTGGGACTCTTGAAAAGCCAGCATTTTTCACCCTGAGCTAGATCCTCCATCAAAATCAGCCACCCTGGAAAAATAGAGCTTAGGCACAGCGGCTTTTCTGATCCCATTATTGATAAGCTTTTAGAGCTCATCAATGAAAATTAGAACTTGTTAATCGTGTACATTTCCCTCCCCCTTGGTTTTTAATTACAGAAGAAAGGAGTAATGGATAACTTGTGAAGTTGCAGAGACACTGAGGCTGTCAAGAGAAAATTAAATTTACAGTCAGAGAGTTGTGTTTCCTCAAGTGTCCTTGTAAAATGCAAAAGAGGCTCCTTGCATCACCAAGGCAATTCAACTGGTTTCCTAAACTGGCAGGATTTTCCTCGAAGAGGCCCTCCTTCCTTTGCCAAGAGAGTGTATTAATGACAAGGACTGGACCTAAAGGGAACTCATTCAGAAGAAAACTGCATTAAAAGAACATTAAGGGCAATGTTTTAAAGTCTGATTTAAACTCATGAAAGCAAAGAGATTTATTGCGGAAGCCAAATCGTCGCCCTGACGCACCCTGCCTAGCATAATACATTCCTATTGGAGCACAGGGGATTGGATCCTTACAGAAGCATTGCTCACTGTGGCCTCCTTGCTCCTGCTGGGAGAGACCAGGAGACAGCTATAGGGGAGATGGACTGGGGACAGCTACATTTCTGAAAGCAGATGGACTAATATCCCACAGGGGCCAACTCACCAGGGAAGCAGAAGAAGGGCACTGCCAGCTGAGGTCAGCCTTGATATTAGCAGACATCTCAGCAGTCTTGAGCTTCCCAGCATAAGGCCTGGGCACGCTCCACCATTCTCCCACCCCCCCAGATCCCTATTGCAAATCTCTTTGGCAACCCCTTCCACAAGCAAAGGGACTCACAACAGAATGGCCACCTTCCCACTCGAACCTGCTGCTGTCTCTCATTTGGCAGTCCTCTGAGGGAGAGAAACACAAGGCAGGTCTCTACCTGTGCTGCAGACCTGGAGTCTAGCCAAAGAGCCAGCTGCTTGCCATCTTGCAAGTCGGGATCTGATTTCTAGATTAAAAGTGTTAGCACCAATATTGGAAAAGTACATTGAAGTAACCCTAGGAAAAAGAGTCAAAGGACAGGCTTAGGCTTGTACTCTCTGCTTCCCTCCCTGTTCAAGGGCACCACGAGAGTACCAGCCACTTCTTCCACTTGCCTGCTTTTATAGTTCAGCCTACCATACCATCACATTCTATTCTGAGAAGCAACAACCCCTGCTGTAGAGCTTAGCATTTTCTAATAAGGCCATGACAGATCCCATTTCATGGTTTTACTAGGATTTCAGTGCTTAGAGAGACATCCACGTCCTGGAGAATCTGTAACTCTGTGAGGATTAAAGAATAAGGTCTATTCAAGTGGCCATATTTGGACAAAGGGCAGTTGAATGTGTATCGCAGGCAGCAATCTGCCAAAAGTAGAGGAACTTACATGTGAAAAAATATAGAAGTGTGAGTGAAAGAAAAATCATCAGGGTAGGGTACCAGTGGCTCACGCCTGTACTCCTAAGCTACTCAGGAGGCTGAGATCTGAGAATCATGGTTCAAAGCCAGCTCAGGCTCTAAAGTTCATGAGACTCTTATCTCCAATTAACCATCAGAAAACTGGAAGTGACACTGTGGTAGAGTGCTATCCTTGAGCTGAAGAGCTCAGGAGAGTGCCCAGGCCCAGAGTTCAAAAAATAAAAAAGAAAGACAAAAAAAGAAAGGAAGTAGAAACATTATCAGTCTCAGACCAGGACAGCTCTCCCAAGCCAGAGGCAAATGAGATCCAGAGCACAGAGTGCATAAGAAGATGAGGTTACCTATGATCCTAAGGGTCTATGCAATCTTTTCACTGTATATCGAGTTGCTTACATGTTGACTGATTCATAGTAATGCTGAGGAAGGAGCTATGCAAACAAAAAAGAAGTCTGATTAACAAATGATATCTTAGAGGAATGTGCACACTAGAGGCAGAGGCAGGTGGGGGAAGTAAGGGTTAGGAAGGCCTCCCAAAGGAGGTTGGCAACAAGGTTGTTCTTGAAAGGAATGTACAAGCTGTTCAAAGGGAAGAGGTAAGAAATAGCAAGGGGAGGGGAGGTAAAGCTCAGAACGGTGTGCTGAGGAGGAATGTGGGTGGTCACCCAGGAAGTGGGAGGCAGGGCCTCTGAAAGAGGAGACTGGAAATGTAATTGAAGCCATGATTACAAAGTCTTTTGGGGTCTTACTGGAGCATCTAAATTATTGCTAGTCTACTTAGATGAAAAATCACAACTGGTCATATTGCTATCCTTCTTGGATTGAAAGAAAAGAATCAGAAGTAGAGCCCGAATTAGTTTGGGGGGCATGAGACTCTGATCATGGCTAAGTACCTCCCCTCCAAAGAAAACTGCTTACATATTCAAAATTTGGCATATGACTTCAGAGGGTTTGTGCATTCCCTGAGCCAGCCCATCCCTAAATCCCACTTTAGAAGCTCTCTTCCTAAAGATAGTTGTGGGGAACAATTTGTTCTCTAGGGACAAATTTATACTTCTTAGATGTGTGCTACTGTATTTAAGGATGATATGTCTCAATGTCTAAATGTTACTTTTAAATGATTTTAATGACATTTTTAGTGTGTGTGTGTGTGTGTGTGTGTGTGTGTGTGTGTGTATTTGGCAGAAAGAAAGGAAACAGAGAGAAGCAACTAAGGCAAAGTGCTAACAATTGATGAATTTAGGAAAATGTTTTATGGGTATTCATCAAAATTTCTTTCAACTTTTCTGCACATTTGAAATTGAAAAATAAAAGCAAAGCAAAATAAAGCCCTCACTCAAGGAAGAAGTAACAGGGATGAATATAAAGTGATGCATTTTATTCATTTATATTCCTTCACCATATTCTGTCTGAATACTTGCTATGGTTGTTCAATATTTAGTTAGAGCAATCAATAGGACTTAGCGCCCGATGGGAGGTGGATAGGGAAGATGAAGGAGATACAGTGACAGAGCCCAAAGCCACCAGTATGCATGACAGAGAGTTCAATGAATGAGACAAGAAAGCAGAAGGGCAGCAGGCCAGAGCAGGGGGGGGTGGGGGGGAGGGAATGAGTTCAGTTCCATGAGAAGCATTTTAAAAGGACTTTTCATCAACTAGAATAAGTCACTAGAGCATCAATGAGTGGAATGAAAATAATGATGTTTGAGAGAAATATAGACCAAGGACAGGAAATGACTTGGAATGAAGCGAGAACAGGATAGTAAGATAAGTGTGGCAGTTGTTTATAAATGTAAGAGGATTGCAAACCAAAGCATATACAAAATCCATGGGGCTAATTTGTGGAAAATATAAATCCCAACTCTCTGAAAATAGCTGTCATTATTCCCCCAAGTCCCAACCTTCCCACCAAATAAGACATAGAAAACTTTACAGATCAGAGTCATTCTGGAGTGAAATGAGAACATGGATTTCAAAGACAAATTGTTTTCCAAGAGGGAAGAGAGAATGCATAGGGCAGGACTGTACACTCTGGAATGAATGGAGTAGTGAGAATGTTATTTCAGACCCCTGCCAGCTTTCTTCCAGAAAAAATGGGGTAAACACAGAAGGAAAACCCATAAAATGGAATGCTAATTACTTCTAGACTAACTGCTGTTATTGGGTTGTTTATTCACTCCTTAGAAGACGAGCTCTGCTGTAGACCCAAGAATTCAGATGTCCAGAAACTTCCTTCTGGAACTGTCTGACAAGATTTGGCAGAAGCCCTCAAGTTTTAATTTGATTCTCATTGTTCTCTTCTCTGTCCCCTAACCAAGCAAAAGAAGAAATATGCAAACTATGTCACAAGAACAGTTTTGGCTGGCTCTCTTTTCCCAGAGGAAGATATGGGAATTGCTTTAAAAACTTCTCTAGGCACCTGCAGTGAATGCTGTAAATCTAGCTACTCAGGAGGTTGAGATCTGGGAATTGTGGTTCAAAGCCAGCCCTCGCAGGAAAGTCTATGAGACTCATCTCCAATTAACTACCAAAAAGCAAGAAATGAAGCTGTGGCTCCAATGGCAGAGTGCTGGCCTTGAGAAGAAAAAAAAAACCCTCAGGGACAGTGTCCAGGCCCTGAGTTCAAGTCCCAAGATAATTACTAAATAAATAAACACCAACCTCCTCTGCCACTCCAAATATCCTTCTCTGAAAGCCAAGAGACTATTGTGTCATGGACATACTTTTTTCCTCCACAATATCCAACACAATGTTTTTTTTTGAGATTTTTGCATATCAGATATTCTTTGCATACATATTATCCTCAGTATGAGTAGCTCCCTTTTCTGTATAAGAAAATTGAAATTAAGCGTGATTAGACAAATTGTCCAAGGTCACATACCTGAAATACAAGAGGATAGATGCCATAAGCCGCATGGAGTTGAGCCTGGACACAAGGCTCTAGAGTGTCTCAGTCCACGCTCCAAAATCATAATGCTATTGTGTTTTAGGTCTTGTTCTAAGGACTTTGCAAGACAAACACTGTTACCTGTACTTTAGAAATAATTAAACTGAAGCTAAACTGAGGTGCCTAAGGTCAGAATTTCAACTTAGACCAGCACTTAGTTATACTAGAACACTGCCTAAAAGAAAAGCACAGGCAGACTCATATATCCTATGAGGCAAAATCTCTTAAGGGATGATGGACATATAATATGGACTCAGGACCCTTGATCATGGCACCTCAACTCAACTCAACACCACAGAATATCTGAATGCCTGTCCTTTTGTATGTCCCTGTTACAAAAATCTCTTACAATGACCAATAGGAGAAGCCTAAGTTTTCATTGTTAATGACATAAAAGTCAGAAGAAGCAGTTTCACACTGGAGAAACTCTACAAGAGATTAAGAATTTAAATGCATAGTTACTTTCAAAGTTAGAAACTTTCAAAGTTTCTTGCTATTGGCATTTATTAATAGTTCATTCATCTCAGTTTAAATATGAAATATTCTTGTACTTTTTTTGCCTGCCATCTATAGAAAAGAGAATCACTGGTTATGTAAAGAGGAAAAGAAGAACAGAAGGAAGGATGGTAGGAGAACATGATGAAAAAAGAAAAGGGAAGTACCTTTTGCTAAGAGGACCTACAACAGTCAGAAATGGAAATACAATCTCATTTTCTGAGCCTTGTTGATTATAGGTAATTCCTTGATTTTTCCCTTATTTGGGTGGAACTGGTGGTTTTTTACTCAGAACCACTCATTTACACCCTAACACTTGAGTCATAACCTCAACTCTTTTTTGCTTTAATTATTTTTCAGGTAGAATCTCATGTTTTGTTTTTTTCTCCTGGGCTAGCTTCATATTTTGCTCTTTTTATGTGTGTCTCACATAGCTGGGACAATAAGTGTAAACCACCATGCCTCAATCAAACCAGTGCTTAATGTTAAGTGAATATCTGCTACCTTTATAGAAAAGATTTCAATTTCAGTTTTGCATTATTGGAAATTTCCTAGAGCCTTAGAGTGGTTCTTTGAATGTCAAAATTTCATGAACCAGTGTGACCTGTATTTAGCCCATACAACACAGGTGGTCTCCAGCTCTTATCATCCAGGTAAAGCAAATGAATCTCACCCTAGGATGTCATTGCTCTCAGGTCTGATAATTAGACTGATGAGAAAATAACACAGCAATATGTTACTCCTCTCAGCCCCAAACCAAGAGCACTGTTACACACACACACACACACACACACACACACACACACACACACCCAAGAAGCTGAGAGCACATAGAAGGAAGTCTATGTAACAAGACTCAATCATTTTGTACAAAGTAGCATTCTTAGAAGATAGTTGCTGCCAGTGGTTTTGGCCCTAAAATCAATCTTAGGACTTGTTTTCTTCCCTTAGGTCAGTAGAGTGGAAGTTTCGAATGGAGACTACAGGAAAGGGATTTCTCTCTGAGACTGCCACAAAGATAACAGCAAAGAGAGGCAAGGAGACAAAAAAGCAAGAAAACAGAATGAGATAGTAATTGCAAACAGGTAAGATTTGGGGGTGATATAGGGCAGGGGCTAAAGAGCCCCATGTATCCTAATCAATACCAAAGAAGACAGAGCCTGGTCTTCATTCTACATTCCAGTGACTTCAAATCACCAGCACAAGATGAATCTGTGTCCTGAGTGAAAAGAATGAAAGTCACACAAAGAGAAATGCAATGACAGGAATCATCATACACGAACAGTAAAATTCTAAAAAGAAAACACTAGAAACACCTTCATAAAGAATAGCTTGTATATCTATAAATGCCTCTTAGGGTTTGAAGTAAATAATGTTATATTGTAATTGCATGTCCATATACTTATGCACAAACAAAAGCCTATTGTTTTGTAAGATAAAGGAAATGATAGTAGCTCTGAAAATGTCAACTATGAGAGCTTCCTTGTGAACAAATAATAATAGCATGCAGTTTGTGTTGACCTATGCCTGTAGTCCCAGCATTAGGGAGGCTGAAGTGGGGAGGTTATAAGTTGAGACCATCCTGAACAACATAGAAAGACCCTGTCTCATAATAATAATAGTAAGGATAATAACAAACAATAGTAACATAACACAAAATATATTTATATTATATTATAAAATTCTATACAGACTAGAACAGACGTGTGGGTCAGATCACACAGATTGCCACCCAAGAAGCAACTGGAGAGTGTGAAGAGAGCCTGGCCCCTCTATCCTGGTCTAGAGCAGCAATTATTAGAAGAGTCTGGTATTTTTTTTCCATGGATGGAAAAACAGCTAGAAGTTAAGGTCTATGTACTAGTAGTCAGGGCACAAAATTAACTGTTACTTTTGTTCTTAAAGGAATTTAGGAAGCTGGGTGCTAGTGGCTCATGCCCAGGAGGCTGAGATCTGAGGACCAAGGTTTGAAGCCCGCTGGGGGAAATAAATTCCATGACACCCTTCTTTCCAATTAATAACCAAAAACTGGAAATGAAGCTGTAGCTCAAGTTGTTATATTCAAGCCCCATGACCACCGCCGCTACCACCACCACCATCACTCCCACCCAACAGCAACAACAACAAAAGAATTTGGGAAAAAAAACTCATGAGAAAATAAGGTCATGAATTTGTAGAAATGGTAAGGGTGAATGATGGGTTCAGAATTTGGGGATTTGACCCAATTTACAGGAATTTCTGAGGTATAGACAAGCACAAGAGAAATCTGTACCTCTCCCTCTCCTTCCCTCTCTTTCTCCCTTTCCTCCTTTACTTTTCCTGCCATTCCCTTCTCCCTGTCCCCCTCTCTTTCTCTCCTATCTATTTGTGTATATGTGTTGGTATTTTAATGACCAATGATAATTAAATACCTACTGTAATCAATGTTATGCCAAATATCTTTACATGTATTATCTCATTTAATCCCTAAACAACTCTTGGGAAGTAAGAACTCTTAACAGTGAGGAAAGTGATTCTCATAATGTTTAATTAATTGACATAAGGTAAAAGTCACACAGTCAAAAAAAGTAGCTATCACCATGTGTTCATCATACTAAACCCCACGTGAATTTTAATGCACTAAGGAAAACTGCTCTACTTTATTTCTAAACCTATGTTCCCTCAAATAGTCAGGGTTCCTGTATTTGAGTTGTCACATCCAAAAGCCTTGACAACAATGAGGGCAAATAATAATGTTCCGAAATTTCAACAGAACAGGAGATTTTGTGGGAAACTGAAAGTGCAGTTTTAAAGTGGGGCACAGAGAACAACCATATCTTGTAGCTTTAAGATATTTACTGTGTATCCATGTTACAACTCATTTTCTTCTGCTACCTCTACTGCCAGAGATAAAGACAGATACAGAGTTCAGAGGTCTCAAAGCCATCCGCAGGAGGGTTTATTCCAGCCCCGCAGGAAAAAAATACAAGGATGTGCTGATAAGTATACCTTGATACAGAAACAGGGATAAAAGTGTTGTCTCCATTTGTCTAGCACACTGTGGATAATAATGCTGGCCATGTGTTTATATAAGACAAAGTATTTAAAGCTCTATTGTTAATTTTACAGGAAAACAACTTTGAGGAAAGCGTTTTTCCATATTACCTCAGAATTGCATGTTTATCTCTCATTGCTTGCTTTTTTTAAAACCTGCATAAATTCCTCATACTTGAATAGGAGGGGCTCATTTTACCTTTACTGTGTAAGGAGGGAGCCAGGCAGATTGTCAAACAGAACGAAGGTTTTCTGACTTGGGACCCAGTTCAGTTCTACATATGTTTTGGTTTTTTTCCCCCTCTGCATGACTCAGACAGGCTCTTGGAGCTCTAGAGATAAAAAGGCCCTATTAAAGGTGCAAAATATGACTATTATTACCTCCTTTAATAAGGCTTCTTGCCAATTTTTCAAATGACTTGAGTCTGTTGGCTAATTATTACTCTACCATTTCTGCATTCATTTTCTTTCCCTGAAGGAGACTGTTTCCAATGAAGATGAAGAATAAAAATGCTAAAAAGTGTGTTGACTGCCATCTATGGGAGACAGCCAGGCCAGGACCACAGCATCTCCTTCCAGTGTGAGGCAGGGACAGACTCTTCAGTCCTAAAGCTGCTCTCTAGGGCGTGTGTGTGTGTATATATATGCAAGCAAAGGGAATACGGAAAATCTCCACATGCAATCATTTACTCAAAGTTCTCCAGAAATACAAGATTATATTGCTGCCTGGAAAGTAAGAGAAGAAAATTTTTTCGATTTTCAAAGCAGTTATGTTTCTTTTGATAGGTCCTCTGTGGACCCCTGGGTTTTAGTTATGACCAGCATTCAGATCATTCTCAGATATGTTAGCAGAGAATACTAGAACTAGATTTCATTTGCTGGACAACTCTGAATGTACTGAAAAAGGCCAAGAACCTAGGAATGGTAAGGATCTTTGAGTAACCAAAGTAGTGGTATAAAGTATATGTGCCATGGCCTATGAACTTGACTCGTGAATTAGACTTTCCAGGACTCTTGTATTAGTATCAGAAACTCTTGTCTCTAGTGGCAACAAATAGTCAATAAAAGACTTATAGTCAAAATACAGAAGTAACTCTTGAGTACAATGCATCTTAAACAATATCACCCCTTTTGTCATTTTCCCTCAGTCCCCCGCATCCTATCCATCTTCTCAATTGTCCTTGTTTCAAGCATTGAATATTGTGTAACAACTTTGTACCACTACTTAAAGACAGTGAAAGTATAATAAAAAGAAGTAACCCTTAACACACTTAGGAAAGCAACAACTTAATTAATGAAAAGGCAGGCAAAAGATCTGAGCAGATACCTCACCAAGGAAAACCAGACAGGTGGCAAACAGGCATGTGAAACGATGTTCAGGGTCATTAAGGAAATGCAAATTCATATTTGCAAATTAATATTTGCATTTCCCTAACTCATATTCATTAGAAGGACTAAAATCCAGAAACACCGACAGCGTTAAATGTTGGCATGAATGTGAAGCAACAGGAACTCTTACTGAGTGCAGAAATGGTACAGCCACTTTGGAAAAGAGTTTGGTGGTTTCTTAAGAAGCTAAACATAGCCTTACTATATGATCCAGCAAACATGTTCCTAGGTTTTTAACCAAATGAGTTGAAAACTTATGTCCACATAAAAAATGTGCACATGAATATTTATAGCAGCTTCATTCATAATTGCCTTGAATTGGAAGCACCCAGCATGTGATGCAATAGTTGTATGGATGAACAAATTATGGAGCATCTAGATAATGGAATATTATTTAATGTTCAAAAGAAATGAACTATTAAGCCATTCAAAGGCTGAAAGCCCTGAAATGGCATATTGCTAAGTGAAAAAAGCCAGTTTGAAAACTCTTCGCACTGTAAGAATCCAATGATATGACATTCTGGAAAAGGCAAAACTATGGAGACAGTAAAAAGAGCAGTAAGCAGAAGTTCAGGAGGAGGGTGTGAGGGAGAGATAAATAGAGAGAGCCTGGGGAATTGTGGGCAAGCATGACAGTATGACAGTAAAGATCGGTTATTGTACAGCTTTCAAACCCATAAAATGAATATCCTCAAAGTTAACTTCAATGTACACTATCGACTTTGGTTTATATATCAACCTTCATTTATCAAGTATAACAAATCTACCCCATTAGTTTAAGATATCAGTAACAGAGCAACGAGGAGGAGGCAGTGGTAGAAAGAAAGTATATGGAAAATCTGTGTTTAATCTTTCTGTATATTTCAAATTATTCTTTTAAAGAAGTCTATTGAGCTGAGCACTAATGGCTTTTGCCTGCAATCCTAGCTACTCAGGAGGCTGAGATCTGAGCATCAAGGCTCAAAGCCAGCCCAGGAGAGAAAACTCCATGAGATTCTTATTTCCAATTAACCACCAAAAAGCTGGAAGTGGAGTTGTGGCTCAAGTGGTAGAGTGCCATTGATGTGCAAGAATGCAAAGGGACAGCACCCAGGCCCTGAGTTCAAGTCCGAGGACCAGCACACACACAAAAGTGTAATAACTAAAGAAAGGTAGCCAAAAATTTACAAGAAAAAATGGTAATAATCTGAAAGCAGACTTTGCAAACCTAGCATCAAAGCAAAAATCAAGTAGAAACATTACAAGAGACAAAGAAGGACATCTTAGAAACGCTACATTATATAAGGAAATATTCTTTCCTGACTGACAAAGATTTACAAGGCAAGTTTGGTTACATAAAATGTTGTTAAAATATGGCACCATAATCTTCTCATACTGTGTATCCGGACATTAAAAACAAACACAAACTTCAAGGAGGATAATGTAGTAAGTAGTAAAATGGCGAATATGAATACCTTAATATCTTTTCCTGGTCCCAATGATTCACTTCTGGTATACTGAAACATTATGAAATGGAAAAAACACCAAGATTATAATTATAGTACATACTGTTAAAAACAGCAGAAGATAAATGTCTAGATGCCTGAGTAAGGGGGCGGCTCAAATAATGCAGCATCTACACAATGAAATGGCTGGTGACACTGCAGAGACTAGGCAACGCTAAGTCTTGAAAAACAATGGCCAAGATATGCATTTCTAAAAACAAGTTGTGACCTGGCATGGTGATACACACTCTTAAGCCAAGTTATTCAGCTACTCAGGAGTAAGGTCCGAAAGAAAAGAAGTAGAAGACCCTGTCTGACCAGGAGTGGCTCAAGCCTGTAATCCTAGTTACTGAAGAGGTTGAGATATGAGTGGTATGAGTGGTTCAAGGCCAACCCCAGCAGGAAAGTCATGACGCTTATCTCCAGTTTGCCCTCAGAAAACCAGAAGCAGAGTCATAGCTCAAAGTGACAGAGGGTCAGCCATGAGCAAAAGAGCTCAGGGACAGTGCCCAGGCCCTGAGTTCAAGCTCCATGACTGATCCTCCCTCACCCTGTAAAAAGACTGAAAAATAACTAAAGCATAAAGGACTGGAGGTATAGCTCAGGTGCCAGAGAACCCGCCTAGCAATCTGGAGGCCCTGAGTTCAGTCTCCAATAAAAAAAAAATATACTAACAAAAACAATAATCATAATAGAAAGAAGAGTTTAATGGTGACTATTATAAAGTATACACACATTTATGTTTATATGTACATACACATATCATAATGAAACCCACCAAAAACTCTTAAAAAAAAAAGGAAAAAGCTGGGCACCAGTGGCTTGTATCCTAGCTGTTCAAGGGGACTGAGATCTAAAGATCATGGTTCAAAGCCAGCTCAGGCTACTAGTAAAGTCCTTGAGACTTTTATCTCCACTAAATGACCAGAAAAGCCAAATGTGGAGCTATGGCTTGAGTGAGGAAAAAATGTGAGATATGGCTCACAGCCTTGAGGGAAAAAAAGCTTAGAATAATGCCTAGGACCTGAGTTCTGGCCCCAAGACAGACAGACAGACAGACAGACAGACACACACACACACACACACACACACACACACACACACACAAATGAAGAAGGGAAGAAAAGGGAATTTAGAATAATACAGAGGAGGTGAATTTGATTAAAGCATATCACACACGTATGTAAACATTACAGTGAAATCCCTTTGAACAATCTTTTCATTTTATAGTAACAACAATACAAATAAAAGAGCAAGGCATGGCACAGTGTCGTGATATGCTGCCTTTTTGCTCCTAGGTCAACAGGCCATCACAGGTGGACTCAGCTGTAAGCTGGCACAGCACTGGCAGGGACTGTCAGGAACAGAGAAGTAAAGGTGAGGGACATGAGAATGGAAGGAAGACTACTGGTCCCTTCTTATCCTTTTATTTCTTTCCTGGGGGTTGGGGGGATGATGCAAATTGTCTAAAAGGTAAAAGGGTGGTGAATAGGTTTGAGAATATTCCATTTACTCTTTTTAAAAATGTTGATCTTTAAAACATTGGTTAGCTTCGGTTATCAGGACAATTTAATTATGTGGAACACTTCATTTCCCGACGATGCTGGATGAATGTGGCATTACTCTAGTTTGCTGACTTAGGCATAATTACTAAGTTAACATTATCATCCTAGCACAGAAGAAAAGGGAATTTAGAACAAAGGACAGAGATACTTCTCCACAAAGACACGAGACAGAAGGAGAATGGTTAAGATGCAGCCTATCGTTCATACAGTGAAAAAAAGAGGTAGCATGCTGAACAAAACACACAAGCTTTGTGTGGCGTGCTTGCTCTGTGTGTCACACAAGCAGATGTGTTGCTTCTGACTATAAAACAGCAAAGGGTGTTGCTGCCTTTATACAAAGCAGCACTGACAAGGAGAACAGGTGCAGTGCCCATGAGTTGTCTGGGAGGCATGGGGTGGGGTGTGCATTATAAAGGAGGCCAAGACAGTATTCTGTCTTTTATAGACTTAGAGTGTAGTACTGACTTCCAGGCACACACAAGACTCAGAAACAGTAAGTGTGTTCATCATATCAACCCAATTCCATTAGAAGAATAGAGCCGAAACTGACCATCTGACTGATAAAACATCACAGATGCACACTTCCAGCACATTTTAAATTTTGGATGCTTCACCAAGAAATTGGTATTGTAGCATCTTTGAACTGGAACATCTAACAATCTAGAGCTGCTTTTCCTACACATTAACAACATACCTAGAGCTGAGCAGAGAAAGTCTGTCCCTTTCTCCATGGGATAACAGCTCAGATGGCAACCATAAGTCCCAGCATTCTCCACTTCCCTACCCATGGCCTGCCTCACACAGACATTTCAATGTGCAAGAATTAGACCAGATTCACAAAGAGCTACTTTGGAACAGTGTGTCCAAAGCAGGATAGACCGGGGATAGCAGCTTGGTGGGCTGTGCAGGGCAGTGTAAAGTGAAGTTTTCTAAAAGAACACAGCAGCCATACGGGGCGTTTGCATTATAGAGAAATCCAGATGATCCAGAGTGAACAAGGTTCAAGTCGTTCAGTAAATAGTCACTGAGCTCCAATGCTATGGCAGGTATTTTATAGGAGCACATCAGTGAGCAAGATAAATGGCTTCTTGCCTCACAAATCTTACAAGCTACCAGTGGAGGTAGATTGTCAATGAGAAAATAAGCTACTGTAACAAGTACTTAACACTGTTTTTGTGGACTAAGCACTAACTCCTTACTTGAGCCCAGGAATCAACTAAAAGCAAGAGGAAAATTTGCCATCCCTGCTTCCATTTGTATATCTGTCTTTGCACTAAGCCATTCATAGTAGTCACCTTGAAATCCAGGAAGAACAGGCTTGATCAATGGATCGTGTGCTTACCAGAAGGGATAGAGGAAATTGATCCCAAAGAAAGGGACATCAGAGACTCCTCAGGATATACTACCTGCCAGCAACTTGCTTATCTTAAGCAGATAAGCAGAACAACAACTGAGGTCAGGATCAACCAGTCCATGTCTGCAACTGGAACTGTTTCTAATTTCTCTGCCCTAATCATTTTTAAACGGAAAAGAAACATCTATCCATGAAGATGGGCTGAAGTGCTTTCTTTCTAAAGTTGCCCAGGCTGTGTCATCAATGTCCTTTCTCAGCCCTTCACTGGTTGTCTTTTGAGCTTATTGGTGTGACAGGACTGGGCCTGATCTATGGAAGCCTTGGAGTTTGGGGCTGGAACTTAAGACTCTGGTTTCACGATCACATGTAGATTTACAAACTGTATCCTTCACCACGAAAGAAGGGATGGAGGATTACTGATTGTCTTAGAGAATTACTGCAAATATCTGAGGTGACAGAGATGACAAGACCTGAACAATGGAAAGGATCTCACAAGGAAAAAATTTTCTGGAAAAGGAAAACCTGGAATATTGCAAGGACTACAAGAACAGGCAAAGTGTCAGCAGTATAGTTAGAAAGCCAATGGTAGTAAAGACACTGAAAAACAAAACAACAACAACAAAAAACAACCCATGAATAACGTTCAGGCTGTCTCTAGGCTGCGAGGACATTGCAGTGGAGTGACTCAATTTTACAGGTCCAAAAGGGCCTGAGAGATCACTGCGGAGAAAGACAAAGCACAGTAGCACAGAAGGAAGCCAATGTGACAGTAAAAAACAATTAGTACAACTACTGGTGTCAGTTCATGAAACCATCACCTGCTCATGACTAGCACCAGAGCCCTGGACAGCAGCCACAGCCCTTCTCCTGCTTCTTTTCATCTCTGCCCTCAGAGCTTTTGTCTCAGAACTTTCCCTCAGAGACCACAGGGAAAAGTGGGCTTTGGTTGTTTTCCTCCTTCTTGGCTGTGCTGAGTGTGCATGCGCACAATGATTTCAGATGATCACATACCTAGGATCGGTAGTGCAGGGCAAAGAGAAGATGGAGGAGCTTTGTCTAGCAAAAACAAAACCCATTCACCTGAGCTTACAGAGGATTGGCACTTAGAAAAAGCAAGGTTTGTTGGTTGTAGGCCTTGAAAACCAAGATTAGAGGCAGTTTAATATGATTTGAGAGACAACTGGCAGCCTTTATAGGCAGATGATGAGGAGAATGGTGTAAGCTAAGTAACACAGAAGATGACTCTCTCCATGATGTGTGTCCAGTATAAAAGAGGACCCCAGGCTGGAGGAAGGAGAGCTAATTGGGAGATGAGAGTCCAGGTGTGAGGCTATTATGTCTTGGACCCAAGCTGTGAGAAAAAAAAAAGAAGAGAAAAAAAGACATATAAAGAAATAACAGGATTTCATATTGAACTAAAAGTGCCTTTGTGTGTGTTAGAGGTGAAGATATGCTGAAAAGATGAGGTAAATAAGAAGCAAGCAACTTGTTTGACAATTATGTGGGAACTCTAAGGGGATTTGGGGTCCCTGAGAATGGAAGAGCAAAACTAAAAGGCAAGGTAGAATCAACATATAGGAGTGAGAAGGACTACCAAGAGAAGCATTTAAAGGCCTGATCAACTATCACTGTGGTAGAAACCGCTTCCTCACCCTCCCCCCGCCCCCCACCTCTGCTGGATGATCTATTATTCTCTCCCAAGTGTTGTCAGATTCAATTCTTGTGTCACACATTTTCCAGTCCCTGAGTCCTCCTATGGCTTTGCCTCTGTTTCTGGCTACTATTGATAATCTGCGAGACCCCTGAGGACAGGGGCCTGTTATTTACTTCCTTTCCATTCCCAGGGCTCAGTTACCCCTCATCAAGAACTTAGTACATTTTGGTGAATGAGCAGATGAATGAATGGAAGCTTTCCAAAGGTGTCCATTGAACCCCCAGACACCGCCCAACACTAAAAATGACAAATTTTGTGGCAGTGCAGCATCCTTTGAACACTCGAAGAGATCAATACTGCTGGGGCCTCACAAAACCCCAGCCATCACAGCAACTGACAGGTGGTCCTGGAAGGAGGGATAGGATTGGCAGAAAGGAGGCTGGAGGAGTTAAGATAGTATTGGGGGGATTTGAGATCAAATTGCAGGGTTGTTTGAATACCTTAGTGTTGCAAATGGGCTTTCTCCCTTAAAATCCTATCTGCAAATATGCAGCCTTAAACTGTTTAAATAGCTCTGCTAATGATGGAAATCCCCGCATTGGTAGAGGCCACAGGAAAGGCTTTGCATATTCGCACCCTGCTGCTTTTACTGAAATTACATTTGCGCTACAATGAAATGTGAAACCCGGGGAAAAATACATTTAAAAACCTTGAACCTTTCTCTACCACACGCTATGCCACCAACCAACACCCATTGAATGTGTTAACCTTTTTGGATAACTACCATTTAATTAGCCTTTACTATATGACAAGCCCTGGGAATAGAATTTAATATTCACAAGCGCAAAGGAGGCTAGGTACTATGGCTCCTCTCTTGAAGATCAGCGACCATTAGCCACTGGTCCACTGGGTGTGTAGTCTGGTGAGCTCATCGTGTAGTTATGTGACCCTCCAGTTGGAAAGCCCCAGAAAGATGGAGAGAGAAGATGTTCCAAGGAGGGCAGGGAATTATCTATGGATAGGTACTGATGTGTCATTGAAGCAGTTAGGCCCCCCTTAAGAGAACATATGCTTTAGAGCTGTTCTTTACAGCAGCTCTCTCAGGCACAGTCCATCATGGGACCAAATGGCTTTTCCAAGTGACAGTAGGATGTCCACTCAAGGCTCACAAACAGCAGAGCCTTCATCTTCTGCCTGGTTCTCCCCACCTCCTCCCTTCCTAACCACCTCTTTCCAATGGATATGCAGCTAGATTGCCTACCCAGTGCTTTCAATTCTACCTGGGGATAGGGCTGGGGGGGGGGTGGGGGAATAGTTTGTGACGTTGAAAGGAACATATTTTGGAGTTTCTATGTCTGGATTTTGGTCCTAGCTCTTTTCTTTTCTAACAATGTGACCTCAGGAAGGATACTTGGATCTTCGGTCTTCCCTTCCTTGAACAATTGGGTTGGTGAGACTACTACACCACTTTAGACTTGACAAGATTTGGTAAGAGATATAAAGACTTCTGTTTGCAGAAACAGGTACAACTTGAGCAGACAGTTCTTCCAATAAAGACCTCCTAACATCACTAGGCAAACTCTGGGAAGTTTTCTTTTTAATGCCATGACTTGGAAGTGTGGTTTAAGTACTAAAGTCCCTGCACCCCCAAACTGAGAGAAAGAAAAGCAAGCAAAGTGGGGCAGGAATTATGTTTTTTTCTGCCAATTGGCACCTAAGAATGAACGAAAAAGCAGAATTCCAGGACCAAGGCCTGAGTGGCAAGCTACCCCCAAACTACCCTAAAACTTAGTACATTAAAATGACAAATATTACTTCATAGTTTCTATGTGGTGAGGTTCCAAGAACTGTTGAGCCAGGTAGTTTGGGCTCAAAGACAAGGAATTTACCTTGATTATGGTTTCCTGAAGGTTTGACTGGCACTGGAAGATACACTTCCAAGATGGTGCACTCATACATCCTCAGATTAGGCAGGGAGCCTCCGATTAATGTCATGTATGTCCTTACATAGGGCCTAATGTCCTGATGATAGGGCAGCTGGCTTCTCCCAGGGTGAATGATGCAAGGAGATCAACAAGAAAGCCTCCATGCTTTCTATGATTGAACTTTGAAAGTCATATCCCATCACCTCCTCCATGTTCTATTCCTTAGAAGCAAGTCATTATGTCTAGTTCACATTCAAGTGGAGGGAAAGTAGTTTGTACATGTTAAAAGGGAGGAGTACTGGAGAATGTTTGGGCATATTTTTAAAGTAAGCCAGCTAACATTTGTCCAAAGTTCAAGAATGATCTTGGTAGCCTGGATGTACATTCATGGAGAGTAGGATCAAAGCTTGGGATTCTGATACTTTCAAAGCTACCTAACAGAAACACTCTTGCCTGACTAGGCCTTTTTTGAACTCAACCTTAAACTACCAAAAGGTTCAAAAAGCTTCAAATGAAAAATGTGGTAAAAGAATTCTAGGTTAAGTTTAGTGCCAGAGACTCACACTTGAATTGTCTGAGAGGCTGAAAAGAGGACAATTATAGCTTAAGGCCAGCCCAGAATATATGTGAGACCATTTCTCAACCAATAGCTGGATGCAGTGATGCATGGCTGTCATCACTGCTATGATAGGAAGCATAAAATGGGTGAGGGGGATTGAGTGCAGTCCAAGAATGAACCTGGACAAAAAGCAAAACTCCCATCCCAAACCTAGTGCAAAAAAATGGGGCTGGAGTCATGGCTTAGTGGTGAAGCACATGCTTAGTACACATGAAGCCAAAAGAAAAGAAGAAAGAAGAGAATAGTTGACAATAGATAAAGTGAGATGATTTCAGGATGCAATAAGCTCACTCCTAATATTAAGTTAGGAAATCAGTGCAGTTTGCTTCTGTCAGTTTTACTGGGACTTGAATCCAAGTTTCCTGCATCTGCTGTTGGAGTTTTCTCTCTTGTGAGACATAGGGAGTTAAGCATCCACATGAAAGCACTCTCTCAGTGATGGTCACTTGTGCTGTGATTGTTTTCCACCTAAGTCCAAAAAGATGTCTCATTCCACATGGGTGCATGCTGGAAGCTCGTGCTCCATTAGAAACCTTGATCAGCTCAGACTAAGGTTGGAACCTTCTGCTTACATAGGACTCTATAGGAAAATGGAGCTAGTTGGGGTTTGTGTTTTTGTCATATCTTACTATTAATTATATAAATGAATGTTTATTCAGCACACTCAGCATTTCAATCCAATCTAATATTGACACCAGTTTGCTTGCCATACTGCCCAGTGAAGAATAGAGAATTGCTATAAGTTTTGCAAGGTAGAACTGGGAAACATTTATACAAATGTGACATTCTCTTTGTTTTAAATGTTCCATGTGTTCTTTCCATGAATTTGAAGCAGTAGAGGTCTATATGCCTTTACACTTCGTATTTCTGCTTTTTCATCCCAGAATGTGCTTTGAACATGAGATCATATCACTTGATTGCTCCCTGGCTTCACCTGCTTTGCCTGGTTCTGGAAATACAAGCCATCTTTTCTTAAGAAGCTAGGCCACAAAAACATGGAGGCCTGGTAATCAGGTGTTGTATAATACACAATACTCTATCGGTTATCAAGTCAGTCTCCCATGTTATTTCTGGAATTTTCTTAAGACAAAAATCCCTCATTTCAACTCAGATAGTACTAAAATTAGCTAGAGCAACTGCTAATGTTGACCTAGATTTGGGTTTCTTGTCATTTCTATTTCCTGGGGTCTAACATACAGAGATCCCACTCTGTCTTTACTAGTACTATGGAGTAACATTTGTCATCCTAGATTTGTCATATCTTTATATTCAGAGAGGCAACCAAAAGAAAGCAGCTAGGTAGCTAATCAGGCCAAGGACACATACTGCCATGTGTATTAGAATGCAGTACTTCTGCTTTCTAAGAGCCCAAAGTGTGGAAATTAGAGGGCACAAAAGCTCCTCTGCCTGTTGGCTGAAACATGCTTCTACTAGTGATGAGCAGAAATCAGAGAGCTCAAGAATTGTATACTTAACAGAAGTCTATCCAGTCCTCTGTGGTCTGAATAATGGACTGGAAATCAAGCTCTTGCTGAGAGTTCCCAGTTCAATCAAGTCAAAAAATTACATGAATCTATTTTTAAGATGCATATATTTTATAATATGATTGAAGGGGTACTTTGGTGTTCTGTTTTTAATGTGAGCCTGCATTTCTCCATTCTTCCAAAAAAAAATCATCAATGATGGATCGGATAAGATATAGTTGTATCTACGCTTCCAAGAAAGGGAAATTTGCTTAAGGTACATAGTCTGTCAAAAGACTTAGGATTTTTATATAAAGCTGTGCCATGAAGTTCTTTAAAATATAATACTATTTATAGAAGCTACAAACTGGAATAAAAGCTGTTCCTGAAAGCAAAAATTATTTTCTTCTACCATCCAAAGGAGAAAAAAAATGAATAATAAGAATTTAGTTAGCCATATAAGAAATAGCGCTTTTTTTCCCCCCAGTCCTGGGGCTTGAACTCAGGGCACTGTCCTTGAGCTTTCTCAAGGATAGCACTCTACCATTTGAGTCACAGCAACACTTCTGGCTTTTTCTGTGTATGTGGTACCAGGATTTCATGCATGATAGGGAAGCAGTACACCACTAGGACACATTCTCAGCACCAAGAAATGGCATTTCTTACAACTACAGATTACTTTTCTTCCTAGAGCAAAGTTAGAAATTTTGTGACAAAATCCAGGAGTAGGAAAGAGATGTAAAACAAAAGAAAATATCATACATTTCTTTAAACTATTTAGATGATAAATATTTCTGGAAATATCAGTAAACAGAATCTTATTCTTAAAAAAAGACTAAGCCTCAAAGAATTTTATGTGGAATTTCTTTTGGATTACATGGAGAATTACTGCAGGCTCAACAGCTGGAGTTAGTAGTTTGAAAGCTATTACTTTTCCTTTCATATTTTTTAAATCGATTAATTAATTTAGAGATGTGCTTTGTCTCTGTGTTGCTCAGGCTAATTTTGAACTTCTGGATTCAAATGATATTCCCAATCACAATCTCCCCAATACATTCATTCTCTCTCCCTCTCTGTTAATAGTTAACTCAAAACAAATGCTTCGGCCACCTCAAAGTGTTAGTTAGATAAGCAGCAATTTAGTGAGTATCCATTCTATCCTTCCAAGGTAAGAAACTGGGCTTAGAGATTGTGATGAGACTTATGATCAAAACGATTTTCTGCAAAAGAATCAGTGTGGATTGTGGGAAATGACAGGTCTCCCCAGTTACACAAACTGCATGTCAGTCCCAGCTCTCCCCATGCTTTCTGGCCTCACTTATAACCTCATAAGTGCAGTTCCTATAATGTCATCTATGAAGGACGGAATAATGAAATATGTAGCAGGGGGTTGTATAAGCTAAATGAAAGCTAAAAGAATGCTTAGCCTCTGATTTTCAATAAATGTCAATATCTTTTTTGTATAGATAAGATACTAAAATACACCAAAATAGATTACTTTTTCAAAAAAACTGTATCTCCACAAGAACTCCTCAATAAAACAATTTCCACTAATGGCAGAATCTTATACTTGCCTTATACCCAAGAAGTTCTTTTTCTTAAGAGTATAAGACAGCAGGAACCACTTTGATATTGGCCTGCATTTCTCAGGATTTGACTCAAGATCCAGAGAATGAGTGTCTTAAGTTGAAGAGATTCACACTCAGTAATCATCAAAAAATCAGGCTGAGCACCTGACAGGAAATCAGGAAAACTATCACACAAATAGTGATCTGGATATGAACCATTAGCCTGATCTTCAAATGAGAAAGAAGGAAGGAAAGAAGCTGGCAATTATCATCTTATAAATATCACTTCTAGCTATAATAATGTATTAACGTATGTTTGTGTGTGTGTGTGTGTGTGTGTGTGTGTGTGTGTGTATTTATATGCATGCACATCTCTAGTAGCAGGAGAATGAACACATCAAGAACAGTAAGTGACTTAGGCTTCAAAGGAACAACTCATTCCAGCACAATAGCTTTTCTTGACAGAGTTATGAATAGATGAAGGGGAAATTCAGTAGATATATCTTATGTTGGTAAAGACTTGATATGTGTGAGGAAATCTTATTTCCAAATTAACTACAAGATAACAAAGAAAGGTGATTGATAAATTGCAAAGTACTTGCTTGTAAGGAAGTGCAGAGACAGATGTTAGGGATGGTCTTATTTAACAACTTCATCATTAATTTGAAGAGGGAGTGAATCACTCTGTATTCATGAAAATTGTAGGTTGTAGTAAGTCAGGATGTGATGGGAAGGGAGAAATTGAAAAGAAGGGGAAAATTGGACAGAAGCAAGAGTGAACTAAGATAAGCAAAGCCTTTAGATGTGTTTCCGTTTACCTTTTCAGAGTCATGTGAGAACTTCATGGTAAAGATAAGCTACACAGATTGGAGTGGGGAAACTAACAGGAAGAAATAGTGTGGTAACTAGAATTTGTCAGGGACCTTTTCTGGTGCCTAGTTCTATACTTGGGACTGTAAAATCTCTTAAGTAGATGCTTAACGGAGGCTTACAGTTATACAAATTCTAGAATAGGAAAGAAATTTGACTTTTTTTAACGCAGGGAAATATAATTTAACTACCCTGACTTCTAGGAGCTCAACTCCAGAGTAGTACAAAATTCTCATTATAGATGATCAATTGAACAGAGACATACAGAATTCAGTGTTAGTGATTAAAATGAAGGTGAAGCAGGTTTAAATGAATCGTGGAAATAGCTCAAGGAAGAAATGGTGAAAAGCATTTTGGAGACATATTTCATAGAGACCGAACTGCATCAGTAGAAGTGTGATGTGCTGAAATCCCATGGGAAAAGCAACCAAGTGTGGGCAGGTTGCTTATGGAAGGAAGGAGCCAGGAAGAAACAGTGGACCCCAAGTTAGTCTCAGCTCTTACAATGACAGGATGAGTTCAGAAAAGCCCCTCCCCACCCTATGCATTGTTTATCTCATGTGTAAATGAGGAAGCTAAGCTCCCAGGTAAATAATATAAATATGTAAAGTTTCCCTAGGTGGTGGTGAGTTATGTGTGAATGGGAGTTGTCTCACATCTACTGAGGAACTTCAACCTTGAAAAGCAAAACAAGATTGTCCTCCTATTCAATCCTTGTATTCCTTAGAAGAAAAGAGGAAGTCAGAATGGAACGTGTGTTCATAATGGTGAAAGCAATGCTCCCTTCAAAAAAGAGCCCACTTTGCATCTATTCCAAAGAACTATGGCTTCATTGTTTAATTTTCACACACTCTTGTCAAGCACTTTGATCAGTCATCCTACTTCACCTCTCCCTCCTACTGGTAGTCATTTTACTTTTTAGCATATTTTACTTTCTAGTCATTTACCATTTAGTTTTACATTGTTTTATTGGCTATTGATTACACAAAGGGGTTATATCATGTTAAAATATAGAAAATTCACACATCCCCCCACACACCCACAGTTACAGAGAAAGAGTTAAGACCCTTAACATTCAGTGTTATTTTTGACATATATGTGAAACTTCCCATCATTTTTTTTATGATGTTTACATCTTTTCTTTCCTCCTTTGCAAATCTGCTCAACTGGTAATGTTTCTACTTTCCGTTACTTTCTTGTTTTCACTTGTCCTCTTCTGTATGTAGAATATATTTAACTATCTTGTGTAGGGAGAGAATTCCTGTCTAGGGGTCTTTAGTGGAGTCGCATGCCATGTGGGAGCCCTTGAGACTACAGTGTGCATGAGTTGTTTCTGTACTCTGGGTCTGGGACTCTATAGCACCAGCTGTTCCCTGCAGCTCATGGGATGTTGAGAAGGGTAACTTCCTCAGCATTTTGGCAGGGAATTAGATGTGTCCAGGAGGAAGCTTGCCGGATGCTAAGACTTAGCATCTTGGAATTGCCCTGTCATATTGTTTTTAATACTCAATTCTGATTTTTCATTACTTACACGTTAAAAATACAATTCACTTTTGTGCATTAACCATTCATCTTGTTGCATTGCAACATGGACAAGTAAGTCATATGACCTATGAATAAAGAACTTTACTTTCTTTTTCATTCTCTGAACTTTTTTAAATTTATTTTTTTTAATGTTTTATGGTCATCAGTAGGACTTGTCCTATGATGTAGAGTAGAGCTGGTAAGAGAAGAAGTATCCAAGTTCTCCCAGTTTTAGGACAAAGGCACCTTTCTTCACCAGGGTTATTAGTGGAAGGCTCCTGGTAGGTACCGTTTAATCCTATTAAGAAATTCCCATCTTCTCCTACTTTACTGAGAACTTTAAATCATGAACAGATGTTGAATTTAGTCAAAAATGTTCTTCTACTTTGAGAATCAAAAATTTATTTTTTTTGCTTTACATACTCAGTCAACTTTTTAGAAGATTTAAAAGTATTATGAATTTATTCATCAGAGTTCTCAATTTTGGATATATTCAAATTTCATCTGATATCATTTTCTTTTGTTCTTCTTGTTGCTGGTTGTTGGACTTTGAATTCCAGGCCTGGGCGCTGTTCCTGAACTCTTCTGCTCAATACACTTAGCTCTTCTGTTCAATGCTCTACCACTTTGAGCCACAGCTCCACTTCTGATTTTCTGATGGATAATTGGGGAAAAAAAAAGAATCTTACAGACTTTCCTGCCTCTGCAGGCTCAATCTCAGATCTCAATCTCCTGAGTAGCTAGGATTTACCGGTACTACCATCTACTTGATGCCATATTCTTTTTTTTTGGGGGGGGGCAGTCCTGGGCTTGAGCTCAGGGCCTGAGCACTGTCCTTGGACTTTCTCAAGGCTAGAACTCTACCACTTGAGCCTCAGCACCACTTCCGGCTTTTTCTATATATGTGGTACCAAGGAATCGAACCCGGGTCTTCGTGCATGCTAGGCAAGCACTTTAACCACTAGGCCAAACTCCTGGCCCTGATGCCATATTCTTTATGCCTAAAAAAATTATTTTAGTCAGGCACAGTGGTTCATGCATGTAATACTAGCAACTCAGAAGGCTGAGATCCAAGGATCACAGTTCAAAACTGGCCTAGGCATTAAAGTCCGTGATACTCTTATCTCCAATTAACCACCAGTGGCACTGTAGCTCAAGGGGTAGGGTGGTAGCCTTCTGCTGAGGAGCTCAGGGACAATGGCCATGCCCAGAGTTCAAGTCCCACAACAGAAAAAAAAAAAAAAACCATTAAAAATCTCTTCCTGCAATCTTGCAGGAAATGCATTCACTGCCAATAACTATAATATTTTTATTTATATGAGAAAATCTTTATTTCTCTTTTATTCTATAAGATAATTTTCTAAGTGTAACATTCTGATTTAACTTTGATTTTTCTTTTTTCAGCGCCTTTGTCTTCTAGTATCTTGAGTTAGTACTATTTCCAACAAGAAGTAAGTTGTAATTCTTATTTTTGGAAGGAAATTGTTATGCTTCCCCCCATCAAAGCTACCATTGAGAGTTTCCAACTTATTAACAGTATAGGTATAGTATGTTTGTGGAGGGAGAGGGGGTTATTTGCTTGGTTTTCTTTTAGCTTCATAAATCTGTAATTTTATGCTTGTCTCTTATTTTGGAAAAAGTTCAGTTATTGTTTCTTTTTTATGTATTTGTATTCTGGGAGGTTTTTTTCGGGGGGATGAGCTGGTCCTGGTGTTTGAACTCAGGCCCTGTGCCTCTTTGTACTCAAGACTAGTGCTTGACCACTTGAGTCACTGATCCACTTCCAGCTTTTTCAAGTAGTTCATTAGAGAGAAAAGTCTCCAGGAACTTTTCTGCCCACACTGGCTTTGAATCCCAATCCTCAGATCTCAGCCTCTTGAGTAGCTAGGATTATAGGCATGAGTCAATGGGGCTTGGCTTTATTCTGGGATTCTAAGTACATTTGTGTTAAACAATTTGTTTTACCATAACTCTTAGATGTTAAGACGAACAATTTGTGTTTGTATAGCACTTAGCATCTAAGAGCTATAAGAAAATAAACTGTTATTTGTTTTTACCTGTAGGTTTACTCTGTGTTTCAGGATTGGCCTTTTTTTTTTTTTTTTTTTGACATCTCTTCAGGTTCACTGGTCTTATCCTCAGCCATTCTGAGCCCATTATAGAGCCTAATCAAGGCACTCTTCTCTCCTTTCTCCCTTCCTCCCTCCTCTCTCTCTTTCTTTGTTTCTTTTTTTCTTTCTTTCTTTCTCCTTCCTTCCTTCTATCTCTGTCTCTGTCTCTTGCTTCTCTCTCTTTCTCTGTCTGTATGTCTGTCTCTGTCTCTGTCTCTGCCTCCCTCTCTCTCTCTTTTCAGCAGTAGCGCTGGGGTTTGAGCTCAAGGCTTTGCACTTGCTCATCTTGATTGCTCGGTGGGTTCTTTTTGAGCCATGACTCTAGCCCAGCTTTTGGGGGTTATTTTAGAAGATGAATCTCAGATTTATCTGGCTTTGAGCCATAATCCTTTGGATCTGTCTTCTGAGTAGTTAGGATTGTAGGTGAGTGCCTGTGTACTATCTCCCCCACCATTAAGGCTTTATCTCTCCATTATAATTTTGTCCTTAGATATATTTCCATATAACTTCCACTTATTGTTTCCATCCCATTGCTGAAATAATTTATCTGGTCCTTTTATTGATCTTTCTCACCGGATTCCCCTTTTTTTTTGCCAGTCCTGGGACTTGAACTCAGAGCCTGGACACTCTTCTTGGGCTTTCTCAAGTCTAGCACTCTACGACTTGAGCCAGATTACCCCACCACTTGAGCCATAGCACCACTTCAGGATTTTCTGTGTATGTGGTTCTGAGGAATGGAACCCAGGGTTTTGTGCATGCTTGGTGAGCACTCTACCACTAGGCCACATTCCAGGCCCATCAACAGAGTTTTTAAGATATTAACATATCATTTTACTTCCTTCTCTAAAATCCCAACATCTGTATCATTTCTTTCTTTTTCTTTTTTTTTGCCTGTCCTGGGGCATGAGCTCAGGGCCTGAGTGCTGTCCTTGGACTTTCTCAAGGCTAAGTCACAGCCCCATTTCCATCTTTTCTATGTATGTGGTACCAAGGAATCGAATCCAGGTCTTCATGCATGCTAGGCAAGTACTCTACCACTAGGCCAGACTCCAGGCCCATCTGTATCATTTCTAAGTCTGCTTTCGTTATCTGCTTTATCTTTTTGCAGGGTGTTGCTTTCACTTGCTTTTCATCGGCCCCACAATTTTTATTTTTCTGAAAGTTGGACATCTTCTGTAGGATAGTAGAGGCTGAGATAAATAATCTAATGTTGGAAATTTTCCTCTGCTAAACCTTTAATATGCAATTCTGAATCAATGTCAAGAAAGTTCTGCTGTGTTTAAGATTTATGGTTGCTATGGCTACCCCTGGTGCACCATGGTCTGCAAATGCCTCTACTGATAATTTGTGCTTAGGAAAGGGACCAGATCAACATAAGTTGCTCCCTCTCTCTCTCTCTCTCTCTCTCTCTCTCTCTCTCTCTCTCTCTCTCTCTCTCTCTCTCTCTCTCTCTCTCTCTCTCTGTCGTTTTCTCTGTCTCTGTCTCTCTATCTCTCTCTCTCAATGTCTGATTCACCTTTAACTTTAGGTGATAGGTTTTTCCCACACTTCAGAGAAGGTCTCTTTACCTGCTCTTGTAATTCTTCTAGCAGGCTTCCATTTTTCTTTGACACTTGTTAGTTTGGTGATTGTGATGAGGATATTCTCAGTTGTTCAGCATGTCAGGCTTACATGGTCATTGTGCTCCAGTATGCCTCTCTCAACTTTAGAAGGCTTCTTTTTCTGTTTGTTCCCAATTCTGCTGGGTTTTAGCAGAGCCTAAAGATAATCATGTCTGCTGCCTTTCTTTTCAAAGTGTAAGACTTCTGTTCCAGGGAGAAAGGGATCTAACCCCCTCCTATAGTCCAATCATTCAGCTCATGCTAGAACACATGGTGTAGTTACCAAAAAACATACAAGTGGGTGGATATCCCTTTTTGTCTATGGCCACAAGGATTTTCTATACGGTCTACACAGATTTATAACCTATACCAGTTTTACCAATTTGTTAACAGCTTTAGCTATATTCTTCTTATCCATGTCTAGCTTCCTCTTTGCCTGGTTAGAAAATGTTCTCATCTTCCTTTTTTTGCAGGCAGGCTTTACTATGTCTTAGTTCTCTTATAGGTCAGATAATTTCTGTCTCGTGTGTGTGTGTGTGTGTGTGTGTGTGTGTGTATTTGTGCACACACGTGTGTGCACAAGCATGGGTGTTGCTGCCACTGCTGCTGTTTTTCTCTTAAACATAAGTGGTGCTCTTTCCCACTTTATGAATCTCTGAATGTAGCAGGGGAGTCTATCATTTTGCATTTGATGAAACCAGCACCATAAATTTGACTTACTCTTGAGACTAGATCCTGTTCTGCCCCTCTGGTTCTATCTTTTTTGGAGGGGGCAGAATTATCAGAGATTTGGAATTATAGGTCCTGGTAGAGAACAGAAAAATATATTTCCTTGAAGGTAAATAAATAGTCCTCTTCCATGTTGATTTTCATCTTGATATTTGCTATAGAGACCATTTTAGATATTTTCCCATTATTTTCCTTATCGAGTCAATAAAACCTCCAGAAATTCTCCTAGGTTTGAGAGAGGATGTGAATCACATCATTACAAATTTATTTACTCTCCATAATACTTTGCAGAAGCTTTTCTAAACCACATTTCCCATTTCAAAAGTATAAAGCCAGTCAGCTATTCTGTTATTTCACAAAAGAAATCATTCAATTAGTAGTATGTCAGATGAAAAGGACACTTTGAATTGTGGCATCGTTTTGAACACATGAAAAACAAAGTCTGCACCTGTCATAACTATGAGATGAGGCATGAATATTCTATACATTTTTGATTAATCAAAATCCATGCGAAAGTATCAGTCAGATCAGAAGAGTCAGAATTGATTAAACCACATTTAGCTTATCTGTATTGTTCCAGTATCACACAGATTAGAATAGAAGACATTGTGATCGTGTGGCAACAAAAGACTTGTCAACCTGACACTATTTTAAACACAGAAACAAATGGAATCTTGCAAACCAATTCTGATGAACTAAACCTGACTCTACCTTGGAAAACATAATGGTATCTTTATGATTTTAATATGGTTATCTACAGAGCCCTTCTATTGTAAGGTATCCAGACAGATCATCTTCAGGTAGTGGGAAATGCATTTTCAGTTTGAGAACAGCATGGCCTGCTGTTTGCCAGCCACATACAGGAAACCACAGAGCAAACTTATTTCTGAGGTGATCAACAGCTCACTTGAAAGGACCTTTGTGCTTGTAGAACTTCTCTGTGCAAAGGCCAGGTTTCTTTGTCTTCAAAGAGCTTCAAAGGATCTAGGGTGGAGAGAAAGTTTTGCAAACTGGGGAATCAGATATATAAGATAAGGAAAAGATTTAATATTTTATACATAGGATTTCAAGTCCCTTCTGGTCACTTTCTGCCAAATAAACTCCCATTAGTTCCAAAAGGGGAAGAACAAATCCTACCCTGACTTGTTCCACTTCTGTTGTGCTAGGGAAGCTGGAGACAGCAATGACTGGGTGGGTAGTCATGAACGAGGCTGCAGAACCCAAAGGAGCCTCAGAAGGTCTACTTTGCCTGGCCTCCGGAGGTTGTGTAGTGTGCAGATGTCACAAGCATCCTCAACAAGCCTAGAATGCAGTGGAAGCAAATGTTTTGCTGTGCCTTTTACTGTCCTATTGCCCACCTGAGGATTAAACCTCATGTGCTTTAAGAAGCAGGAAGGAAAGTTGAGCAGGTATAAGCACATTCCTGCTTTTCTTTGCTTTCTCTCTCTCTTGAAATTCAGTCCCATTTGGTTCCTACAGCTCATTCCTCGGGGATTTGGAGGTCTCCCTCCCTTCAGTGAAGCACATCAGTACTTCTGTAGAAGCAACTATGAATCTTGCAAACCAGTTTGGTTGGCAGAGAGTGAGGCGGTGAGCTGTTTCAAGAGGGCTGTGTGTGTGTGTGTGTTTAAATTCCATTCCTGCCAAACACTATTAATGCCTTCAATAAAGATGATTCTCTTTGATTTTTTAAAAGAAGATAATAGCTTTGGGGGCAACACAAATTTTAAAAATCCACAATTCGTTCCATTTGAAACCAATTAGTACTCAGAGCAACACACAGGCTTCTCCCAGACAACCACAATATCAACATCACAATAGCGTCTCCAAATTTGATTAGTTTGAAATATTCTCTTCTGCTTTTAGTTAATTCAATGCTGACCCTTCCCCAATTTACCTTTTTTGTTTTAGTTCTTTTTCAGTAATTATCTTCAAGTAATTATATAAAGTGGTTTTCAGTTTAATTTGTCTGTTTCTGTACATAATGTAGCTTGATCAGTGTCAACTTTTTCATCATCCTTCCATTCTTTCCAAACCCACCTGACTTCTACAGTTTCCTAATTCCATCTTCATGATTGTGGCTTCAGGGTTATGACTGTATTCATGCAACATTCCTCTCTCTGATCCTCTCCTCTCCCTTTAGCCCTGACTCCCTTCAGAAAAGACATGTCTCAGCTTCCTAGCATTCATTTCAAGGAACTGTTCATGAATTATTTAAAGAAGGTACACCATGGAAAGCAGGGAGCGTAGTCTAGTGGTAGCCTAGCATGCACGAAACCCTGGGTTCAATTCTTCAGCACCACATATACTTATAAAAAGCTGGAAGTGGCACTATGGCTCAAGTGGCAGACCACTAGCCTTGAGTAAAAAGTGTCCAAGGACAGGACCAGGCCCTGAGTTCAAGCCCCAGGACTGGCAAAACAAAAAGCAAAACACCCACATAATGGCTGGGAGTGCAGCCTAAGAATGCTTGCTTAGCATTCATGAAGCCCTGGGTTCAATTCCTCAGTACCACATACATAGAAAAATCCAGAAGTGATGCTGTGTAGAATAGCCTTGAGAAAGCCAAAGGACAGTGCCCAGGCCCTGAATTCAAGCTTCAGGACTGGCAAAAAAATAAAAAGAAGTTACACCAGGGAAACTCATCCCTCTGTATACTACACTCATTAGCTGGATCCTTGATATATGTATATGATATGTGTATATATGTATACATATGCATTGTCACACTTATTTTATACATGTTTCATATGTAACTTCCACTTATGAGAGAAAATATGCATCTTTTGTCTGAGTCTGACTTTTACTATCGCTAATTCCATAGTTAGCCTATTGGGAATAGTGCAGAAATAAACATGAGTGTTCAGGTATTTCTATTGTATGATGACTTACACTTCTTTGGATATATGCCCAGGAATGATATTGCAGGATCATATGGTAGCTCCATTTTTAGTTTTTTTCTAATTTCTTTTTAAACTATTATCTTCAAGTAGTATACAAAGGAATTTCAGTTCAACATGTCAGTTTGTAAGTACAATGCCTCTTGATCACTGTCGCCCTTTTCTTTGTTCTCTCCATCTCTCCCAGTGACACCCATCTCCTCAGTTTACCCCACTGCATTTTCATCTACATACGGTGAACATTATGACTATATTTTCTCCCTTCCCTACCTCTCTCCATCTGTTTTCCCTGTCTCTCCTAAACTTCTCCCCCCAACAACATGCATTCCAGCTTCTTGGTATTCATTTTGTTAAACTATTAAGTTCATTGTTCAGAGGAGTAACGCCATGGGAATCCTCCTTTGCATCCACCATCCTTTAGTTAATATGCTTGTGTGTATATACAAATGGCCCCATATGTGTTTATGTATATATAGTTACAATTTAGATATAACTTCCACATGTGGGAGAAGACAAAAGTACAAACAAACAATAGATGCTGGCAGAGATGTAAGAAAAAAGTAACCCTTCCATTGTTGGTGGAGATGAAAATTGGTGAAATCACTGTGAAAGGCAGTTTAGTTTCTCAAAAACACTGCACTAAACTTATAGACTTGGGGCTGACTGCAGCAGCAAGTCACTACTATATTGGACAGCATAGTTCTTGATGGTTGCTCAAGGAAGGGCTGAAACTCAGTTTGAACTTTGGAATACATAATGGAAGTTTGCAAGGGAGATTTTGTTTTGATCTTTTGGAATGTTGTTTGTCTGACATAACATCAATACAGGAATTCTATTACTGTCCAAAGTGTTCTAATGCATATACTCCTCCTCACTTAAAAATAAACTCTAAATGTGAATACATCTTACAATCTACACCATTGCCTAGAATATCCACTTGAGTCATCCCCATCTTTAGGACTTCCAAAAAAGTCTTATTAAGTGGTTTCTCAGTTCAAATGAAATACTTTAGATCCTATGATACTTTATTTTCTTTTTTTAAAAAAGAATTTATTAACATTGATTTTTACATCATATTTCAAATGACACATTTAACAAATAAGTATTCAAGAAGGGAATCTCTATTAGAACATAATTAAAATTAGGCTGAGAGTTTGTATGTCATAGATACATATTAATCTATGTAATAAAACATATCTCTAGAGTCATAGATTTTTAGGTCTATGTAGTTGTGTTTATATTCCCAATACCATGCCCATAGCATTGGGTACGCAAATATTGAGTCCTCTCTCTTGTACTGTTTGGATCTAATAACACATATTAAGGATACCATGCGCCCTTTGGTCCTTTGGTCTTGACTTGTCTCGCTCAACATGATTCACTCTAGATTCATCCACTTCCCTGCAAATGCCATTATTATTATTATTTTTTTTGCCAGTCCTGGGCTTGAGCTCAGGGCCT
This sequence comes from Megascapheus bottae, assembly GCF_031878675.1. Taxonomy (NCBI): domain Eukaryota; kingdom Metazoa; phylum Chordata; class Mammalia; order Rodentia; family Geomyidae; genus Megascapheus; species Megascapheus bottae. The sequence goes on along the minus strand of NC_143512.1, from coordinate 50,700,211 downwards.
GAGCACTGTCCTTGGACTTTCTCAAGGCTAGAGCTCTACCACTTGAGCCTCAGCACCACTTCCGGCTTTTTTCTATGTATGTGGTACCGAGGAATCGAACCTGGGTCTTCATGCATGCTGGGCAAGCACTTTAACCACTAGGCCAAACTCCCGGCCCCAAATGCCATTATTTTATCTTGTCTGTTGGCTATGCAGAATTCCATTGTGTGTGTGTGTGTGTGTGTGTGTGTGTGTATCACATTTTCTGTATCCATGTGGGTTGTTCCCATAGCCTGGCTATTGTGAATAGTGCAGAGATGAACATAGCTGAGCAGGTGACCTTATCGTATCTTGGGTTCTGATGTTCAGGATAGATGTCCAGGAGTAGTATGGTGGGATTGTAGGGAGGGTCAATTTTCAGTTCTTTAAGAAACCTCCACACTGCTTTCCAGAGTGGCTGAACCAGTTTACAATTCCACCAGCAGTGCAGTAGGGATCCTTTTTCTTCACAACTCCCCCAGCATCTGTCATTATCTGAGTTCAAAATCTTGGCCATTCTTGTTGGGGTAAGGTGGTATCTTGGGGTTGTTTTTATTTTCATTTCCTTTGTGACCATGGATGGTGAGCATTTTCTCTTATGTTTTTCTGACCTTTTAACCTCTTCTTTTGATAAGTCTTTCTTTAGTTCCTTTGCCCATTTAGTGATTGGTTTGTTGGGTTTGGGGGGGGATTTGTTTCTTGAGTTCTCTGTAAATACTGGATATTAAGCATTTGTCTGATGTATTATTGGTAAATACTTTAGGTTTAGAATTATGTTTCTCTTTGCCTCTTTGGGAGAGAATATTTTTGGTCCTATAACTTTCTAAGAAAGTTTTGGTTCTTTTTTAAAATTTAATTTTAATGTCAGGGTGATGTATAGAGGGGTTACAGTTACATATGCAAGGTAGTCAGTACATTTCTTCTCAAATATTATTACCCCCTCTCAGATTTTTCTCCCACTTTCCCTCCCTCCCTAGTCCTACCCCCCCACCAATTTGTAAACTTCATTTCCAATATACTGTCTTGTGAGTATCACTGTTACACTGATTCACCTCTCTCCTTGTCTCACCATTTTGTTGTTTTCCTTTCCTTCCCCAATTCAAATAAATGTATATACAATATACCAGGTATCAAAATCATGTACAGTGGCAAAAGGGATAAACTATACAGGAAAAAGATGAAAGAAAAAAGAAATAATTTCACTTAGTATATTAAAAACAACAACCACAAAGAAAAACCTCTTGTTTCCATATCTTGAAGTTCATTTTGCTTAGAAAGTTGGTTTCTTTCTTTCTTTCTTTCTTTCTTTTTTTCTCTTTCTCTCTTTCTCCCTTCCTTCCTTCCTTTCTTTTTTTTTTAAGTTCCATATAGAGTTGTATGGACAGTGTCTCATTTTAAGTTTGACCCAGTATTATGTGGCATTATTTTCAGGGAATCTAGAATATATCTGACTGAATTTCAGAACCAGGTAAGAGTTAGTTGAAAACAGCATTCTGCTTTGTGATCCAAGGGCAGTATGCAAAACATCATCCAAAATTGGAACGATCATTTGGGAAAATCAGCTAAATTAAAGAAGATTGTTAAGGGACTAATATACTCTGGTAACAGCCAGTCACTAAGTGAACTGACTGTGGAAACATGAAAAGGAGGGAATCTGCCTAATTGCATGCTTGCTGCAGCCCATTATCCCTTGCTGTCAAAGGGCAGCTCAACTATGAATTACATTTCTGTTATTATTAGTTTTTTAACATTCTTTTTTATTTTGTTATAAAAATCAGCATAATGTATGCTTATTATTATGGGTTCTAAGTCAAGAACTACCAGGCATTGCTATTAATTCAAACATATTGAAATCCAAAATAAATACTCACTTTCATGAGCCCAGATTCCCAAGTCACATTGAATTCTCTTATTACAAAAAAAAAGAAAAAGCCTTTTGCAAATGTTCCATATTCTCCACCCCTAAATCTTTCTCAAAATAAGAACAAGAAACTGGGATGGAAAGTAGTCTCATTTTATCATTCCAAAAAAGGAAGTGAAAATACTTCAGGAAGTATTCAACTTATTTGTAACACCTAACTATAAAAGTTTAAGCTACATAAAAATAGTTCTAACTAAATCGATAAACTGTGTTTTCATTAGAAAAAGGATGCAGATCTTTCACAAAATGCTTAGTAGATTTATGAACTCTTCATGAAAAATCTAAAAGAGATGGAGAACAGGGAGTGTGACAAAGTGATTTTAAAGATAAAGGACAAAAAGAGTCAAGAATATATTGAAAATAAAAATGAATGTAAGAGCACTTGCTCTGCCAGTTAATATAGCTTCAATAATTAAAGCATTGTGCATTGACCAAAGAATTGGCAGGCAGATCAATATACTAGATTTGATTGCTCAGAAATCGACCCCAAACTTAGTATATATTAATGGTGGCATCACAAATCACTGAGAAAGAACATTATTATTGAATAGATGATACTGGGACAAATGGCTACTAGTTGGAAAAAGCAAAGTTAAATTGCCATTCTCTCAAATAAATTGCAATGTGTGACCTTATCATTTTAAATATTTGCAATAAATATAGAATGATAGAATGAGATAAGTCCTCTTTCAGCAAAGACAAGTGAGAAGAGCTCACAAAGGAAAATACTATCACAATACTAGATGAAGTTCGGGTATCTCTCATTCTTCTTCTTCCCAATGCCTATGGGTGTGATAAGAATGAGTAATCCTTAATATGTCACCCTGCACCAGAATTAAGTCCAAATGGATCAAAGACCTTGAGGTAAAAGCAGATATCCTGAAAACTTTATAAGAAGGAATAGGAGATATACTAGAACTTCTTGACACAGGTTGAAACTTTCTTAATGAAGACCCAGAAACAACAAATTAAGGAAAGTTTGGTCAAATGGGACTATATTAAACTTCAGAGCTTCTGTATGGCAAAGGACATAGCGAGCAAGTTAAATAGAAAGCCCACAGAGTGGGAGAAGATCTTCACTAGCCATACAACAGACAAGGGCCTCATATCTAAAATATACATACAACGAAAAGGATGATTCTCTCAAAAACAAATCTTCAAAGGTATAACCTTCCCATTAAAAGTTGGGCTAAATACTTAAAGAGAGTCTTCTCTGAAGAGGAAATAAGAATGGCCTATAGACATATGAGGAAATGCTTGATATCTCTGGCCATAGAAGAAATACAAATCAAAACAACTTTGAGATTCGACCTCACTCCAGTTAGAATGGCCATGATCAAGAAATCTAATAACAACAGATGCTGGTGGGGATGTGGTCAGGAGGGATCACTACTACACTGTTGGTGGGAGTGTATATTTGTTCAACCACTCTGGAAAGCAGTCTGGCAGGTCCTCCAAAGACTAAATATAGAGTTCCCCTATAAAACAGCAATCCCACTCCTTGGCATTTACCCAAATGTCCAGAAACAAGAGCACACTATACCTACTAGCTCAACCATGTTTATTGCAGCATTATTTAACCAACCCAGATGCCCGTCAGTAGATGAATGGATCAAGAAGATGCAGTACTTATACACAGCGGAATTCTATGCTGCCAGCAGAAAGAATGGCATCACCCCATTTGTAAGGAAATAGAAAGACTTGGAAAAAATCATATTAAGTGAAGTAAGCTAGACTCAAAGGAACATAAACTCAATGGTTTCCTCATTTGTAATAATCAGTACACATCTAGGACTCTCCTAGCAGAGGATCACAATAGCTCAAAAGCTGTACACATCAGGTAATATAGGATGAGACTAAATGAAATGAACTCTAGGATATGAAAACAGGTTTGTCTTTGTGATTGTAGGTCTTAATGTGTTATTTCTTTTCTCTTTTTTTCCCTTTATGGTGAATCTCATGTGATTACTGTATCTGATTTTCTTGCCTGTATATTGTATATATGTTTGTTTGTCTATTTGAAATAGCAAAAGGAAGGGGGGAAACCTTATGATTGGGAGTGTTGAAGAAAGGGAAATGGGGACAAAAACATGAGAAGGGGTATCAATGTGTGAGAAATAATGCGCCCACTACCTGATGAATGTTAACTGTAACCCTTTATAGATTACTCTGACAAATTTTTTAAAAGGATGAGTAATTTGAAAGAATAAACAACAGAGGGCATGCAATTTGAAGAATTACCATCAGTGTACCTTAAAACTGAAAAAATTCAGAAAGATGGAATATGTGTATGTATATGGGTGTGGGGAGGGTTAGAAACTATAGCTTGAAGCAAAATGATAAGAAGTACTCCAACAGTAAGAAGATAAGAACCATTTTTCTCATTAACTCGACCCCAGGCACCCCTGAATAGAAGCACCAGAATCATCTGGTCCCTTGTCAGAAGTACAGTGTCTTGAATCTGATTCCAGACATACTGACTCCAAAATTCAGGCATTCAGTAATCTGTACTGAGTAGCCTTTCAGGAGATCCTCTGCCTACAAACTGAAGAGTTCCTGTCCTGAAGAGTAATCCATGCTTACTAGATGCAGATGTCAAAGGGGTTCTTGGACCATCCACATTCCAAGGAGCTGAACCAAGATGTCTCCTCTTCACTGTCCTCCATGCTGAGCAGGGACTAGCTGGGGTACTTACCCTAAGCACTGATTCCTAGGAATGGTCTTCATGCCCTTTCTCTGATAGGACAGTTTCCTAAAACAAAAGGTAGGGTTGGAGGAAAAGGCAACAAAACCTGTGACTTTCCTACTCTTACAATGCTAGCAGAAAGGAGGAAATAAAAGAACATTTTTCTTCCCAGAATGTGTTACACTTAATTCAGCTTCTTTGAGGTAGAGTGGGAGAATGACTGCCCAAGTTGCCTTGGGGCTTAAGATACTAGATGCAAATTACTGCTAGCGAATGGAAACTGAGTCTTCATCTCTGAAGGATAAAAACTTCACATCTGTCCTCATGTTCTCCACTACATTTATCTATATTCAGAGTTTCTACTCATTAACATGTAAACAAATAAGATTATATAAAGAAAATGAAGAGGTACCCGTGGAATAGCTAGCTAGCCAGAGTTTGTGCTCAATTTAGAGCAGATATGGTTTTCTGGGAAGAAACCAGACTAAGAAGAAATCAGAGTAAATAGTTTGTACTTTGATTCTCAGTTGCAACTATTCAGCTTTACCACTGTGTCACAAACACAACCATAGAAAAGCAGCCATGCTACATAAACGAACGGGCATAGGTGTGTCTCAATTAAGCTTTATTTATAAAGACAAATGCCAGATGGACAGGATTAGTTCTTTTGCCAACCTTAAGTCTAGAAGAGACTCAAACATAAATATGAGCAGAAAGGAAAGAGTCAAACATTTGAGAAAAACTCTAAAGGCCAACTAGAGTTGATCAGGAATAATTTCACTAGCAGATGTCCCATAGGTAACTCGACTTGGCTTATACTTCAGAAGAGGTTTACAAAAATGGTAGAGTGTGTCAACTTCTAATATAGGTAAACAGGATCTAGGTGGGAGAACATGCATCCCAGTCAGATGAAAGTCTAAACCATGGATTCTGAACCTTAACGCAAATGAATGGCCTTATTAGTTATCTGACTGCTCTTTCCAGGGCATGCTTGTGATGATAATAGGAAGAGAAAAATATAGAACACCAGGGAGGAGTGATGTAGACAAGGAATCTCACTCACAATGTAGAGAGATGCTCTCAAAGCCACAGACAAGATTGCAATTTGGGTTGCAAGGCATCTAGCTAAATGGTTCTCATGGAAACCAAGTACACCAGTTGCATGAGAAATAGCTGATGGGACCAGGAAAGGGGGCTGCTTGATCCTGACAGGTACTTGCTAATTAGCAATCAAAACGTAATTGAGATTAACAGCTGTTTTTCTAATACAGTTACTAACAGGGAGGCAGAACTGGTATGAAGCTCATCCAAGCTCTACAAGCTGCTTTTAAAACCATCAGAAAACTCTGAGAAGAGTACAATATGCCAAGCAAGCAGCGAGATGAAAGTGGGCCATATACAGAGTCGAGCTGACAGGCCAAAGAGGACTGGATCCAGAAGACCAATTAGGACATCCGCACGGATGCTGGCGGCAGATGAAAGGGGAGGATGCAAACAATGCTAGAGAGTCTATTCGCTGGCTGCTGTGGCTGAGTGAAGGCCTGGTTGTCATGGAGGGAAGGGCACATTGGTGCAGCTCTCTGAGCTGTCAACAGGGCCCTCGGGTTACACTGGAAATTCTTTCAAATGCACTGTCTGAGCACCTTCCCAGCATTCTCTCTGCATGTGGAAATATCTGTAGTCACCCCACGGGGCTGAACCTGTGACATTTCCACTAGGTGAAGCATATCAAATGGTTAATCTCTCTCTTTGACATCCTTTCAGTAGGCTTTCATTTTCCAGGGCAGTCTCAGTCTGGTGGCTCTGAATGGGCTCTTTTAATTAGCATCCCTAGCAGAACCACCAGTGGCTGCACCAGAAACACCACACAGGACCCAGAAGGAGCTAAAACACTGGGCAAGACTCAATCAGCATGCTAGAAGGCCGGAACATGCGGCTGCTGTGGACAGAGGAACCTACAGAAAACTAGAGAAATGCTCTGGGGCATCTCCTCCATAACTGGCAGTAATCCTCATATCCTAGGGGTGATATATTTTACAGAAGAGTAAACTGAGGTGGATTGATGAAGAAATGTGCCCTCAGTTACACAGCTGTAAGGACTGACAGCAGGGTTTGAACCTACGCAGTTTAACACCCCATCTGTAGCCCAGCAATGTTGTCCTTACCTTAAACCCTAATGAAAATGCTCAAGTTCAGACCTGACCTGCTGGAGTTAAACATACCTCTGATAAGATGCAACATGATTCATCTGCACATTAAAATTTAAGAAACATTACACAGCTCTTTGCCCCCTTTATAGACATATAATATAATAGGCATATTAACATATATCACCCCCTAAATGCAAAAATACATCAGAAAAAGACCTATCTAAAGAAATGGCAGTGGGAGAGCACCAGTGGTTTACCACTGTAATGCTAGCTACTCAAGAGGCTGAGAGCTGAAGATAACATTTTGAAGCTAACCAGTAGAGTAAAATCCATGATACTCTTATCTCCAATTAACCACCACAAAGCTTGAAGTGAAGCTCCCATAGTAGAGCTCTAACACTGAGCACAAAAGCTCAGGGATAGTTCCCAGGTCCTAAGTTCAAGCCCCAGGACTGATACAACTAACAAAGTAATAAGGGGAAGTAGTCTCTCTTGCACACTTTTGCCTCCTTAATTATCGATCCCGGTGGCTCCTTCACTGAATGAGATTTTTCTTTATTTGGTTGGGAGTATGTTTACTATAAGCCATTTTCATAAATTGCAGTTGCTTTTGTTTCAGGACCTATTTGCTGTGATTTTTAAGTGATAACTGCTTCTTTATCACCATTGTTTTCATCTCTAGTTTCAAGTATCTAAATTCTGAGTTTTTCTCAGTTGAATGAGTTCAGTTTATCTTTAGAGCAACCAGGTTCTATTGTGTTCCCTTCCCTCTGCTCCTCCAAAGACCTCATTTCACCATGGTCCAGAAGTATTATTTATTAGGAATATAGCAAGTAGAAGTCATATATTGCAGAGGATAATGCAACACAGAAGTACCTTGGCAGTTTGCAGAAGTTCCTTTTGACTAGCTATCCCACTACCCTAAAGAAATAAAACCAGATTTGTACCAATTCTCAAACTAGAAACAACTTCAGTGAGTAAATGTATTTTTTTTAAAAAGTGGTACATCCTTACAATGGAATTCTATTCAGCAATTTAGAAATGAGCTACTCAGCAAAACAGATTATTACAAAGCATTATTGCAAGCAAAAACGCCAGACAAAAAAGGTTATAATCTACCCAGTTCTATTTAGCTGAAATTCTACAAAATGCAAAGTCAGAATGGTTCAAAGCAGATCAATGGCTGGCAGAACCCAAGGTATACCAGGCAACATTTGGGGCTGATGAAAAAATTTTATAAGATAGGCTGCTTTGTGCATCTGTCAAAAGCCATTGGCACACTTAAAATGAACAAATCTTATTATACATAAATTATACCTTAATAAATTTAAAAATGGTTTAAAAGAAGAATCTGGGATTGATTATGGATTGGCCTGAGGAAGGAAAAGAAAGAGAATTAGCAGGTCATTATTAGCACCAGGATTACATCGTGAACTAATAAGAGAAACAGCCAACAGTGGCAAAGAGCAACCCTACATTCTAGAATAGTCTTAGTAAATTTAACACTTCAATAAAGCACATTCTAAATATGTTTTCAGTATCCTGAGGCTTTAGAATCTGAAATGAGTTCTATACAGATGCCATAAGAGTCTTGTAATTAAAGAGCTGCTAAATGCCAGTTGCATCAAAGCTGAGAAAAGACAAAGGCAACATTAGTATATGTAGTCCACTAAGAAGCAGTGTCTCTTAACTTGACTAAAATTCCAAACTAGGTGCTGGTGGCTCACATCTGTCAGTAATCTTAGCTACTCTGGAGGCTAAAAATCTGGAGACTCAGAGTTTGAGGGCTAGCCTGGTCTCAGAAGTATACGAAACTCTAGCTCCAAACAACCAGAAAAAAAGCTCAAATGTTAAATGTCACCAAAGCAAGTCAACTTTGTAAGTAAAAGGTCCAGAGTTCAAATCTGAGTACTGAAAAAATAACTAAAATAAACAAAGTAATTGTAAAAACTACCTCTCCATTCTGAATGGATTTAGGCCCACTCTTCATCTCCTTGAAGATTCTTTTTGCCTTCTAAAATACTTCTGGGAGTCCCATAGCTCTGCCTGCATGTATGCATGAATTAGTCTTGATCAATCTCCACCTTTGGACTGTCTAGCCTAGGCCTGTGTTTTTACCGAGAGTGTGTATTGAGGCTGTGGGACTGTCTTCAGATAGTCTTTCTTTCTCATGTCATTTAAAAGGGGTGTTGTCCATTTTTATCTCCATAATTCTAGGCAAGTCAATGCTGGCATATTAATACCTGCAAGTTCAGCATTGCAGTGTATCTCTTATAGATCAAGAAGGAAAACACTCCTGTCTTCCCATCATTTTTATGTAAGGTGGTGGAGGGGGAGGTCACGAGCAGGATTGTTTGTGCTCCAATGCATTCCTAGCAAATACTTTCCAGTACCCAGTCTGGCATCATCAGAATTAGTCTCCACATGCTAACACAATCTATGGCTGCATTACCCAGGTGGGTCTTGCTGTACTGTTCTGGGGCCAGCTCCTCCCTTTCCCCTTTCAGCTCTTGTTCATTCTAAGACCTCCATCTTACTCCACTATACAATGTGGCTTCTATCAGGACTGCCCAAGTTCACCCTCAGCGTAAATCTCTTAACCACAATTATGGAGAAAGTTTGGTCAAAGATCTTCATTGTTTTCTGTGAAAATTAGTGGCAACAAGTGAATCTCTCTGATGTACCAAAAGCAATCTGTTCCAACTGCTGCCCAGTCATGGTCTCCTATTACACAAAGAAGACTCTTCCCACATATAGGTGTATTTTTTCTTTGAAATCCTGTCCTCTTGGTAGGCTATGGATTATATTCTAAAACCAGAAAACCAACTGTATAATTTAATCCTGAAAAAGGAATTAACCTGGACATCTCTGGAGTGAAAATGAATGCATGATCACATTTTCTTTTCTTTTCTTTTCTTTTTGTTTTGACATAGGCAGCTTTTATTAAGATGCCACCAGCTGGACAATGCACTCAAGGCGTGGGCATTACGTGCCTTCCTCCTTGGCAATGTGGTCTTTCTTAAGTGGTCCCATGAATGCTGTCTTCTCCTCCATAGTCTGGAAGCGACCATGACCAAACTCGGAGGTTTTGTGGATGAAACTTGAGATCGATCTTCTCCAGAGCCTGCATTTGGTCTGTACCAGCAGGGACTTTCGGAGGGTGAGCACACGCTTCTTGGTTCCCACCACACAGCCTTTCAGCATAAGGAAGTCATTGGTCACTTCACCGTACTGAACAAAGCCACCCAGTGGGTTGATGCTCTTGTGTGAAAGGTCGTAGTCAGAGGACGCATTGTTCTTGACTAGCTTGCCATCTTTGATCAGGTAGCCCTGGCCGATCTTGTAGATCTTGTAGATCTCAGTGTGGTAATGGTAGCTTTCTGTCCAGCCCGGGTCACAGAGAAGGCCACCCGGGCAGGATGCCAGGCTCCAATACAGGCAACTTTGCGCAGGCCTGGATGGGTCTTGTGGAGGAGTTTCTTGGTGTGCCAGAGCCTGGTGACCCCTTTGTCTCCCTTGCCCTTGGTCACCGCAATGACATCAATCATCTCAGCCTGCCCGAACACTTGGTTCACTGGGACCTGCTGCTCCAGCCTCTCCTGGGCCCAGTCCAGCTTCTCCGCCATGGGGCCCCGGTTCACCTGGATCTCCATCAGGTGGGCCTTCTTCTGGCGCAGAGGAAGCAGGAGCATCTGGGTGTGAGAGATAATGCGGGTGACCTGGCAATACTTCTTCATGCTGTCGAAGTCCTTCTCCAGCTGCTTCTTGCCCATGTCGTCCTGCCATTTCTTGCAGGCCTTCTTCTTAGATTTGTGCCAGTTCCTGTAGAAGCGCCTTCTGCACCCATCACTGATGTGCTCTGCAAAGATTGTCTTGAAGGTCCGCAGGCCTCAAGAGGTTTCGACGTAACCCACGATGCCCACAACCACCCTGGGTGGGGTCTCCACAATGGTCACCGCTTATACAGCTTCCTTCTTGGTCACCTTGGATCCTGGCCTCTCCACTTCTCCATCGATGTGAGTCATGCTAGCCTTATAGCCCAGAAAGGCGGTGAGGTGGACAGGTCTGGAGGCACCGTCCTTAGGAAAGCTCTTCACCTTCCCCCGATGCCGGCTGCTACGTTTCTGAGGCAAGAAGCCCAAGGACCCCTGTCTGGGAGCTGAGAACTTCCTGTGAGACATTTCACCCCGCGAAGCAAAGCAATAAAACCCTTAAAATCGTTCCAAAATGGAGAAAGGAAATAATAAAGTATAATAGAGAGGATGAGTCTGATCAAAGCATATCATATGCATGTGCAGAAATGCCTTGCCTTTGAACAGTTACTAATAGAAAAAAGAAATACAAGAGTTTAAGGATAGACTGGTTGTAATAAAGTACAAAAGTATGCTTCTCAAATAATAAAAATATAAAATAAACAACCTGAAGGGGAAATAGATATTTATTTCATTCTTAACCCCACTTCATAATGCAATACATGTGCTCGTCTGACACTGCAACTTTTTAAACGTTGGAGTCAGATCAGAAGCCACCATTTCTTGCTCCAATTGATTTTCATGAAGTAGGCCTTTTGATCACAGCAAATATCAAAACCTAGCCTTACAAAGACATGGAAGCTCTGAAAAGATGTAGTATGATCCAGTGTGAAACTGTGAACTGTTCTGAGCTGGTTGTGTTCATGGCATCCTGTTGCTGTTTTACTGAAGAATGTAAGATAGCTTTCATGTCCTTATAGATTTCCGTGGCCATCTTGGTGCATCCTGGCATGGTGTGGAAATCGTAGCTCAAGGCACAGTGCCTATGAGACATAAAACCCTACGTGACTGAATTCTACCCTGTTGCATTATGGATCATGAGAGATTTGTTTCATGCCTGAAGCTCAGAATTAGCTTTCTTCTCTGTTTTTCTTTAAGTACTTGGGTTTGAATTCAGCACCTGCTGTTGACGCAAATGCTCCACAACTTGAGACACATCCTGTTTTGGCTTTATTTTTTTTTCAGATAGGATCTTGAAGTTTTGCCTAACAAACTTCAGACTGCGATTTGCCTCCCAGTTATGTGGGATCGTAGCAGTAACAACTGCCATCCATATCCAGCTAACAACATAAATCTCCTTAGAGGATGTATAGTGCTAGAAGAAGTATTATCACAATGTCAAATATAGCCAAATAACATTGGATTGAATATATTCTCTTTTGTAGTTGTTGCTGTTGTTGTTGTTATTGTGGTGCACAGAGGGGATACAGGTACATAAATCAGGAAATGCATACATTTCTTTTTGAACAGGCATCTCTTTCTTTTCTCTAGTTTTTCCCTCCCAAACCCTCTCCCCCTCAAGTTGCATAGTTCACAGACAACACAGTGTCTAGTGAGTATCACTGCTGCATTTATGGGTTAGTATATTCTTGCAGCCATATTTATATCCTGTGCCTACTATAAACAAAAGTTTTTATTCAGTAGCAGAATAGATTATTATAGTAAGGGATAGAGGAATTTATTTATTGAAGTAGTAGATTTTTGTGAGGTTAGTGCAAACAGCTTTCATAAGGTCCTAAAAGTGATCTTTCACTACAGCAGTAAAATTAAAACAAAATAAAATTAAACAAAATACAATTATAAAATTATCTATAACATGTCACTCCAGCTCCAATGATGTTGGTCTTGTTGATAGAAAATAATTTTCTTTTTTTTCCAGATTTGACCATTTATCAAATTTAAAATGAAACAGAGAATACACTGCTTTCTTTTTCCAATGTTATGTTATTATTCTCTCAATCATTCCTCTTTATAAAAAAATTCTCTGCTATTCCAGATAATAACAGAATTTTTTCAAGTTATTGCAAAATGATTTTTAATGTCCTATTTTTCAGGAGACCTTAATTTTTCCATTATTCAGTCTTAACCCAAATTTCATTAGAAAACAAATTTTCTAATGCATTCTCATATACATGTGTGTGTGTGTGTGTCCTTGTATAAGTTATTAACTCCATATAGGATCCTAGTTAAATTGATGGGATTTAATATTCTTTCCTTCTTGGATGGAGATTAACACCCTTAATATGAAAAATAAGCCAAATGCTGTAAGTCGGTATTCTGGGATCACCAAGTCCCAGACTAAAAGAAGAGCCATTAGGTTCTTACAAAGCATTCCTGTGTTTGTCACCATATAGACCTAAAATCAAAATAATTGCCTCAATGAACACATGTGGTCTCAGATTAAATAACTGCTGCTAATAATCAAGACATTTACAGAGCTTCACCACTGTCTATTATCTTTCACTGTACTAAATGGCAATGTCTTCTATTCAGTTCAATTCTTTGCCACCTTTGCTTCTCCAGGACAGAATGAAAGCTAAATTATTATAAACTCCTTTTTAAGAGAAATTACAAAGACTTATCTTTCTTGTGCCCCCATCAATTCTGCATATTAAATTTTGAGAAAATTGCCTGTGTCAGCCTCAATTTAGATTTTTTCCTCCATCTCTCTCACATCAAAATTATATAGATGTTCAGTTTGTATATATTTGAAAAATTATCTATTTTCTCCTTTCTGCTGCTCATCATACATAAAGCTGTTTCCATTATGTTTGACCTTCCTTAACTATCTTTCCTTCCTCTGTCTTCTTCTCTTTCCAATGTATTGATTATTTCTCAGGTTCTTCTTAATAATAGGAAACTCAATCAATCAGGTTATTCTGGGTTTTAAAATTCCTTCCATTGCCCAAGAAAGCCTCTATCAGAGGCTTCCCTATAAGTACTCCAAAGGTTTTATCTGTTTGTGGAACTTTATTCTTATTTTTGCTTTATCGTATTTTCTCCTCAATTTCTACCTAATATTATAGCTACATGTATTTTCCTACCAGTTTGGTTCCTTGTAACGTTTTTTCATTACAGGAAAATTCATTTATTCATTCATCCATTCATTCATCATAATTTTTGCCAGGCATTTTGAAGACCTAGGGTTTTGTTCCCTTGTAAGACTTTTATCCATACAGTAAAATGAACCATCCATTTATGAATTATTGCTAGGCAACTTTGGAGGTCCAGTGTTTGAAGATGAACAGGACAGTTCTACCTAAACCTCGCTTACAGTCCATATAATACTCAAAAGGTACTTGCTGAATTAAATTTCTAATGGTTTTCAATTGTCCATGTATATAATGGAATATTTTTATTAAATTGAATTTGTTCTTACTTTGCATCCTTTTGTACTTCTTTAAACTGTGCTACTCTTATCTTTCCAAAAGAGAAAAGAACCCTTTCTTTCATCCTTTGTGCTCCCCAGATCATATAGGTACATCTACACTGGATTTTCAATAAATCCATCTTGGCTGAATGCCGGAATGCTTCATTTTCTCCCACAGAGTCAATGCAGCGTGACCGGCCTTGTCCTGCATAATCACTGCCTCTGCCTGACTTGCAAGCAGGGATCTGAGTTGATTTTGCCCTTTGATATGGGTGAGATTTTACAGGTGCCTCATTGTTTTACCTTTACCATCAGATTTTCCTAAAGTCAAGAGGATTTATACTGAGCTTTCCTGACACTTGAACCTTTAAATAACTCAAATATTTGCTCTTGTTTTGTTAATATTACATCCAAACGGTGGACAAACACATCCAAATGACATCTAATTCAAAATGTATACACTTACAATTTTGAAGAATGTTTGTTATTAACTTTAGTTTTTTACATAAGATGCCTTTGTATCTTTATACATGGAGGGATGAATCTGTTGAAGTAAACAATGCTTACCAAGTGGTTAATACATCAAAGCACTTGATGCTGTAGAAGAATGCTACTTTGATATGGGTCATGTGTTAATGAAGCAATGAGAGACTTTTGTCCCTGTACATTGTTCTAAGAAAATTCAGGGAAGTGAAAAAACACACAAATTATAAATTTGCAATGATTGCAGCAAAATCCTACTCTGAATAAAATGATTCCTATAACAGGACCTAAGAAAGGGACTGGGATGCAGTAGCTGCTCAGTAAACATGGTCATGTCCTTACAGATTGAGAACAAAACTAACCAGCTCTTCATAATGGAATAGAGTGAATGGAAAACTCATATTGGATCTTTCCATTTGGCTAGGGAGACCCAACTTGTTATTGCTTTTAATTGAATTTATCAGAGAGTTACTTAACTCATTACTTCCCTACATGAACATGGAATATATAATTAAAAGGAAAGAAAATGAAAAAGAAATGAAGGAAGCCTGAACTAGTAAAGCTACCGTAGAAATTGTAAAATACTTAATGCAGAGAGGATAATTCTAAAAGAAAAAAACCCCACAAATGTCATGCTTCTATGGATATTGTCAAAATTTCTACTGTGGATGGTAAGTACATTAGATTGCTAATAAATACATGGAGATTGTTGCAATACTGTTTGTCCTATAGCCCTCACACCTACTGGAGATTCCAGTAGTTGAAAGGTCAGAGGTGGGTTCAAGGAGAGAAGGGAAGACACATGAAGAGAAGAAGGGGAGACTGTGGTTATAAAACTTACTGCATACGTTATGAAAGTAAGAATATGAAGGGAGGAACTGGGATGAAAGAGATGAAGAACAATGATGAAAGGAGCTGCATCAATCAAGATGCATTGCATTCAGAAACGGATTGGTTAAACAGTAATGCCTTTGTACATCTACTTAAAGATAATAAAAACATAAGTTGAATAAAAATTAATTATCATAAAGAAATTATACTGCATCGAAGTGTGAGAAGAAAGCAAGAGAGAAGAGCACCCTGGGAGATGTTTCTGACTTTGCCTGAAGGAGCCACTGGGGCTCTTGGTTTCCATGTCTGTTAGGGAGCTGGCTGGGATTGAAGCCTGCAAGGCTAGAAACTTGACCCTGCAAATTGGCATTGCAGAGCAGCTCTATTCCATCAGGAAACCCACCCAGCTGGAGAGAGACAGACGGCAAGTTGCTCTGCCAGTCCTTGGAGGAGAGTAAGGACAACAATGACTGCCTCTGACATTTCAACCTGTTGAAATAGCTGAATGTCCAGCAAGGAAAAACCTTGGTAATCGCCAGTGGTGAGAACGGCATTATGCCTTCAAGATAGCAAGGATGCATGACACCGGTCACACTCAGTGGCTATTTGTAATTGGTTGGTGGGTAAAACTGTAGCTGCTGAATGTTTCAATTTATTGAAGTAATAGGGAATTAGCTCTGTAGTCTCATGACATTTTACTGGCAAATTCTACTAAACTGGTTTGGATCTGCTTACCATAATTGCATAGGCTGAACACTGGTTAGAATATATTTAAACAAAGCTTCCTTGTCCCATAGAAATAAAATCTAGTTGGAGACTGGCCTAATAGATTGCCTCAGGGCAACAGTAAGTCTCAGTGTGGTACATTCCAGGGCTGTTTTGTTTATTTGCTTATACATTCACATAGTGAAACACTATATGATTAAAATTGATCTTGAACTTAAAATCTTCTTGCCTCTACCTCCCTAGCACTAGAATTAAAGTGTGCGCCATTATAACTGGCTAACACTTAGCAATATAATAGCTCACTCAGTTCTCATAACAATCCTTTGTGTTGAGTACCAATATTTTAATGTCAAAGATAAGGAAACTGAGTATTGAAAGAATCTGTAGCAGTCGTAGTTTCACACCAAGTAGCAAGAAGTGACACAGCTCAGGGATGCAGATTTCATCCTTGTACCTTGTAGCATTATACTTTGATGCCTCATGTTAAAATATGATGATTATATTGGCATGCCTATTGGCAGAGCTGAATCTCAGCTGCCTGGAAAAGCTGACTAATCCTGAAGTCACCTGGGACATGGTTCCTCTGAACCCAATCTCATTCCCCAAAGTCTCCTTAGATTGGACAATATGAGTTTTATAAGCAGTCATCATGCCTCACATACTGCCTGCCTGTGACTGTATTTTTTTTTTACTTAATTCAATTATTCCTTTTGATTTGAAAGCATGTACCTGCTATTGACTGGCCTTGTAGTAGGTGCTGGTGTACAGAGAAAATAAGAAATGTATCTATCCTTAAGGTACTTGTGTGTGTGTGTGTGCCTCTCATGGAGGTACTTACGCAGCAATGCTGGCAAGCCCACTTGACTTTAGACTGTTTTGTTTCAAACTCTCAGTATCCAGGTTTACCTCCAGGTCCTGCCCTTCCTGTGCTTGCCTTGACTCTACTCTCTGCCTTCTGTGAGACTTACCACTTTGCCTACCCACACCTCCATCTGGGAGCCATGTGGATGGCATTCTCTTGCTCATGCTGCTGGTGGAGTCAGTCTCGGGAAGGTCTCAAGCCAGCTCCCAGACTGCTCTGCTCAAACTCAGCCTAATTTCATTTCAAGATTTTTTTTCTTTATTCACAGCCCCATTATAGCTTTAGGAATTTATTTTCTTCCAGAAGGGGTAGAATGTGAATTCTGCATGATTAGTAGCTGGATTTTTCCCACCCCTCCTTTCAGGATATTTGTATTCTATTGGATTGCTCTATTTGACCCTTTTCTGATTTGAATCTGACTCATTCAGCCACCAAATTGTACAATTATTTAAAGTCATTATTTGTCTGATGTTTAAAGTATTAAAACCATCTATCTCATACAGATTAATATGCCCCAAAGGTATAGTCTTTGGTCAGTATAGGAAACACCTACACAAACTTCAACCTGCAGAAACTATTGCCATGATTAGTACAGAGAGATGTCCAATAATGCCCTGGGAAGCTTTGTAAAAAGAATGCCAATAAATTCCTCTCCATTCTCTCCCAACATTCAAAAACATATTATTGCAGTTAAATTATAAGACACATACAAGACTCACTGTTCTCTTCATCAGTTCATTCCTAACCATTTAAGATATCGCGTGTCTCTATTTTCCAACTCAGAAGCAAAGATCCTTCTTGGTCATTCTCTGGTCTCTCCTGAGGGAGAGACTTAGACCAAATACTTACGAGTGAGAGTTCAAACAGAGAGCACCAAGGATGAAAATAACTTACTTTTAATTGATGAGAGTAGATCCTACTTGAAACTGAAAACAACACAGGCCCCATTCTCCTGTGTGGCAATTCGCTCCTCTGAGTGGAGGTTCACTGTGTTCAAGACTGCCCCACCCCACTGTGGGTATGCTATCATCCTGTTCCTCCCCCGTAGGGAAATGGTTGAGAACCACAGATGAGAACATCTTTTCTCAGGGGAAATCCACTGAGTCCCACAGAGCAAGAACTTCCTAGTGTTCTGAGTGGATTCTGCTGAAAGCCATGAGGCAAGAGAAATCTTAGCTCCAAATAAGGCTGTGCTAATCTGAGTTTTCCCAAGGTCTAGGACTCATACTATGTATGTATGTATGTATGTATGTATGTATGTATGTATGTATGTATGTGTGTGTATGTATATAGTATATATCTGGTAAATATAGCTCATATAGTTATGAGGGAATTTCTTAGGTTGGGTTATACATACTTCAAAGCCTGGTGAGTTTCATTATGACCTGACCTGTTCTGAAGGCTGAAGAGCTGGGGAAACCAGCACCTTGATCAGTCTAGGAAACTGGGAGAATCAGAGCAAGAGAAATCAATCAGTGATATAATGTGTGTCCGAGCCTGAAAGGCCTGGAAGCTCTCTGGACAGTTGCTGGCACAAGTTCATGTTCAAAGGTGGAAGAAGGTAAAGCCTGATTTCTCTGGGTGGCAGCAGCCATCAAAAGACCCACAAGAGGCCGGGAGTTTGGCCTAGTGGTAGAGTGCTTGCATAGCATGCACGAAGACCTGGGTTCAATTCCTCGGTACCACAAATATAGAAAAAAAGCCAGAAGTGGTGCTGAGGCTCAAGTGGTAGAGCTCTAGCCTTGAGAAAGTCCAAGGACAGTGCCCAGACCCTGAGCTCAAACCCAGGACTGGCAAAAAAATAATTTAAAAAAAAGAAGACCCACAAGAGTCAAGTGTGCATACCTGCAAGCTTCTCCTGTCTTCCCCTATTTCATTCTCTCTGGCCTGCCAATATATTGGTTGGCACTGTCCATACTCAGTGTGTGGCTTCCCCACGCATTTGTTGAACCATACTCAGAAGTGTGCTCCACCAGTTTTCTAGAGGACCCCTATCCTATCCAGATGACCATCAGATGAATCATCACAGACTCTGGCCCCACCAGAATATTCTTCAAGCCATCAGAAGATAAGAAACAGGTTACCAGGAAGGTTAACTGTTCGTCATCTCACAAGTTAATGACTCCACCTGGACATAATTTGATACCTGAACCACTTGATAGGCATTTTCAGTGGCAGGGAGCAATGGGGCACGGGATGGAGACAGAAGTATCCTCATCTGTTTTAAAATATGTCCAGAAGTAGAATAGAAGAGAATAACTCAGTGTTCTCTTTGGGGGATCTGAATAAAGGCCAGAACTGTCTGCAGAGACTGGAAACTGTCATTTAAAGATCCCTGGTTTTAATGCTGGGAGAGATGAGTAAATAGCTAAGAAGGTTGTGTTGTTTGTTACTTGTTTTCTTTGCTTTGGTTTTTGGAGGGGAACCATACCACTTGTTCTTCCTCTTCCCCGGCCCCTCAGACCAGCCCAGATGGATGTTTTCATGCAAGTCTTTTCCAAACAGCAAGCATCAAAGCAGAGGTTGAGTGGCTAATATTGACCTTTCTCAGCAGCCTCTCTGTACCTTGGGTCTTCTAGGGAGCCTCCTGCAATTCAGTCTGTCTACGTTGGTATGAAGACCTAATGTGTTCACCAGAAACACCAGAGCCAAAGACTGAGATTAGAGAGGATGACAGAAGGAAAATATTTTGGTAACTGTTTTGACTCTGTTTTCCCTTTCTGCTGGTAGACACAGGAGACTCACAGTCAAGTAAATTCTGTCATTAGTTCCTGTCTGTGTTTCAGAAATCAATATTAGGCCACTCTTTTCCACACCTTACATACCGCAGACACAGCTGTCAGCTGCACTCAGGGCTCTCTGAGAGCCAGCCATCACAGGGCTCCCCCAGGGCTGGGGAGGGGAGAGGAGGATAGTTCTTCTGTCTTGTTTGCCTTCTCCTCCTCCTCCTCCTCCTCTTCCTCTTCCTTCTCCTCCTCCTCTTCCTTCTCCTCCTCCTCCTCCTCCTCCTCTTCTTCCTCCTCCTCCTCCTCCTCCTCCTCCTCCTCCTCTTCTTCTTCTTCTTCTTCTCCTTCTCCTTCTCCTTCTCCTTCTCCTTCTCTTCTTCTTCTTCTTCTTCTTCTTCTTCTTCTTCTTCTTCTTCTTCTTCTTCTTCTTCTTCTTCTTCCTCTTCTTCTCTGTCTTCTTCTTCTTCTTTTTCTCTACATTTTCAAATAGTTGGAAAAGGCCCTGACTGCTGCTGAGCTCTATGTCTGGCAGGTTACAATCATCTGATCTACTAGGTAAACGTTGCCTCTAGTAAGAATCAAGCTGTGTATTTAGAAGCATGAACTTGTTGCTTAAGGAGGCAAAAGGGATGGCAGGTTCTGCATTAGCCACCAAGAGTTCTGAGGAAAAGGTGCAGGTGATCCAAGATCTTTGCCCAAGACTAGAAATTCCGCTCACTTTTATTCTGGGGTGAGACATTCCAGCTTCTTAAAGGTCACTCCAGTATCTTCAGGGTCTAAGTAATAATAACAGTAATGATATCCTTACACTTAAAGGTTTATGACATACATTTATGGCATGACATTTTTGTGGAATGTCCTCTGATAAGTCCGATTTCAGCTGAAATTGGCTGGATCATTCTAGAAAACCCTTATCCTTATTATTTTATTTGTATAACAATTTCTGTGAGTGGTGTGCATGGAAAGAAAGAGCTCATCAGGAGGAATTATCTAGTAGCAAGGCCTCTGGGAGAATTAGAAGGATATATGAAGAGCTCAGGATGTTATAGAAGCAATAAACTGCCCCAAGCCCTGCTCTACACACTAACCTAGGAGGCAATGATAAGAGTTGGGAAATCTCACAAAATGCTGGCTTTCTCAGAGGCTGAGATTGGAAGCCCAGACAATACTCTCTGGAATCTAAGTGAATATCTAAAGCACAGAAATAAGAAGTAGGGGCAGTTAGTTCATTTATTCAAGGAATATATGGCACCATTGCAGTACCCCAGGCAGAAATAGAATGGTCGTACTCATGAGCAATTTAAGACTTCAGTGGTTTAAGCTCAGACAGGTGAGTGAGTCCTGGGCTAGGCAGGAAGCAGCATTCTCATAGAGAAAGCATGTCAGTTGGCATGAGAGGAAAACAAGAGAGGTGACCTTGAGCCCATAGGAGGTATTTCTGAGACACCAAGAGATAACTGGGGTTGTTTTGATAGGAGAGCTCAAATCTGAAGACTAAAATCTTTCAGAAGGAAGTGATGGGCCACAGAAAACCACCAAATATGATCATTTATACCACACTTAATGAAGGTAGGAAAGCATTGATTATCCTTATTAATTTGGTACTTGTCATGGCTCTGGAATATTCCCAGCTTCTATATGAAGAAACTAAGATCTAGAAAGACTATAGGACTTGCAGATCTAAGCTCTTATAGATCGAATTATCATGCTTGTTTCTCAATGTAGACTTGTATTTATGGTTATCATTCACAGCCTTTCTTTCTCCCAGCTGCCATGTGCCCAGGAAGATAAAGGCAAATTGTAATGAATGAGGTCAAGATTAGAAAAGTGCAAGATTAGTAGCATAATGTGTAGAGGACAGTGACGCCTTGAAGAACCAAGTCCACAGTGGATAAAAATTAAGGTAAAGAAGAGTAGACTGCTTTGTGACTAAATAGAAGAGAGACTGGAGCAGCAAAGTTTTCCTCTTCACTAGGCAGCTTGTAAATCATATATGTCTCAGACCTATTCCTACAACTTAGCTCTGCTTTACTTTTGATCAAACTGATTTGTCAAAGTTCAGTGGTTTGTGCAAGATCAAACAGTGATGGATCCAAGATTTGATTCTTTCTTTCACCTACAAGTGAAGCATTCTTTTTATCTTGCACAACATCTCCAAATCCTTAGAACAGTATACCACAACACACGAATTGAAAAAACAAAGTCAACCAGGGAATCTCTAGATGGAATACAGACTATGGAGTCTAGGTGTGTCATAAAGTTACATGATAACCTCATTGGGGAAAAAGGATCCAAGTAATTTTGGAAAACAGTACTTTGACTAGATATTATGAGAGAGAGAGAGAGAGAGAGAGAGAGAGAGAGAGAGAGAGAGAGAGAGAGAGAGAGAGAGAGAGAGAGAGAGAGAGAGAGAGAGAGGTGGACTCTGTGTTGTTATATCGCAGTTAATTTTTGTCTCACAAGAATTGAGCTTAGGAACCTGTAATCCTAGCTACTCAAGAGGAATCAGAGATCTGAGGGTCGCTGTATGAAGCCAGACAGGGCAGCCAAGTCTGAGACTCATCATTCCAGTAAACTATCAAAAAGCCAGAAGGAAAGCTGTAGTTCAAGAGGCAAAACTCCAACCTTGAGCAAAAAATGTTAAGGGACAGAGCCCAGGTCCTGGGTTCAAGTTCCAGTAGTACTGCACCTCTCTCTCTCTCTGTCTCTCTGTCTCTATCTCTGTCTCTGTCTGTCTCTCCCCCCACACACACACTTGGAGTAAGTTTCTTAAAGTCAAAGAAAAAAATCATACAAAAAAACAAGGGAGTGGCTAGGATGAAACCTGGGTTACTAGACTCAAGTTAGAGATGCTGGTACATAGAGGATACAAATATACATTCATAAAGACAGACAGAAGGAGCTAGGGGTGTGACCTAGTGGTAGAGTGCTTGCCTACTATGCATGAGCCCCAGGGTTTGATTTCTTGGTACCACACACAGAGAAAAGTCTGAAGTGGTGCTGTGGCTCTAATGGTAGAGCATTAGCCTTGAGAAAGCCCAAAGACAATGCTCAGGCCCTGAGTTCAAGCTCCAATACTGGCCAAAAAAAAAAAAAAGACAGAAATCACAGCTAGGTAGGTGTATGTGAGTTACTAGTCATACATATATTTAGTAGCTCTGACTACTGAGGACCTAGAAAACGTAACAAGTCAATAGTGACAAGCACACTCAGACTGTAATTTTTCTGCCAGTCCTGGGGCCTGAACTCAAGGCCTGAGCACTGTCCTTGGGCTTTCTTCAAGGCTAGCGCTCTCGACCACTTGAACCACAGCGCCACTTCCGGCTTTCTATGTATGTGGTATCAATGAATTGAATCCGGGTCTTCATGCATGCTAGGCAAGCACTCTACCACTAGGCCAAACTCCCAGCCCCAGACTTTAATTTTTTAACAACCATTCTAAGCTAGAAGGAATGAGGGGTCCTTAGAAAAATGGCTGATCATAGAGCAAGAAGAAAGGAAAATATTACATAGATGTGGAGCAACCTATAATGGCAGAAAATAGGGAAGTACTAGCAGAAGAGAAAGAATGTTTTGATTAGACCCATCTTTCTAAAAGACATAATAACCAATCTGAAAGACCCTCAGTAACCAAAACTAGAAAAATTTGATCAACAAAATGACTTCCTCAAGAGTGTTATAAAGCAAAAATAAAAGTCATATGGATGTGAATGGCTAAGTGGAAGAGAAGAAATATACCTTACAGAAGAACTCTGAACAATGTATATAAGATATTCACTTCCTCATGTCTATGACTTGGCTTCATGAATTGTTTAAAAAAAGTACAGAAAGGAAATGGAGCAAGGAGTGAGAATTCTAGCAGTAATAAGTTCAAGTAGTATCATGTCCCCTGTGGTATAAAGTGACAAGCAGGCTACTTTGCCTCTGTGGTATTCTTCCTAATGTCTCACACTGTTTAATCATGAGAAAATATCAGATCATTCCACAAAGTTGAGATCATTCTACAAATTCGCTGAAGAGTAGTTTTTAAACTGGAAGGTCATGGAAAATAGGAAATGAATAAGAAGCGGTCACCAGGTTGGAGGAGATGAAGGAAATATGACAACTCAATGTAATATGCTCTCTTGGATTGGATCCTGGAACAGAGAAAGGACATTAGTGGAAAAACTAGTGACATCCAAATAAAGGCTGTACTTTAGTTAATAGTATTTTTTTTTAACCAATGTTAATTGCTTAGTTTTGACAAGTGTGCTGTGGTTATGTAAGGTGTTAACATTAGGGAAAACTCTACAGGAACATTTTGTTCCATCTTTGCCATTTTTTTTTCTGTAAATCTAAACTGAAAGATTAAGAAACTTTTTTTAACAAGTAACTAAAAAGCCAGAGTACAACAAGAACTAGAGAGTATACACATAGAATAAATAAGCAGAAAAGCATGGAAATTTGGATGAGAGACTTGGCACTCCACAAAGGTTTTCCTCCTCCACACAGTTGTCTGGGTCATCTGGATCTTGGACATTTTGTCACAGAAAAGGCAACCAAGAAGTGACAGCAGTATGTGGGGGGGGGGGGCGGGGGGCCACTTTAGAGATCCCGAAAGATTGGTATTGGGAAAATTTGTGCATCCATGCATTAGAGAATAAATTAAAACTGTTCGGAGGAACATTTTAGAAGAAAAACTGAGATGAATTTGTTGTTTTTAAGAAATAAACTGAGTGCCTCCTTTTTTTAAAAAATCAACCATTGTACTCCAAGGTCATGAAGTTTGGTTAACAAATAGGTTTGGGTTCTCATTTGCTGAAGGTGTTTGCTTAGGGATTGTGCCAATAATTTAGAAAAGTCTGGTACATTTTCAAAATATGGTCCTCAGCTGTACATTTCTGTTGGAATGAAAGTAGTCTTTTGTGTATGTTGGAGATGGTAGCCTAAAAGATGATTCAAAAGAACTCTTTCCAGATGGAGCAGCCTCTGTGAGTTCATTTCTCTACACCCTCTATATATGCAGGTGTACGCATCAGATTTCCTAGGAAACAGACTTAGAGTCTCTTAGATTTGCCTTACAGATTTCCTGGGGAGTGCTTTTGGGATTGATTAATGCCCATGAGGATTAAGGGAAGCGTGGGTCAGCAGAGGGGGAGCCTGGACTATGATGTAGTAGGAATAGAGATCTCAGCATCCCACAGGTCAGACTAGAGCTGTATATTTGAACTCGATGAGGAGAAAAAAAAAAAAGAGTCTGTGCCCCATGACTGGTTATTGAATATAGGTGAGGCAGCTGGTCATCTTGGGTAAGGCAGCTCACTTTAGCAGAGGGAAATTGCTGAGGAGGCATTTGAGTGTGAGCTATCAGCAGTCATCTGCATCCAGAAAAAGTAACTTCCTTGATTCTGAAAGGGCACTAAAGAGGCATATCACAGTTCACACCAGCTACCATTGTACCATTCGCGTCCTCTTCCAGATGGAGTAGCTCATTGGGAAATAGTCATGGGAAAATTTAACTGGGTTTTCTTCATAAGATAAGCTTACAATTTTAAGGTACTAGAATAAACCTATGGCTCTCATGGGTGTTCCCACTACATACGGTTATATTATCATAGTCTACTTTCAAGTGTTAATATACCACTCCATATATAATATTTAAAAGAAAACTTTAAAGTCGGACATGGTGGCTTGCACCTGTGATCCTAACTACTCAGAAGGCTGGGAGCTGAGGATCACATTTCAAAGCCAGCCCAGGCACTGAAAGGTCCATAGACTCTTATCTCTAATTAATCACCAGAAAACCGGAAATGGTACTGTGACTCAAGGGGTCGGGGGGTAGCCTTGAGCTGAAAAGCTCAGGAACAATGTCCAGGCCCAGAGTTCAAGTCCCATGATTGGGAAAAAAATAAGACTTTAAGCAGTATGTTTTAATTTCTTCATCCTTGGCCATTGTTTTATATATATGGCACAATATAGTGTTACTTTAAGAAATTCAAGTAAGAAAGCAAGTCCTTTTTTGTCCATTCAGT
Source organism: Megascapheus bottae (assembly GCF_031878675.1). Classification (NCBI taxonomy): domain Eukaryota; kingdom Metazoa; phylum Chordata; class Mammalia; order Rodentia; family Geomyidae; genus Megascapheus; species Megascapheus bottae. Next base: position 50,674,615 of record NC_143512.1, on the reverse strand, counting down.
TGCCATGTAACCAGTCTTATACTTCCAAATTGCCTGTTAATATAATTTTACTTTTTCCTTAAGAACTTATTTACATTTTTATTAAAGAATTTATAAACGTTGATTTTTACATCATATTTCCAATGACGTGTTTAACAAACAAGTATTCAAGAAGGGAATCTCTATATACAATCACTGGCACTTAGATTTTAGAACATAATTAAAATTAGGCTGAGGGTTTGTATGTCATAGATACATATTAATCTATGTAATAAAACATTATTTCTATAGAGTCATAAATTTTAATGTCTATGTAGTTGTGTTTGTATTTCCAATACCATGCCCATAGCATTGGGTACACAAATTTTGAGTCCTAGCTCTTACACTGTTTGGATCTAATAGTCACATATTAAGGATACCATGCACCTTTTGGTCCTTTGGTCTTGACTTGTCTCGCTCAACATGATTCACCCTAGATTCATCCACTTCCCTGAGAATACCATTATTTTTATCTTGTCTGTTGGCTACGTAGAATTCCATTTTTTGTATCCATTCATCTGCAGTAGGGAATCTGGATTGTGTATATCACCTGGCTATTGTGAATAGTGCAGAGATGAACATAGCTGAGCAGGTGTCCTTTCCCACCATACCACTCCTGGGCATCTATCATGAACATCATAACCCAGGTTATTTACTTTTTGTAAGCTCACGTTAACTGTGTAAGGAAGGAATGTTCATTGTGATATTTCTATATACATGTACAATGTACCCAGTCCATCTAACCCCCTCTATTCCTCTCCTTCATACCATTCCCCTTCTTAGAGTCATTTCAACAAGTTTCACGGTACTATTTCCATACATGCAAATGACTTTCCTTGCCCTCATCCATCATCATTCACCCTCTTTGTTAGGCTATATCTCCTCTTGCTGATGCTAGCCTTTGTTCTTGCTTTCTCTCCCCATGCCATGCAAAACCTCTGTTGATCGATAGCTTTGGTTAGGTTCCTTGTACTGACTTTGTGCATACTTGCACAGTACTTTTTTTTTTAAGATTGCTATTTTATTTGACAATTTTTCTTTGTATCCTTGTATAATTGTACCACTACATTTTAAATATTTTTTATTTCCATGTATAGAAGGGTTACAGTTATATTTGCCAGAAGTTACACTGTATTTTCAAGTTATTTACCTTCCCTTTCTCCTTCCTCTTCCTCTTATCCTTCTATATATTTCTATTGAGAAAATCAGGCTCCATGTATATGTATCTAAATGTGTATGTATTTGTCTATGAATTTTCACTTTCCAGATCTGAGTGAAAACAGAGGATATTTGACTTTTTCTGGTCCTAGGACTTGAATGCAAGGGGTAGACATTGTACCTGAACTTTTTTGCTTTAGGTGAATGCTGTATACTTTGAGCATTAAAGCTCTAGTTTCATGAACTTTCCTGCTTGAGCTGGTTTCGAAGTCCAATCTTCAGATGTCAGCCTCCTGAATTGTTAGGATTTCACGTGTGACCCACTGGCACCTGGCTGGATTTTCACATTTTGAGCTTGGCTTATCTTGTTGAACATAATGAGAAACTTCTTTACACAAGTTTTAAAATGTAAATATGCTAGAATTAATGATTTCAGTTTTCTTATGTCTGAAAAGCATTTTGCCTTCACTTTTTTTTTGCCAGTCATGGGCTTGAGCTCAGGGCCTGAGCACTGCCCTTGGATTTTTCTCAGCGCTAGAGCTGTACCACTTGAGGCTCAGCACCATTTTTGGCTTTTTTCTATGTATGTGGTACTGAGGAATGAAACCTGGGTCTTCATGCATGCTAGGCAAGCATTCTACCAGTAGGCTAAACTCCCAGCCTTGCCTTCACTTTTGAAAGCTGTTTCTTGTGAGCTATGGATTTCAAGTTTAAATTTATCAAGGTGATTGCTTTTTTTTCCATTTTCAATGTATTTAAAATGTTTCTTCATTGTCTTCTTGCTTGCATTGTCTCTAGTGAGGAATTTGCTGTCATGCTGGTCTTTGTACTTTGGTACTTGTCTTTTTTTTTTTACTATCTGCCTTAAAATTTCTCTCTTGCTTTCTGTTTTTTTCATTTAAGATGGTGAAGCAAAGAGATGATGGGTTCACTGGTATGAAATTCCGGATTTCCCTGCATCTTCCAATAGGATCATATCGATTGTACTGACAACATCAGAGTGGAAGCTCTGTGTATCATTTTCATGAAGAGAAATGGCAGATGGCAGAACAGATTTCTTGTGCTGCTGTGGTAACTGTGATGGCCACAGTGAAGAAAAATAAATTAGAGCTCACAATAAGGTGCAGCAGGCAGGTGATTAATAGAAAAAGTGATGCCAGAAAAGGGGCAACACGTTCTTATTTTTAAGATAATGCCACAGGAAACAATACATGAAAGACGAATAGTTCTACCATCACAGAAACAGTTGTATAGCAGGATGGAGAATTATGACCCATTGGCTATATATTGCAGAATGCAAGAATGAGAATGAGTGATTCTCCAGTGGATTTGTTGTTTTGTTTTGTTTTTGTTTTTTTAGCCCTGAGCCTTGAACTCAGGTCCTGGGCCTGTCCTTGAGCTTTTTCAAGTCTAGCACTCTACCATTTGAGCCTCAGCACCACTTTAAGCTTTTTCTGTGTACATTGTCCCGAGGAATAGAACCAGGACTTCATGCATACTAGGAAAGCACTATTTTTATTTTCATTTTTTGCCAGTTCGAGGTCTTGAACTGTCGTTGGGTACTTTTTGTTCAAGGCTCTGCCACTTGAGCCATATCGCTACTTCTGGCTTTTTCTGAGTAGGTGGCACCAAGGAATTGAACCCAGGGCTTTGTGCATATTAGGTGAGCACTCCACCACTAGGCTACATTCTTGGCTTAAAGTATTTGTGATGAAAAATTCACCTTAGGAGTGAATGGCACATTAGAGTCCCTGGAAGAGTGTGAGAGAGAGAGAGATATAAAGGGGATATTTGAATAAATGATGGTATCAAAATTTCCAGATTTGATTGGTACTATAAACCCACATATAGAGGAAGTTCAACAAAGCCCAAGCACAACAAAAAAACATAAAAAAGAATGCTAAAATTAATTTTTAAACAATTTAAATTATTTTATTTATTTTTGTACAATGTTACCAAGTAAAGACATTAACATATTTTAAAAAAAGGAAAAAAAAAAAGAAATCCACGAGCCAAGTTTCATTATCTCCTAAATCTGCTATTAACATGGTTACTCTTTTCTCTGGCTTCCATTTCTTGTCACTTTGTAATCGCTATCCTTCACTGTTTGATGTCCAATGACTTGGAAACCATTGTTTCACAGATTTCTGCTAGGTATTTACTTAGTTTTCAGATGAGAAGGAAAATTCAGTCCCTGCTAGTCCATCATGGCTGCAAGTTGAAATTTTATCTAGGTTCTTTTAAAACTTTCTTTCTTTTTTTTTTTTTTGCCAGTCGTGGGCTTGGGCTCAGGGCATGGGCACTGTCCTTGGGTTTTCTCAAGGCTAGAACTCTATTGCTTGAGCCACAGTACCAATTCTGGCTTTTATCTATGTATGTGGTACCAAGAAATCAAACCCAGGTTTTCGTGCATGCTAGGCAAGCAGTCTACTATGAGACCAAACTCCCAGTCCTAAAACTTTCTTATAATGTAAGTTGTATGATAAAGAATGAGTCATTAAATTCCTGGTACCACATGAGAGATATTTGTAGTTACTTACCAGAGATGTGCCAGTTGTTCTATGACATGGGGAAAAAATGTTAATTTTATTACTTTTGTCAATGATTTGCTCAAGTATGGATACATGATCCAGTGTGCTGGAGCATATGTTCTGCTGGGAAATACTTTCTCCCAGATAACATCATAGAGGTAGTATTGTTTTTGTTTTTGCTTTTTAAGAAGATATAATGCTTGGGTCTGACCAATCAGCTTGTATCTCAGTTGCAACAATCTAGAATAATTTTGCCAAACACATAATGTAAGACAGAAAAATAATAGGCTGACTCCCACACTGAGCCATAGAACAGTCCTGAGATCCTTTATCTTTGAACTTTCTATTATATGAGATTAATATGCATTAACCATTTTTCAGGTTTCCTGTGAGTTGGAGCTAAATACAGCCTGTCTGATACCTACTTTTACCATGGCTCAGTTTCTTAGGTTTGTATGATTTCTGTCTTCCAGGGCAGGAAAGATAACACTCTGAGATGAAGATGGCCACCAGAGGAGATGGAATACCAATGGCAAACTACCAACTCACACTTTTTAAAAAGGAATAGCACTATGATCACAGCAGTCAGAGCCCTGGAGGCTTTGCCTCTTAATGTTAGAGTCATTTATAGTTTCAGCTCTGCACAAGTTGTACTGATGAGTAACCCAATGGCAGTGTACCCAGAAGAAGAGCTACACTGATTCTTGAATGGAATACTAACTTCCAATAACCATAGTCTGCAGGGGTAAAAATAAAGCTCTAGCTCAAGCTACTTGAAATGATATATATTAATACAGTTCCATCATAAATAATACATACTATTAATATGGCTTTAAATAATTTATGTTGCTAGATTTGCATAATAAATAATACATAAATATGTAATCATCCCGTGAAGTCATGTGAAATTAGTAATCATGAAGGAAACTTCCTGTATTAACATGATATGGAAGGAAAGGCTTGCAATTGTCTCAGGACCCTAGTGTTGTTGTGTATCATCTTAGCCGAGAGCAACGCCTGCCTCATAGAAACCAATAACTTCTGTATCTACAGCTGTAGAAACATGGCTAGTAACAGGCTATTTTTGGTTAAAGTTAATAAAGTTTCTGCTGGTTTGTAATGATAACATTGCATTTTATTTCTAAAAATCTATAATTAATCAAGGATTGAAAGACTATCAAAGATTTTCTTCTTAAAGGTGATACAATGTAAACCAATGCCCTTGACTCTTCCAATCCTTCCATTTTTCTAGGGATTTACTTGTGTTCTTATTTAATCTACCTAGTAAGCCTTTATGATAGACATAATTATACCTATTTTCCAGCTCAGGGAACAGTGAGTAGGAAAACAGCTGGTTAGTGGCAAGGATAAGTATATAACTTTTCTGAAACCAGAGCCTGTTGGTTCCCTTTGCAGTCTCTTACTTTTCATGTAGCTTTTCTCTGTTAATTAATTTTTTTGGATAGTTTTGAAATTGAAATGCAGCAAAACTTTAAAAAAAAAGCTCCTTTGTGTTCAACACTATCTTAGACACTTCATGTAGGCAAGGCCGTTTGTCTTTTACAATAAACCTATTGAATATTTGGATCTTTATTTTATAGATTAGGATTGTGAGTCTCAGAAAAACTGAAGTGACTTGTCTAAAGCTTCAGTACAAGTCACAATCTGGGTTTGGCAACTTCAAATGACAACCCAACTCATTGAAGGTGAAAGGTGATATTTTAACATAGGTTTTTCTAGGTTGACTTCAAAGAGCAGGATCCAAGCTCCAACCTCATTAGATTCCTAAGCCCTGCCCAGAAATGTGATGGCCCTCTTCTTAATTAGATAAGGGGAATATTCTAGCAATGATGGTGGTGGTGGAGGGGTTCTTAAAAGATATGGGAACACTTGGATCAAATATATTCTACCTCCCAAATTTTCAAAAGGTAAGTACTATGAACACATAGCCAAACCCACTCACATATCCTTTAACAAGCACTCACATATCTGAGTCTGTCCTGCTCTGCTTTCTGTAGCAAAGTTTCATGTCCCTCTTCCCTCAAAGAATAGTATCCTTGGAAATTGTGGTTTGAGATCATTTCTTTTGAGAAAGACATAAAGCTTCTGAAGAGGTACTATGAAAGGTTGAAACCATATATAAATGTTGATTGTTGAGAGAAAGGGTATCAATGTTTATGAAGTAATGCACCTTCTCTCTGGTGAATATAATGTAACCCTTCTATTAATTACAATAAAAAATCTTTAAAAATGTTGATTGTTGATCAGGAGAATAAATATAAGCCATTTGCATCTCTTTAGGCTGAACCATAGATGATCAAACACACATTAAACCTTTAAACCTTTATTTCCTTATATAAGAATAAATCTAAGGTTCTAGCACATGTATTTGTTTTCCTAACACTGTCTATAAACCATGTCCAAGGTGAGTATTTATAAGCCTGAACAAAAACTAGACAAACAGTTCTGAGAATAAGTGACAACTTTAACAGTTTGTGATAAGACAGTCACAACAAAGGAAATGCTGTGAATTAAGTGATTTTTCTTGCAAATCCTTTATACACATGTCAAGTAGTGTGCTGGCAAAGTGAAAGAGCATAAATCAAAGACAATACCATATAAGAAAGAGGATTTAGGCAAATGCCGCCTTGTATAAATAAATCAAATAAATAATTATTTAAAAGCCCAAAGGAAAAGCATAGACTTCTGTGGAATTTTATACAATAGAGTTATTTAGCAATTGCACAATTTATATTGGTGGAGTACTTCGCAATTACTTGGTCATTAAATCTTATGACATTTTTGGCAAGTAGATCTGTGCCATTAGTTAATTTTATAGCCAAGGTAACTCAAGCAGAGAATTGTTAAGAAACTTTCCCAAGAAATTCACAGATAGTTGTAAGGCTTCCCTTTAGGCTTCATCTTCCCATAGTCTTGAATGGCAGCAGTTCCAGTATGGTTATGGACTTCTAACTACTCCCTCAGTGAGAGATTGGTCAGAGAGGAACTGACATAAATGATAACATTAAGGCCTCCAGGAAGTATCTCTAGATATATTCATGGTTGGTACTGGTGATATCATTTCTTCTGAAATGTGACCCCATCTACATGTCAATGAGTGCTTATATTATTCAAGCCTCCCTCTGTAATACAGCCACCTTCGAAAAGGTAAAATCGATCAATAACTGTAGTTTTCAAATCAGTCTGTAATATCTGGAGGGTTAAAAAATAAATCAATGGTCTGGGTATGTGAGGCACTCCTGTAATCCTAGATACTCAGAATATGTGATCCATAAGACAAGAGGATTTGAGGACAGTCCATGCAGAAATTTAGCAAGACTATATCTCAACAAATAAGCTGGGTTTGATGAGTGACATCAGAATCCATGTTGTTCTTAATGTACTATGGGAAGTTATTTCTTTTCTCTTTTTTTCCACTTATGGTTAATTTCATGAGGTTACTGTATCTGAATTTATATATTAGCATACTTTATATATATGATTATTTGTTTATTTGAAATAGGGAAGGGATTGGGGAAAACAAGATGACCAGGGGGGAGAAAAAGGGGAACAAAAACATGAGAAGGGGAATAAAGGTTCTAGAAGTAACATACCCACTACCTGAAAAATGTAACTGTAACCCCTCTATGCATTATCCTGACAATGAAAAAGAATTGCCCCCCAAAAAAGTAAAACCATATCCAAAAAAATAAGCAAAAAAGAAAAGAAGAGCTGGGAGTATGGTTCCAGTGATATAGCACTGTCTTAGCAAGGACATGACCCTGAACTCAAACCTTGAGTAAAAACAAACAAGCAAGCAAACTCAATTAAACCAATTTTGTAGGAGTCCAAATAGTTGAGGTTGGTTGAGGCTTAGACAGGAATATATAGTGTCAAAAAAAACCTATTCAGACTTTTCTGACATACAGTTAATAAGAACTAGTGATATAAAGAGCCTTCTAGACCTGTTGGAAAGGCGAGGCAGATTATTATCTACACAAAGGCATCTAATAATGTAGACCACCTGGGCTAAAATTTAGCTCACACAAAATGCATTTTAATTTGACGTTGTTAGGGTTGATTTTCAGAAAGAGTCGCCTTTGGTCTGATTTTCACAAATGAGGCCCTAGGTCATTCTCCTATTCTTACGTATTCACTGGGTATGAATAACTTACTATTTTTTTTGCCAGTCCTGAGCTTGAGTTCAGGGCCTGAACCCTGTCCTTGGACTTTCTCAAGGTTAGAACTCTACCACTTTAGCCTCATAATCACTTCTGGCTTTTTTCTATGAATGTGGTACTGAGGAATCAAACCCAGGTGCATGCTAGGCAAGCACTCTGCCACTAGCCAAACTCCCGGCCCCATAACTTACTATTTTCATGAACTAAATTTATAGCCAGGCACTGGTGGCTCATGCCTATAATTCCTGCGATTCAGAAGGTGAGGTCTGAGGATGACAGTTCAAAGCCAGTCTGGGTCAAAAAAGTCTGTGAGATATTCTGAAGTGGAGCTCAAGTGGTAGAGTGTTAACTTTGAGCACCAAAGCCCAGGAACAACACTCAAGTAATGAGTTCAGGTGCCAGGACTGACATACAAAAGATGTATTTAATATAAATTGTATGTAGCATGCACTACATTCTGGATACTTGGTATATACTGGATATGTCAATATAAGATTACCAGTGGTCCAATCTTATTGGATTTCCCACCCTATTCCAGTCTCCTGGAGAAGACCAGTGGTTCCACAGGGAACCACAAGGAAGTAAGAAGAGCTCCCATGGGGATGACTACAGAAGCAGGTAAACAGAAAGTTTACTCCACCAAACCACTCAGAGCTGGAACTCTTGGGGGACAAATGGAGGCAACAGTATTGAAGATAAGAGTGAAGAACACATTGGCAAGGCAAAAACAAAAGGTTGGCTGAATCAGAATAGATTCTGAGTTGCTGGAACTGACAGTTGTTCAGCCTGCTCACCTGGATCATAAGGGAGTGGGGTAGAGAATAACATGGAGGATATGGCCAGTTCTGCCCATCTCCCTACCCCAGGGGTGGTCACTTGCCAGTTTGATCCTTGTGTTGCTTTTCTTATTGCTATCTTTTCCTTCCATCTTACCATCCTTCCTCGTGCCCCTCTTCTTTGTAGAGATTTTCCTTCATTAAACACAGGGACTACATGTATCTATCTGACTTCCTAGAAAAGAAACTTCTTAGTGTTGGAAATACCAAAATCTTTGTAAGTAGATCAACAAACAAGCATGAGAGCACCTAAGCATCACTTTATTTGATGCCCCATGGCACAATCTCACTATTGGTAATAATTGTCTTGATATGTCTTATTCTGATTTCACATTCAAAGCTATGATCTCATATCCTGGGCTAGGGGAGACTCGACATGAAATAAGGTTATTTAAGTGCTCATAAAATCACTGAAACTTTGGGATGAGAGTATCAGTAGTCATTACAGTAATCCCTTTGTGTCTTATTTTCGGAATCTTTCGACTATGAAAATGAGTAAATAAAAATCCTTCTACTTCTTTTATTTTGTTTATTATTATCTCTATGATGTTTGGTTTGATTTTAAAAATCTAATTCAAGTTCTACTTTTTACTTCAAAATAGTGTGTTTTGGTTTGGTTCAATACAGGGCATTTTAAATGAAAAGTTTCTAAGACATTGGAATCATAATTCAACTGATTTAAAAAATTCATCTTACTCTCTAAAGTTTAGGATAATGTTGTACAAGCTGGCAATCCATTTCCTTTTCATCTTGCATCTTGCAATCTTGATAGTTGGCTGTCCTTCTCCTTCTACGAGAGCCATAGAAGTCTCAGCATTTATTCAGATCAAAGCACCAGTTCTATCCCCTGTAAAACCAGAGACTGTTTCTCTGCTTTTAATGGGAAGACTTGTAAAGAGAATTGGGGAAAATGGATATTCAGTTCTTCAGTAACTTCAGCAGCTGCACTTCCACACCTCCCCCATGCCATTTCCACACACTAGCCTGAAGTAAGTACAGATCTCACTAAGTTCTCCCTACCTGTATTGTGATGAATAGAGGGTTACATTATATTCACCAGATAGAAGGTGCATAACTTCACAAACATTGAAACCCTTTCTCATGACATGGTCCCCATTTCCCTCCCATCCTCCCCCTGCTTATCTTGATTTCCCCCCTTCCTTATCCAATTTCAAATAACCAATTACGCACACAGACTCCAAGCCAAGAAGTCACTCATTTTGTTGCTACTTGAAATCATGATCTCCTGTATGTATACGTACACATACATGATCTAGGGATAGGAGTGGCCCTTCATATAGATGTCTCCTATCCATAGGTGGCATTATACTGTGTTCTATATGTTTATCTTTTCATGTTCCTCTATATAGCTGAAGTTTCTTGAGAACAGGGATAACACAATATTTTCTAATCCCCCCAGTCCCTCATTTTCATTTTGACAAAAGGTAGATATTCACGTTTATTTGCCAAGTGAAATGGAGGACCAAATTTATTAACAATTAAAGAATAGGAGAAGTAATGTACCTACTATCTGGTGAATATACTGTAACCCCTCTATATATTACAATAAAAAAAGAATAGAAACATCCCATCTTCAAGTCCTCCAGCTAGCAAACAAGGCTCTGTAATTCATCTTCTTTTGACCTTTGCTTCCCATACACCTAACCTCCCAAGGCTCCCTGAGGTTGAGTCTGTCTAATGAAAACAGTCATTCTGCCCCAACCTCCACCTCTTCCAAACTAGTTACTTTAGGAAAAAGAGAGAACGAGTAAAATGGAACTTTTCCTTTGTTCTTCTAGCACAATTGAGCCACTTACTTACTAGTGAAGTATTTCTATTATTCTAATCATTGCAATAACTTTATATGGCTAGGACGAAAGCTCTTTGTGGTTCTTTCTATTCACAAAGGCCAATTAATATTCCTTTGGTGACATTATCTCCAAGAGGCAGAGAAATCCTTTAACCCAATTGGGAAAGGCACTTCTCAGTAAGGTACTAAAGATGATGTTTGCTCCACTCTTTCAGGATAGGTTCTTTCCCTGAGAAACACGAATAGATAAGACTTTCAGCCCATTAATGAGAAGCAGCCCTAAGTTGTGTTGCTCTATACCTTGGAGAATGGAACAGATCAGTCTCTACCCTGTGTGTTCTTGGGAAATTACTAGATTATACAGACACATAGCTATACATTTGCTTCTATCAGTCTGAACCCCACAACTGTGACAAAACTGAACATGTGCTAAAGCCAAATGTGCACATTGTAATTCTTTTCTGATCTTCTTTTACCAAATCCTAAAGCATGAACTTCATAGCTTCTCATTGGAAACCTTGCATCTTCTCACTGGGCCTGAAATGGGAGGAGTCTCCAATAGCTGGACAGAGGTCTCACTTTCTTCTTTTCTGCCCAGCCAGTTTTCAGTTCCCTCTCATCTTGGGCATAATAGAATGAGTCACTTCAAGACCGATTTTGCCTCTCCGTGGCTTCTCATTGGTGTTCATTTCACAGCTGAGGAAACAGACTCTTTCCTTCACAGTATTGCTGGAGACCCTACGGAATTCACCCATAAGCATGGGTTATGGACTCAATAGATGGGAGTTGCTCATTCTCCAGGTTGCATTTGCTGACATATTGCTTCTTTGGAATTCTATAGACATCCCTCCTGTCTTTACTCTGCCTCCGTCATCATTGTCCTGGCTGCCCCTGAAGGCCAGAGTCCATGTCTCTTCTTTGTCTTATGGCATCTTCTCTCATTAGACACTCAATAAATGTTGTTGACAGACTGGCTGGCTGCCTGACCAGCTGAGATGGCATCTTTCCACCAAGGACAAGTGTCCTTTGCTGTCTTTATTTATTACTTAATGTCAAATTGTGTCATCAGCATGATATCATTTTCTTGAAATGCATACCAGGATTAACAAGAGAGTTAAAGAATTCAAATTATTGGAGGATGTTAGCAATAATTATTATCTTACCATTATCAACAGGGCTTGAGTAATGCCTTACCAGTATAGAAAGTTGGGGGGTTAAATGTCAAACTAACCCTGAGTTTTGTTTCCAATTTCCTATGTTATCATTTTCTAAGAGCCATGGTTTTTGTTGCTTAGCAAATGGTAAGGATCAATAATAAACCTCCTTTTTTATAGCAAGATCTCTCTTTGTGCTAGCAAATTGTCAGTAGGACTTGGGATTAAAGTGAAGGTAGCTTTGTCCTGAGCTACACTCTTCACTGTTCTCACATACAAGATTTTCAAGAAGATGGGAAAGATATATTTCAGTTCTACCAAGCCTTTGGACAGCTTTTTCCTGAAGTAGCACCACACCACACACACACACACACACACACACACACACACACACACACACACACACAAGAATATACCAAATCCAGTTTTATGAGGTTTATGAAATTATGAGATGATTCAGAATTCTAAAATAGCTCATGCATTTGTCAGTTGCCCTTGCCTGCCATTCTTTAAAAAAAATTCTCCATCATCATTTCTTTCACAAACGCCTTCCCAGTGCTGTCAGATGGGTTATCGTTGCCTTGCACTTTTGTTCTTTTGTTAATTTTGGATAAAGTCCTCGAGTGTAGCAATATTATTGTTCTCATTTCTGCTTAGCCCTCAAGTTTTTGTAGCTCCTCGATTACCAAGTGGCAGTGCACCCTATAGGCACAATAAATAAATAATACAACACTGAAGCTATAACAAATCACAAAAATACATTATTAAAAAATTAAGAAATAAATATCCCCCTCTTACTTAAATGGAGATTGATTTTATAATGTGGAATGCTGAGGAGAGCTGCTTTGAGATATATTAAGGCCTAGGGACATGCAGAATACACTAGAATGGGCATTTTGCTCACTGAGCTAGAGGGGGAAAAGCCCTCAGAGTGAATGGATGTATTTGTGAAGCAGAGGCTGCTATTCTGTTTGTACAGAAGCCAGGTGTGATGCACGGTCAGCTTTGCCATGTGGGGGTAGTGAGACCTCCAGGACACATCTGTCTTTCCTAAGCACAAACTCGTAGTCTGGTTGAAAGTGATGAAGATAAATGCTTCCCTGGAACTGAAGTTGGAGGTACACTATTTCTGTCCTCTAACTTTAAATCACAATACTGGTTTCCAAAAAGATGCTCTCAAAACAGGAATCTGCCAAGCAACCTCCAAGGTGGTTTAGTTAATAAGGAAAGATGGCACAGATTCTTCCGTAAGGTGTACTCCCCAAGAGGGAAAATTGAATAGGATCCCTTTTACAAAAATTTGGACATTTTTCTATGAAAAAGACTAAGTCCCTGAGATATCAGGAAGTAAATCTTGAATCATTTCTTTTAAGGGAAAAATGGGGACCCATAGACTCACCAGGGCCAGCCATGAAGTTACCCTTTAATAATGTGCTGGTTCTCTATCCTACCCTAGATGTTTTGGGACTGAGCACATCTTGCTGACTTGCCTGACCTCTGTGAAGATTCTCATCTCCTGGGTAGAAGAGCAAAATTCAACAGCCAACAGGTAACCCCATCTTTTCCTTACTCCAGAGTTATGTGAGAATTGAGCTGAACGAACCACTTTATTTCCCAATCTCATTGCTCTTGATAAGGATGCTGTGATAGACTCAGTCATCCTTCCAGATCCCAGACTGCAAACCCACTGGAAAGGGTTTCTACTTTCTAGGTAGCTCTTGAGGGAGCAATGGAAAGAGGTTCCTTTATAGTGAGTTGACACATTTGAAGTAAGGTAATCTTTTAAAGCCTCTGTAACTCCAAAGACTCTTGGCATATTATTTGCTCAGAGCTTGACTCACCTATATGCATTTTATATGACTATTTTCCTTGTCTCTTTTCTCTGCACCTAAAGATGCTGAGCTTTTTGAGCAAATTTTATTGTGGATGACTCTGCGAGGGTGTTCTTGCATGAGATTAACATTTAAATCAGTGAACTTTCAGCAAAGCAAAGTGCCTTTCACAATGTGGGTGGGTCTCATCCAATCAGTTGAAAGCCTAAATAAAACAAAAGACTGACTTTGCCATGCAAGAGAGGAGTATGCTACAGGCCTTCAAACTTGAATGCAGTGTAGGCCTTGCCCTGATTCTCCTGCCATCCTGCTGAGCCACTCTGAAGACCATAATTAGAAGCAATTCTGTAAATTAGGAGCAATTCTGTAACTCTCTCTCTCTCTCTCTCCCTCCCTTCTCCCCTACCCCCCAAATTGTGTTTCTTTGGAGATCCCTGGCCAGTGCTAAACAACTAGCCAATATGGCAGCAAATTTTCCTACTAAATAATTCTGTGTTTTAGGCCCTCTGCAAGATGGTCTCTGCACATATCTATTCATCAGACTAAGATTCTTTTTTTACACCCATTTTACAAATGAGAAACTAAAGACTTAGAGAGTTAAGTAAATTATCCAAGGTCACATGCTGAGTAAGTGGCACAAATGATGAATTTGTCAGAATACCATTTTTTTTCTTTAAATAATTGGCAGGGGATGGGGTAGGGGGATTCAGATAGCAGCAGTAACCACACACACAAAAATCAAGTTTGGAGCTTCAACTTGGAAATTCCATTTTGCGGATGGTCAAAACACATTCATTAAATCCAGTACATTTTCCTTGTGTATTAAAATCACATTTGCAATCTGTGAGGGGGCTTTCTTTCATTGCTAAGGCATGGCAATTATATCTTTACACCGAAATTGCAAATCTGGTTTTTAGTTTCCCTGTTTGTTTCCATACGCATATTTTTACAGCCAATTGTTAACAGCTTTACAACTTTGGGTGAAGTCCATCAGCCTGCTCTGGTTTGCCTGAGCTGCTGCAGCGGGCTGTGGCTGTGTTAGGGTTTATTGACAAGGACTGAGCACAGAAGAGCAGGCTCTATCGTGGGCAGGCCAAATGCAGCATTAAGTCCCTTGACAGACATTCATTATGCTTATGCTACATTCCACACACTGTGCTAAGTGTTCTGGGCTCTGTCTTATCAGCACTAAGGAGTCTGAATCTTCTGGATTTACAGAATATAAAGAAGACTTCATCAGGAGATAAACATATCTAACAGCAAAGTTGTCTGAGAAACATTCTATTTTATGTGGGCAATGTTTGTCTTTCCTTTTGGTTATTATTATTTGTTGTTTATGGGGTACTGTCATTTCCCCAATGCCAATGTTTTTCTTTCTGTCTGCCTGTTTATCTATTCATTGGTTCATCTGCCTATTTCTCCTCTAATAGTTTCTAAGCAAGGATCTCTCGGTGGCAGTATTTTGTAAAAATCAACAAAATGGTAACATCTAAGACCCATTCTGCACATAGTTTCTTTCCTGAAATCTTTATCTGTAAAGTAGCAGTCATTTGAGGAGTGGGAATTATAAAAGGGTAGGCTCTCACCCTCTGCTCCCACTTGCCTTTCAGGATCTGCTGAATAGGAACTCAGAAAAATAATTCACTCTTAGCTTTATCCCAAGTGAGAAGGATAGATGGAGCAAGTCTAAGTGCATTAGCACATTGAATTTTTATTCTTGTATTTAATTTTTATTCTTGTATTTTACTTGCTTTTAAGAAGCAGTGCATATTAAAAGAAGGAAAACCCAAAAGACATTTTACAAAAAAAAAATATAAAGAATTCTCCTTGAAACATTCAGACTCCCTTTGTGACACAGGCAAGCCACTGTCACCGCGGAACAAGGCTGCATGAAAGAGTTAGGTAACATCAGTCTGAGAAGGCGGCAAGCAGATCACATTTACCTCCAGCTACAGAAGCCAAGTGACAGTGGAATTTGCAGAAAGGACTCAGACTGGAGTACCGGAAGCCACCATGGAGGAGTAAACTGTCGTGAAATGTGGAAAAAGCAAGTTTTGTTTTCAGCCCATAAAATTCTTCATTCTGTTCCCCAGCCAGGGTGTTGAGGGAGGATGTGTTCACAGACAGTGGCATTTTGGAGGGAGCATTTTGCCCAAGGCAGACTGTATCAGCAGAATACATTTGTCATCTGAAGGCAACACATGGAGAGCTGTACTTCCAGCTTTTCAATGTTGCAAAGAATTGTGCAGTCACCAAAGGAACAGGAAAAGCTCGAAAGAGAAATGCAAATGATGAAGTCTGTCTGCATAGTTTAGAAGACAACTGCTTATTCCAACACTGTGTTTCTAGAATTACAGACTGAAAGATTTGAACTACTTATTCCAAGGCTGCATTTCTAGAATTACAGAAAGATGTAAACTCTCCAGGACAGGCCTGGATAGTTGGGCCTCTCAGGTGGGAGCCAGCACAGGCCACACCAGGCCATGCAGATCAGTGGCAGAAGTGGACTAAAGGGTGGTGAAGAACCAAAATGGCAAATCCCAGCTTCATCCCTGGGAAGGCTAGACAGATGAGAGTGGGACATAGGGGTAGAGGGAGGCAACAGGGAGGAAGTTATGCTTGGTTAGATCTAGTTTGGTGAACAGGATTTTATCAGGTTGATAGTAGAAGTAAAGAAATATTCCAAGCAAAATGTCCAAGCATAAAAATAACCTTAAAGGCCACTGATTTCTCAGAGCCATTTCTTCCTTTTATTTCTGAGTTAACAGTTTCCCGTCCTGTTTTCATTGTTGTGAAGGCTCCTCCTCTTCCTCTTTTATGGGCTCCCCTTCCTCAATTCTCCCTTGGACTTGGGAGTCCTGCAGGACGCTAATCTTGTCATGCTCACTCTACATATCCCTGGGAGGTTTTACACACACTCGAGTCTCAGCTGTCTTCTGGAGGGGATTTCTGATTCCTGGTTTTGCTTCTGTTCTAGTATATTCTGCAGAGCACCAGCCTCTTTTCTTCTGGTAATAGTATCTGAGACTCCTCTTTGGAGCTTTCCCAGTCCTTCTTTTTTTTTTTTCTTTTTTTTTCCCAGTAGGAAACCAAAGATATTTATTAAAAATGATACAATGCAAAAAAATGAAATTCTTAATACATAGATTGAAAGGTTTACTTGTTTGTGCTAAAGGATGTTGTTTGATTGGAAAAGGAAGGAGTCCTGAGATCAGGATCTGCTTTATTCCCCTCACTCCAGGTATGCTCCAAGTATGCCCATAGACACAAGTGGGTCAGACTTGTTCTCACTGTTTTGTTTCATTTTTTTGTTGTTTTTGTCAGTACTGGGGTGTAAACTCAGGGCCCGAGCACTGTCCTTGGGTTTTCTCAAGGCTAGAGCTCTACCATTTGAGCCACAGCACCACTTCTGGCCTTTTTCTAAGTATGGAGGAATTGAGCCCGGGTCTTCATGCATGCTGGGCAAGCACTCTACCACTAGATCAAACTCCCAGCTCCTTGTTTTCACTGTTAAAGAAACACAGCTCCTATGCTATGGGACCTAAATCTGAAAAGGACACGGAGCTTTTCAGGCAAAGAAGGAAACAGCTTTGAGAATGGAGCCAGCAGAGAACAGAGAAAGCAGAGGAAAATGATGTTTCCTAGCATCTCCTTGGAATGTCAGTAACCACTCATGTGTTATCCCTACATCTACTCCTCCAGCCACTTGCCACCTGCACTTACTGAACTTTTATATATTTCGACATAATTTTTATAAAATGTAAATGTAAGATTTGATGTATTTTTAGAAACCTAAGATTAAGTGAACTGTGTTATTATCAAAAAGTGATTTCACTTGCTTTTGTGTGGCTTGTTTAGTTTAACTTATTTGACACAAGTAGCAGGAAATTTTAAATTATAACCAGAGCTCACATAACATTCCTATTGTATATTGCTGTTTAAATTTTTCCATTACACATGGAAAATTTCCTTCTTTTTAAGACTGCCACCAAAGATACAAACAACTATTTGTAAAAAAAATAAACCTGTGAGAAATTTCTAACTTTACTGGCATAGACATTAATCCATCTTTGGAAAAAGATATCCTTCGTTTCATGAAAGTAATTAGAAAGGATTCTTTAGACCTGGAAGAAAAGCAAACATACCGACATCATCTTTAAAGAGGATTGCCACAGAATAACCCTAATGTAAATGCCTCAAATTCACATGTAATTTTTTAATTGTATTTTTTGTCAGGGTGATATACAGAGGGGTTACAGTCACATTCTTCAGGTATATTGTTCTTATATTTTGCAAATCCATGTGCATTTTAGCAGGGTACCCTTGAAATATATTTAGGCTAAATTTGGGTTTTTACAAAACATAACTCTGTATATTATTCTTGGGATATATATGTGCATATATGTACTCATATACCCTTTTGCATCTTAAAATTAGTCCTCAGAAAGCAGAAACTAGATGTTGAGGGCATGTATAGAAAGATTTGTCTGCTGTAGATGGCAAGGTATGGACCTAAAAGTAACCAGATGGTAAATGTCATAGTTACCCTGGACCGAAAACGTACATGTATTATTATTTCAGGTGGCATAATCTAGACTATGGGAAAACTACTGTCAACTTGTGATTACCCTGTCCGAGTCCTTAGTGGAGACCACACACTGAGGGTGACAGTAGTTTGCCCCTCATGAAAACAGTCATGAAGCTGAGGCAGAGATTTCTCACCTCTGCTTCAGGAGAAGTGAGAGTATACTCTTCAGGAGAAAGAACTGGAAAGTCAGGGCCATTAGTGGCTGGTTACTGCCAATACAGTAGTGTCACTGGTAAAGGGGTCTTAAGAAAAGTGTCAGAAACAAAGTAAACCATAAGTAAAGAACAAGATGTAGAAGTATAGTTTTTCCTATCTCTAAATTTTCCTGTTCTGTGTTGTAACCCTCTTCTTATACTCCTGGGCTATCTGGAGATATTGTTAGGTAACAAAAACACAGCCAGGTCTTAGCATGAGCTTTATGAAATTAGAAGCAATTTTTCCATGCTGGAATATAGCAGAGCAGAAGGGAGAGTATCGGTCAGAGAAATCAACTGTGAACTGTCAAGATTTGGCTTGCCTGCTAAGGTCAGAAGTCACCCAGTAGAAGAATGGTTGATGGAAGTTACAATGACCTCCAGGAAAGATGGTACAACATGTGAGCATGACTGAGGAATTTCTAGAAATTACTTGTCAGAGGAAACACGAAGAAAAATGGTAGAAAAACGAAATTCCAGTGGCCTGTTGAATGAGGGTTCAGGCTTTATTGCTAAGGAACCGAGGGCCTGGTACTTTCTAGGCAAGTGCTCTATCACTAAGCTACATCACTAGCTCTAGTAGCTACATATTAAATGAATTAATCTATGACTAATGGAGATAGTGATACTCACCAAATAGTCCATGCAATACTTTCTAGCACCTAGAACTTACATAGGAGGCTATGGAAGAAAACAAAGAATAGAGGATCTTTCCCACATATTTCAGATGGAGCTGTAATATTAAAAAGTTGCCATCTGCCTGGCTTCCAATGTGTGGAGAAGAGCCTGACATAATCTTTTTAAGTACACAATAAAAATAAAACAATAAACTTTTGCTTCCAATAAGCCTCTTAAGATATTTTTCCAGTTCTATAGCTTGAACTCTAGGTCTGCACACTGTCCCTGAGCTACTTTTGCTCAAGGCTAGTGCTCTACTATTTGAGCCACAGAGCCACTTCCAGCTTTTTTTGAGTAGATTATTGGATATAAGTGTCTCATAGACTTTCCTTCCTGGGCCTGCTTTCAACCATGATCCTCAGGTCTCAGCCTCCTGAACAGCTAGGTTTATAGGCAAGAGCCACCAATGTGTGGAAGAAATGGTTTTTTCTAATGTTTCAGCACAACCTACTCTGTGTACATGAATATATCAAGTGATAAGATTAACATGGAACCAGGTTATAATTTAAACACTTAAGAAATATGAGTTACTGCTGGGTGCTGGTGGCTCATACCTGTAATCCTAGATACTCAGATGGCAGAGATCCAAGGATCACCATTTAAAGCCATCTAGGACAGGAAAGTCTGTGTGACTCTTATTTCCCATTCTCCACCAGAAAGCCAGAAGTAAAGCTGTGGCCCAAATGGTAGAGTGCTAACCTTGAGCACAAAAACTCAAGGATGGTACCCAAACCCTGAGTTCAAGCCCCAGGACCAGTACAAACAAAAAAAAGAAATGTTAGTTATTATATAAGACCATATCCTGCTTGTTTCTGGATTCCTGTCTTCCTATGTTCTCAGGTACATCATAAAACTCGAACCGACAGGATATTTTCATGATTCCTAATTCTAGGGATTGCTGCTATGTCAGGCAATGCAAAGTGCTACAAAAGCAATAGGAAAAAGAAAAGCTTGAGGGTTCTGTCTCTCTCTTTGTACCTTGGAGGAATCTCCAACAGAGAATGCATCTTTAAAGTGTTAGGATAAACTAGCAAACAGGCCAGACATGATGGTCTATACCTACAATGCTACTTGGGAGGCAAAGATCATAGTTGTCTAACTGTACAAAATTAGTGAGATCCTATCACAAAAACAAGCCATGCATGTGCAAGCTTTTAATTCCAGCTATTGAAGAGGCAGAGAAAGGAAGATCATGGGTAGCTGGAAAAAAAGTTAACCCAAGACCCTATCTGAGAACTAAATTAAAACTCAGGTGAGCTGGAGGTCATGGTTCAAGTGGTAGAGTGCTTGCTTACAAAGTGTGAGGTCCTGTGTTCAACCTTTAATTCCACTGGTGGAGGGAGGGAGGGAGAGAGAGAGAGAGAGAGAGACAGAGAGAGAGAGAGAGAGAGACAGAGACAGAGACAGAGACAGAGAGACAGAGAGAGAGAGACAGAGAGAGAGACAGAGAGAGAGAGAGAGACAGAGAGAGACAGAGAGAGAGAGAATAATAATCTAAAATTCTATGTTCAGCAAAAAATAAAGGCTAAATAAATATATTCAGACCAACAAAAACTGACAAAACTTATCAGACCTGTATTGAAACAGTGAAGGAATTTCTTTGCAATCTTAAATGATAGAGGGTGGAAGGAAAAAAAAACAGGAAAGAGAACAATCTAGTTGATGCAGATAAACACTGACAGAACAAAAATACTGTCTTGTGTGAATAAAAAAAAGTGTGTAAGTTAAATCTTTGAATTGTCTAATTAGTTGGAAAAGTACTAATTTTAAAAAATGCTCCAATGAATCAAAAATATATGCTATGATCTTTTAGTAACCATTAAATGAATTATAAAACATTTGTAATTAGTAAGAGAGTAAGATAGAATAATAGGATTAATAACAACTTGATTGATCCAAAATGTGGCAACAAAAGAGTTAAATAGGACAAGAAGCAATGAGTTAAAACAGTAAGATGGAAAATTTAACACACACACATACATACAGAAATAACTCTATGTGAATGGATTAAATACTATTTTAATACGCCACTGACAAATAAATGTTACTAAAGGTGAGATAACACAAAAGTCAGTAATGTGCTGCGTATCTAGGTTACTTGAAAATATAAAAGTAGAAATACTTTGAGATTCTGGACCTTAGCCCAAGTCAAGAATCCCAGCTAGTTAAAGGGTGGAAATTAGGAGGTTCAAGTTTGAGGCAGGCCTGGGTAAAAAAAACATGTTGAGATTCAACAAATAAACGAGGCTGTAATATTAGCTACCATGAGGCCTAGGTAGAAGAATTTCAGTCCAAAGCTGGCCCTGGAAAAAAATGTGAGACCCTGTCTGAAACTTAGCCCCCATCAAGAATCATGCTAGAGGCATGATTCAGTGGTAGAGTAGATCTGTCTTGTAAATGTTAAACCCTGAGTTCTAACTCAAGTACTGTCCTTTCTATATTTTGTCTTGGGGCTTGCACTCTGGGACTGGGAGCTGTCTCTGAACTTTTGTGCTCAAGACTTAAGTCACAGTACCACTTCAAACTTTTTGTGGTGACCTTGAGATAAGAGTTTCAAGGACTTTCCTTCCCTAGGCTGGCTTCAGACCTCTATCCTCAGATCTCAGCCTTCTGAATAGCTAGGCTTATAGGCACGAGCCATCAATTTGGTGTTAAAAGTGTTAGATAAATACCTTGAGTTGCTAAGTACTCCATGTGAGACTCCTCCATCTCTGGTACAGTGAGCAAGTTTCTAGTCTCTGAGTACCTCAATCCCCTCTTGTCAAGAAAGATCATAATGAAATTTTCTAGAAGGAAAGATAATGGGGCATCATCACTACCTGCAGTGTTACAATTCCAGCTTACTTAGATGTCTTTACTCTTGTTTAACAATAGAGACCTGCTTTACAAAGACGCAGGTATAAAACTAGAAATCCCACACCTGAGTCAGTTAGTAACTTGTTTCTCTTGCTCAACACGAACGTAAACACACAAAAAACATAAAAATATAAATTTTAAAGCCAGTTTAAAAAAATACAAATATAAATTCCTTGTTTTCTTCTGACTAGATGCGATTGGGTTTATGAGATAATAATCCCAGAAAAAGACATCCATTCAATGAGCATCTCTTTTCCTTTCTCAAAGGTAACAGTGACAATTATGCACACAGCACTCAGGAGAAGAAAAACGAATTTAGTGCTGCCAGTTTCTCAGCTGTGTCTGTACATATGCCTTCTGGTTTCAGGATAGCAAGTTCAGTTCCTATTTCAAGGACCTTTTCATGTTGACAGTACTTTGTTACCTGAACTACAAGGTACCTTTGCCCTAGTGAGTGGATCTGTTCATTTGTCTCCTCGTGTAATTTCCCAGCAATCGGCAAGTTCCATCTCTCGCTCTAATGATGACTGTGTTTTTTATTTGCCAGGCAGCCAGGCTGTGTTTATCAATTTTGTTGCTGCCTGCTTTTAAGTGATCACTGATCTATAATTCCTCTTAGTTTATCACTCAGGTCTACTTTACGAGATGACTATTTATGAGGTGGTATGCAAGTTGGTTGGCCTTGATGGTCATGTGACAGCTCATTTGAAGTGCCCTATGATTATAAATATACTTTGTTCTCAGCTCAACTCATCACAAAGTGGAAATGAGTAGAACAATGGATTTCATCTATGTCTTTCCAGTTCCATGAGCATGTTCTATCCTGGCTTTCACCTTCTTGGCAGCCTGTAAATAAACTCAACTCCAAAGACACTGAAGAAAGTTATTAGCTTTTCCTGAGATTCTAAACACTGAGGTGAAAAACATGTAATGAGAATGACTTTTTAAAAAACGGATGGAATGTCTGCAATGTATGCATTCAAATACAAGGAGTAAATTTCAGTGTTGCAAAAATAAACATTCTTAAGATTTTTCAAATATTCTTTTTTCTCCCCAAATACAATTTGATTGGCTACATTTCTTTTGTGTGTATATTGGGGGGAGTGTTGTTATATTTAAAAAAATCATTTTGACATTTAAATCTCATGAGAGTCTATTTGGGTATTTCTTAATAAATTATTCTAAATCTCATTAATATCTTATCTTTTTCTAAAGAAAGAACATTGAATTGTAAATCCTTTGCAGGGTATTTATTAAGGAGATACTGTTTTGTGACCTTTATGGCCATTATTTGGTAGAATCATTAAAAAAAATAAACTTAGTTCATAGAGTTGTATAAACAGAAAGAATGTACTCTCAGGCTAACTTTTCAACTAAAATCATGACAAATGAAATAAAATTAAATTAAACCTCTAAGGACAGAGACGAGCAATTTTGTTTAGAAAGTCAATCTTTTTAATTCTGATTTTTTTTCCCTGAGTAGACTAAACAAATAAGTCACCACAGGCACCGTGCATTTTTTTCTATTTCTTTCTCTTGGGATGAAATATGAAATAATCTACAAAGTAATTTGATCCAGCAATTAAAAACAAGGACATGAATTACACTAACAACTGTCACATAGAAAGAATTAATTCCCTCATAACGCTGCTTGATGTTACAGACCCTGGGTGATTATGAACAGATTGTAATTGGAAAAGAGCCAAACCAATTCAGGTATCTCCAAAACACAGGGGTAAGCCTCAACTTGCAAACAGAGAACATTTTTTTACTACCCACCGGAGTATCTTTTTGCAATTGGCACTCGGATGTTTACCTAGCGATTTCTCTAGGCACCCAGAGATGCAGCCGTCCGAGGTATTGCACGTGGCAACCGTGCCAGTCCTCACTGCTGAGAATTAGCATACCATTGATGGAGAACAGACCTTCTGGAGGCTGTTCCTGGAAATGATGCCCCCGCTGGGTATGGATTATTGGCTGCTTCTGTTTCACTGTACAGTTTATCATTCTGAGTAGTAGGCATTCACTGGCTTGTATATCATTGGGCAAAGAAAAGTAAAGGACATCAATACCTGTTGCTTATTGGTGAGATTTAAATTTTCCCAATCACTTGCAATTTTTTAAATTAAAGTAGCCAGAGCAACAACAATTAACATTTTGGTGTATTTCTCTATAACTTTTTCCTATAATTTTTGAGGCTGAGATCATTCTTCTTGTACAATATTGTATCCTGTTTTGTTTCACTCTGTTTGCTTAAATTTTGTCAGAATGCATTTTACCATGTTATTGAAAAATCCTTCTGACATATAATTTATAGCAGCTGCATAATAGTCTATCTCTTAGAATTGATTTAATCCATCTCCCAGTGTTGTTTCCCTTTTAACCACATATTGTACAAAAAATATCCTTGCCTACATTTTTGCCTTGGTAATTTTCTAAAGGGGAAACCAGAGTGTCAAAGGATATGAGTATTTTTTGCGCAGTTCTTCTTTATTGCAAAAATAAGCAAAAAATAAGTCATTGCAAAAAATAAGAAAACTTTCTGACATTTTTAAAAGAATGCAGAACCACTATTATTTGTCTCCATATGTGTATGTGATTTCTTCTTTCCTCCTGTCTCTTTTTTTCCATATATTTTTTATTGTAACTAATAGAAGGGTTACATTGTATTCACCAGATAGAAGGTGCATCACCTCACAAACATTGATACCCCTTCTCATGTCACGGTCCTCTTGTCTCTTTCATTGATCTTTCCTTTCCTTTTTTCTAAAGAAAATATATCATAAGATTCATTTTTATCAGATAAGCATTGGTAGCTCATGCCTGTAATCCTAGCTACTCAGAAGGATGAGATCTGAGGGTCCAGTTCTAAGTCAGCCCAAGCAAGAAAGTCCCTGAGACTCTTACCTCCAATTAAATACCAAACTCCAGAAAGTGAAGGTGTGGCTGAAGTGACAGAGGGGCAGCCTTGAGGGCAAAAAATTGCCCAGGCTCTGAGTTGAAACTCTAGTACTGGTATGTATGTGCACATACAATTGTTTTATCATTGTCTTTTTCACCTGCTAATGTACTATGGACCCAATGGATGTCACAGTTTTAAGGTTCTTAATGGAGGACAAACAGATACCCAGAAATGCCACACCCAGGCTTCACTCTCATGAATTATCTCATCCCATTAATGCCATCAATGAGTATTGCTGCTATATAATCTTTGCTATAGATAATTTACTGTACTTTCATGTTTTATTTATTGACATATTTTGAAGTTCAATGTATTTTACTTTGGAGTCTCAACCTCCCTTTTCTGCAGCTTGTCTGTTTCCATTACCTATTCACTTGTTGCCATTCTGTTTATGTATTGATTTTGAGCAGTTCTTTATAGAACAAGTAGTCTGGATTATTTTCAGTATTGTGGCAAATGGTTTTTCTTGTTTCTTTTCTATCTCTTCACTTTATATTTCAAAATTCAATTTAAAAATATTATGCAAAAAATGTAGTCAGGGATACTAGCTTATACCTATAATTACAGCTACTTGGGGGACTGAGATTGGAGGATCACAGATTGTGGTCAGCTTGGGCAAAAAGGTAGCAAGATTCCATCTCAACCAAGAAGCCAGAATGATTTCATACCTGTTGTCTCAGCTATGCAAGAGACCATGGTCAAACTCTGGACTCAGGCAAAAAGCAGAAGACCATATGTACAAAATACATAAATCAAAAAAGAACTGATTTATGACTCAAGAGATAGAGCTACTGCCCAGAAAACTTGAACCTTGAGTGAGTTCAAGCTTAAGAAAACCTTACAAATTGCTTACACACACACACACACACACACACAATTATTTTCTTCTTCTACATTATATTTATCTTATTTTCAAGTGTAAGTCATTTTTCCCAATATAAAATTTCATGTTTTGTTTCCTCATAATGATTTTTTATTTTATTCTACTTGGAATACTTTGAAGAACAATCTACAAAAATTAGAATCTATTTTGAATCTTCTTTCCAATTCTTCAACATTGTCTTTTACAATCACCATAGTTCTTTTATTCCGTGCAGAGTTCCTATGTTTCCCAAGGCCTGTTTCTGAGCTGGGTCTTCCCTTCCCTTCCCTTTCCTTCCCTTTCCTTTCCTTCCCTTCCCTTCCCTTCCCTTCCCTTCCCTTCCTTCTAGACTACAAGCTTCATGCAGGCAGACAAGTTTCTGGCCATCATTTGAATCTATAGCATTCCCTTATTAGCCTAAAGAACTTCAGAGGAACAAAGAGAATTGGACTTCCTGGAACGAACTGAGAGCCCAGCCCAAGCTACACTTAACAAAATTTATTCTCCCATCCCTAAAATGATGGATATGAATAAAATATTATAAACCATGCCTGAAAGACAAAAAGAATAGGCAGAAATGTCAAATCCATGACATGCAATTGAATCAAGAAAGAAAGAAGTCTATCTGAAATTGGATTGATTTCTTGGTACCTAGTGCTTTCCTAATGAATAACCATGACTCTTTAATTTCATGTTAAGTGCTTAATCATGGGACTTTAATTCTTTGTATCATGGTTAAAAAGAGAAATGTAAATGTTGCAGGTACTCGTCATGCAAACAGTGGATAGAAGAGATCCCAAGTTAAATTTCTTTCTCCTGAAAGAAAATCTGCCGGCTTCACTCAGGTTTCCCGAGAACAAGCTCAAAAGCATTATTTGCTTACAAGTTTTGATTTTTCAAATCACAAAGCCGTAAAGTAATTTCAGATTTTAATTCTCTGAGCTTCTTTTAATGAAATATTAAAGAGGATACAGTACTTTGAGTTGAATCTTTGGAGACAGGTCAAAAGGCTGAGAAGAAGTAGCTTCATTTCCAAGGTTTCTTATTTTTTTTTAAAGATGAAGAAGCCTATGTAGGAAAAATGAGGAAAGAATCTGACCCAGGAAAACCACAGATATGGTGACTTCTGACTTGCTTACAGAGACAGTTACAGAACTGTCTTGGCAGATCATGCATGTAAAGAGAAAATACAAAGTGCTTAAGCCTGGATTGCTTAAGCAACCAGGGGTTAACACATCCCAGTAATTCAGAATTCGATCTTGCTTATTATCATAGACTTAGCAGATTGCATCTGAAATCACAACAGCCACAATAAGACAGCCGTGCTCACGCCTCCCTCTGCTGTTATTAAAAACTCTAATTCATAGTTTGGATAACCTAGCCATGCCCTGTACAGCAGTATTAATGCAGTGAGAGAAAAAAATTGGACCCAAATTTCCTGCATCAGGAAAATTCAAAACAAGAACAATATTGCTGCCAATCAAACTGGCAAAAGCCATTCTGATTCAAAAACCAGATTTCCTGATTAAAAATTTGCAATCCGCTCCAGTTTGGGAGGATGTGAAGCTACAAGGGACAAGCATTATTAAATATTTCAATGTGCTAATATAGGCACTTGAGGTTGTCCACTGGAGTGACAGTCACCTTTGAAGTGCTTGAAGCAAAGAGCTCAGTTGCTTATCTTTTGAATACATTTGCCTTCATTGAACAGCATAGACCTCTAAAAACATGCATCTTTAGACACTACAGGTATATTACTGCACTGACTGCCTTTCCCAAAATCTGCACAGGGTCTATTACACTCTATTAATATGGAGAGTGCCCATTTGCAAATCGGCCTGCAATCAAAAGTGACTGCCCTTTTTATTTTTTATTCCTATTGCTTTATTCAGCTTTTTATTCTTATAATTTACATTATCTTTGAGTAATTGTAAAATGAGGTTTCAATTCAACATGTTAGTTTATGAGTACAATATATCTTGATCAACATCACCTGCCCTCTTAAAATATAAACTATATAAACAAAGCAGCAATGACCTAAAGCACAGAAAAATGCTTTGTCTATTACAAATCTGTTGTTTTGATGTTTTGCTTTTATTTTTTATTCCGCTTTGTTTGCAAAGAGCAAATCTTCTTTTATAACTGCAACTGCTTCAGCTAAGTTTTCCTTGGAGTGTCATACTTAGAGGGAATGTGCTAGGAAAGAAAGCATGTCAGTATATGTTGGAAGGAATAAAAATCTTTCTGCTATCTAACTTAAATCTCCTTTGTGCCTGCCAGGTAAGTCCATTCATCATTTCCCTGGGGCTATTCTATGTCCACAGCACTGTGGCTGTGCTCCTGGGGCTGAGAATTTGGTCTAGCTTTATCTTTAGAGCATCTTTAAAATATAGATTACAAGAGAGAGCAGACTACAAAGTGCTTCGCTGAGGTATTGAGAGGTCCACGCTCTGCAGACAGAAGCCTGCCACTACATTAATTCATCCTGCTCCATTTTCTGTTCTCATTATCATTTTATCTTAAGAATTAATACATTCTGCCATCTCCTATTCTGGTTACAATCTAGAGAAATCCGTGAGGCTGAATACATTTTGTACCACTTTGTTCTACTTATAATGTTAAGATGTTTTCAAGAATGGATTAGTTCAATGCCACTTTCCCTACTTTATCTTGAGAATGAGAACTTAAACAGAAAACTTCACCCACGATTGGTGTAAATGTGTTTTCACTACCAGGACTGCATAAAGTAGAGAGATGAGGGAAACAGTTTTATCTTTGTTTTTAAAGATTTTTTTTTAACCTCCTGTAAATTTTAAAGAGAGCACACATAGTGCACATGGGAACAGGGTTAACTGAGTGGCAAAGATCCTTAGTAAGAAATAATTCTCATTATTCTTTTTTTTCATATATTTTTATTGTAATTAATAGAAGGGTTACATGATATTTGCCAGATAGAAGGTGAATTAATTTACATACATTGATACCCTTTCACATCCTCCAAAGTGCAAAAGAAATTCCTCCATCACAAGTACATCTATTTAGAAAACCCCAATAATTGAAAAAGCACAAAAATTAGCAAAAATGAAAGATAAAAATAAACATAAGCATAAAACGTCCATATCTGTGTATCAATTAATGAAGTGGCTGAACTCTTTTTAAGAACCATAGAGTAACCAAGCTCATTTAATTCACAAAATAAAACTAATAAGTAGTCCATTAAAAGCTATGGGATGGGGGGAAAATGAAGCTCAAACTAATGGCAAAGAATATAAATTACAGCAATAGGAAACTTGCTTTGTTAAATCATGAGATCCGATGTTATTTGGACAAAAGAGGCAAAGGATTTTAACAACTATAAATTCAAAGCAATTCTGTGTTTCAGATAAAAGATGGAAATAATAATTCACTAAAAAATATACCCAGGGAATATCTTAAACTGTTTTGAGCCTTTCTCGCTGTTTCTCTCCCTCCCAACTGATTAAGACCTTTCATTCCATGGTCTTTCCTCTCTACTTTCCTCTTTTGTTTAATAACATATATTTGTGACATGATTTAAGGGTGCAATCTATGCCCAGGACACAAGTAAAGGTAGTAACTCTAACTAAACAAGTTTATTCAGCCACAGGCAGATTGCTCAAGTAAAGCTCTCAGCTCTATCCATTTTTCAGTTCCCCTTCCTCTGATTTGACCTCTTTTGAAATGTCCTCCTTTTCCATTCTCTATCTTATCCTCTGTAGAAAACTCTAATTTCTCTTTGAAAAAAAAAATAAAGCAAGTCATCGTAGAACTTTCTGTCTGTTCTCCTTCCACATAAATGTGTTTAAATGTAGGCCATCTTGTCTTTCTTATACAAATCCAGGCACCAGGGTAACTGCTCCTTATCTCTGAGCATTTTCACTGCATCTAATCGCAAGTTCTGTAGTTCTAAGGTCTCATTCCCTCAGTGTCTGATGCTCCTCCTGTACATCCAACCTTTCCTCCTGTTACTATAAACATGGTCTCAGGTCTCTGAATTCTTTGAACTATTAACCAAAATGTGCTTTTTTAAATCCCAAATACACAATTACCTATTTTTTATTTCCCACTTGCAGCTAAACTTCCTCTCCTCCTCCTATTATCTAACTTATACTGGGTAGTTCCTGCCCCAGTAAGCCACAAGAACTGCTTTCAGGACCCCAGGCTTACTAATGGTCTGGGTATTGACATACCTAATGAGTGTGTTTCCATCTTTATTTTACTTCTCCACAATATGGACACAATAGACTAATTCTTCCTGATTAAACCTCTGTTTCTCTTGCTTTAGGGACACTACTCATTAAATTCTTTACCCTCTATTTTCTTCTATTTCCTTTGTTCTCCCCTAAAATGCAAATGAGTACAAGTCCTCTGTTGCTGACCATCTAATCTTCCTCTCTGTATCCTTCATAGGTGAACTTGCCCAATTCTATAACTTCTTTACATCTCACATCCTTCTAATGTTCAGATTCAGTCTTCTCCTCCTATCCTTAACTACTGAGCCTCTGACACACTCTCGATTGCATGTCTGTATGAATATCTTGATATGATGGTTAATTTTATGCGTTAACATCACTGAGCTAAGGATACCCCAAAGCTGACTAAATAACTTTCTTGATGTGCTCATGTAAGTGTATTTCTAGAAGACATCAATTAATATTTAAATCAATAGTGAGTGAAGACTTACCCTCACCAATATGGGTGACCATGAATGGAACAAAAACCGAGAAAGGGAAAATTCATTGTCTCTCTCCTCTCTCTCTTTCTCTCTGTCTCTATATATCTCTCTCCTTATTCTCATTCTCTGTCTGTCTCTCTTTCTCTTTCTCTCTCATTCTCTCTCTTTCCCACACTCTTCCTTACTGCATAGATGTTTAGTACTATGAAAGCAAACCTCCTGTTTCTTTACCATTAGGATTCTAGTACTTATACCATGGCCTGTAGCCCCAGTTCTCAGGTCTTCAGACACCAACTGAATTATACCACCAGCTTTCCTAGTTCTTCATCTTATAGATGGCAGACCACAAAACTTCTTGGCCTCCATAATTATGTGAACCAATTCCCATAGCAATTGCTTCTTATATATCTGTCTATATCTTACTGACTTCCTCTGTAGGACTTTAATACATTTGTGATCAACATTTTTCTCTTAAACATCATCACCCCTTCCTTAAGTTTCAGCCAGTTATATCCTAGCCAAACATGTTGATGGTAAAATACAAGAGCTCGTGTCATTTTTAGAGAGCTTTCTATAGGATTCATTTTTCACAACTGGCTATTTCAAACCATAAACAATCTACTGAGTAGCTCAGATTCTGAAATTTCTCTAGCCTTTTATCAGATCTTTTTAGAGTTTATCACATCAAGTCAGATATACACAAACCAATTAAGCCAGGTGTCAGTGGCTATTCCTGTAATACTGAGATCTGAGGATCTCAGCTCAAAGCCAGCCTAGCAAGAAAGTTCATGAGACTCTAATCTGAAATTAACTACTGAAATGCCAGAAGTGAAGCTGTGGCTCAAGTGGTAGAGCACTGGTCTTAAGCACAAAACTCAGCGACAGCACCTAAGCCCTAAGTTAAAAAAAAAAAAGAAACTAATTAATCAGAAACAATTAAAACTAATTAATTAAAAACAAACTTTTTGTTGTCCTTAATGTACTATGTTGTCTCTCATCTCCTTTGCTGTCCCTTGGTTATCTCATATTGTTATAGTATCTCACTTTGAATTTATTTGTATTTGGTTATTTGAAATTTGATAGGGAAGGGGGGAAAATCAAGACGGGTGGGAGGTGTGTGTGGGGGGGAATGGGTACCAAGACATGTGAAAGGGTATCAATGTACATGAATTAATGCACCTTCTATCTGGCAAATATCATGTAACCCTTTTACTAATTACAATAAAAAATGCAAAAAAAAGAAAAAAAAGAAAAAAACGAGGTAAAAACGAAAAAAAAATAAAAATAAATTGAAAGGTTTTAGTTGTCACTTTTATCTTGTGGATAAAATGACAACTTTTAGCTTTGTATAAGCTAATCTGTTTCCTTCTATCCTTTGGATCATGATTTTGTATGCCACACATTCCTGGGCCGACTTTCTAACTAAAATAAAGTGAACCAAGTACAGCAAAAAAAATAAAAAATTAAAAAATAAAAAATAAAAACAAACTAACTGGCTCAGAAAACAAACTAATTAATGTGATGATCAAGCATGTCTCCATATCCTAAAATCCCATCCACGCCATTTCTATTACCTAGGTACTTTCCAACTCTAAGTCTCTGATTCTTGGATTACGAACCTAGCCAGTAGTTTCCACTGGTTGAGGTACACATGGTAACACTGGAAGAAGGACATGAAACTCAATCAGGAAGTGATTCACCTAGCAGTATTCTTCTGTAAGAACTTTCCAGTGAGACTCATTTTGCTCAGAAGGACAAAGAATGAAACATCTTAAAAATTAATCTAAAGACACTTAACATCCATTTTATACTTAGGGAAGATTTCAACCTACTACAAGTATGTAGTTTAAAAATTCAGCTTATTCAGTAATGTGAATATGGAGAAGGTAATTTCATTTCACCAATTCAGCAATATAAATTGAAAGAGAAGTTGTCTACAATCTCTAATGGAGTCTCATAGAATAAGGTTGAAGAATAGAACACATCTTTTATAAATATGCAAAGAAAAGAAAGTAGGGTTATTTCAATCCACTATTTATATTTAGTTGCCCCTTTTATCCCAAAAGTGTACCATTATTGCTATTTTTAGCTTAAATATAGCCTATAATAAACAAGAAAATGAACAAACTGTGGCTCTGACATGTCCAGTTACAGTTGATTTCAAAAAGTTCTACAATGGATGCTCTCTGGAAGAACTTGCATTGACTTTGTTGCCAGAATAAGCACTTGTTAAGATGAATCTCCCATCTGAAAGAACTCAGATTCAACAGTCATCTTCTCTGAGTCTCATAGAAAGTGGAGTCGATGATTTACTATATCCTCTTTTATAGCTTAAACACAAGACTTTAATCAAATATAATCGGAAGACACACTGGCTGTTTAAACCCTATTTTCTGAGAGAAGCCAGACTTTGTGCCTGGACATAGAAGTTGACATTTTCACACTTTCATTTTTCTCTAAATTTCTAAAACAAGGTTTTCACTAGCCTGGGAGAGCAATAGTCCTCAGCAATCAGTGACTACCTTTAGCAATATAGGCGAAGTAGTTCCCTCTCCCATCTCATTCAATCCTTGTTCTCAGTTGCACTAGTGACAATTAACTCTAATTGTAATGGCAGCCAGTTTGATGAAGACTCTGAGCTGTTAGGGATTCAGCCCAAACCACTATGCACTCATTTCCCCAAAGACCAGGAACCTTCAGGGGGTAATGACTTTGTGTCATTAGATCTTGAGCCAAATTTGAGCTGATAGACTGAAGGTTAATAGTTCTATTTCCCATTACCCTGCAGTCCAGGCTAGTGGTTCCTATTCATGTTTTGATGACCTCCAATAAGTCACTTATCAAATTTCTTACTGATTGAAGTGCAGAAGATTTCCTCAGTGTCCTTTTCTTTTTCCTTCAAAAAGTAAGCTTTCAAAAAGAAAAGCAAAAATATAGTACAGCAAAGCACGGATATATATATATATATATATATAATCATACTTTGGGGACATATTTAAATGAGAAAAGAAAATATAGATATATGTCAGCTCCAGCAAAT
The DNA here is from genome assembly GCF_031878675.1 of Megascapheus bottae. Lineage (NCBI taxonomy): Eukaryota > Metazoa > Chordata > Mammalia > Rodentia > Geomyidae > Megascapheus > Megascapheus bottae. The sequence continues at coordinate 50,641,222 of NC_143512.1, read as the reverse complement.
ACAAGTCAACAGCCTTCCTACTAGTATATTGGGGTTTTTTCCTGCAATATTACAGCCTATGTCAGTAACTAGAAAGATTATCAAAACGTTTAATTTGCATTTTAACCACTCTGTCTACAGTATATGTAAAGTAGAGGCATAAGCATAGTGTGTATTTTAAAAGTAAGCATTTGGTTATAGTTCAGAGATTACTATAGAGTGGGTAAGTGGATCCCGAGGGAAGTAGAAACTAGAGGGTTTTTTTTTTTATTGTCTGTTCCCATAAGACTCATTTGAAACCATATGGGGGGGGGGAGTTATCAAGCTGAATTCTGGAGTTTCCTGATCTTTTCAAACTCCAATTAAATTGTGCCGTTCTGCTGGTTTTAATTCAGGCCTGTGTTGTTCATCTCTAGTGAAAAGAAAAGCAGCAGAAATAAAGTTAAGCAAAGGAGTATTTGGGATACATAGATGCATGCATGTATATGTATATATGTCCCCAAGAGAAAGAACAAACATCCTAAGCAACTTAGAGTATTACACACACAATCTCTGATTATCTCATAGACCTGTGGTAAAGGGGGACAACAAAGGTAAGTTCCCCCCAACAGCTCTGACAGAAATGGGGTACTGTTTGGCAGGCCTGCTAAAGCAAACAGACCTTTACATCACATACCCAGGGGCTAGAGAAGGCATGTGGAGGGCTGCCTTTTTCTATTGCTTCTGCTCCTTTCCTTCTGCTTTGCATTCATGATCTCGTATTTCTTTCTTATTGGCCAATTCTGAAACTATTGAAAGAGATTGCCTATAGCTCCCATCGGCCATCTGGCACCCTCAGCCATCCCAGCTTTCCTTAAACTCCTAGCTGGCTTCACAAAGAAAAGGCAGGGGAGGAAGAATTTTAAAAAGATACAAGGCAGTAGAAAGGCAGATAAGAGGCTATACAGGAGATACTGGTTGTGTATCTCCAGGCCAGGAAGGGTGTGGAAAAGGACCTAGACTTGAGTCAATCATGAGTAATAGCCTTTGAATAGGGTGACTGAAGCTGGTCATGCATTTTAGTAAGGCTTAGACTAAACATTGTAGCCTGTGTGCCTGATGTTAGTATTTATTGCATTCCATTTACAGAAATCCCATGCTTTTAGATGTTTTCTGTGCATGCAAACTTACGTTGTATTATTTCCGTGCATGCACCTGCCTATCTAATACCAATATGGGGCGAATACATTTAATGTTTACTGTGGCCCAATATTCAGCATTATACAAAGTGATTTACTTGTCTTATTTGTTTATTTTTATAGCACTCTTGTAAGAAAATGTTTCTTTCGGATGCTTAAACCCCCTCATTTAATTGATGAGATAAATGAAGATGACTTACTTAAAGATCACACTGCTAATAAATAGTGGTAGAGTTGGTCTCAACCCCAGGTATTTCTGGCCTTAAAGCTATTTTCTCAATCCTTATCCAATATTTATATAAGTGAAAATCTCAAGACTTCCCTTTTCTATGGCACAGATTTCCCACTCATTTTAATGAGAGAACTGGATGGTACTAATGCTCAGTTCTGAAATGGGCAGTGAATATTGCTTTGCTACTTTAAAGGGAGGGCTCCTGACACCTCCATCAGCTCCATGGAATCCTGACAACTCTGCTTCAAGGCCTGGGAAAACAGAAGACAATTGTGATCTCAATGAAGTGATTTCCAGATCTATAGCCAGGTCTCAGTCTCTGGGTCACAATACGAGATATGTTTCAGAATATGTGCGTCCTTGGCTATCCTCTTATCTTAAAAAAATGTAGGTAGTATTAATCAAGGTGATTGTACTCACTGACTGACCTGTTGAACTGAAATCCCTGTGTAAAATTATTAAAAGATAATTCTTTTTAAAGAATTCTCACTTGGGGGACCGGGAGTTTGGCCTAGTGGTAGAATGCTTGCCTAGCATGCACGAAGACCCAGGTTCGATTCCTCGGTACCACATACATAGAAAAAAGCTGGAAGTGGTGCTGAGGCTCAAGTGGTAGAGTGCTAAGCCTTGAGAAAGTCCAAGGACAGTGCTCAGGCCCTGAGCTCAAGCCCAGGACTGGCAAAAAAAAAGAAAAAGAAAAAAGAGAAAAAAAAAAGAATTCTCAATTGGAATGGGATCATAACTTGAGTATTGGTTTCACAAGTCTGAAACCTTGAATTCAACCACTGGCATAAAAAAATTACAGAAAAAAATCTAGATTCCATGTACTAGCTATCTCTCTTCTTTGATTTTTTTTTTTTGCCAGTCCTGCGGTTTTAATACAGGGCCTGAACAATGTCCTTGGGTTTTTCTCAAGGCTAGAGCTCTACCACTAGCGACATTGCACCACTTCCAGTTTTTTCTATGAATGTGGTTCCAAAGAATCGAACCCAGGTCTTTGTGCATGCTAGATGAGCGCTCTACCACTAGGCCACACTTCCGGCCCCTCTTTAATCCTTTTTTTTCATATATTTTTATTGTAATTAATAGAAGGATTACATTATATTCACCAGATAGAAGGTGCATTTCTTCACAAACACTGATACCCTTTCTCGTGTTTTGGTCCCCATTTCCATCCCCCCACCCCCGCCCCTCATCTTGTTTTCCCCCTTCCCTATTCTATTTCAAATAAACAAATACATGTATATACAATATATCAGTTAAAAAGGTGAAATACTATAACAATATGAGATAACCAAGGGAGAGCAAAAGAGATGAGAGATAACATAGTACATTAAGGACAACAGTCACTCATTATATGGCTTTTGTTTCCTTATCCTGGCAGTCCTTTCATTTAGCATCATCCTATATGGCCTTATGGATCTGGGTTTTGCTCTATTGTAAATCTCCGCTAGGAGAGCCCAAGTTTCTACTGATTATGACAGATGAGGGAAACCATTGAGCCTATGTTCCTTTGAGTCTGGCTTACTTCACTTAATATGATTTTTTTCTAAGTCTTTCCATTTCCTTACAAATGGGAGGATGTTGTTCTTTCTGACAGCAGCATAGAATTCCATTGTGTATAAATACCACATCTTGTTGGTCCAGTCATCAACTGAGGGGCATCTGGGTTGGTTCCACATCTTTGCTATGGTAAATAGTGTTGCAATGAACATTGTGCTAGTGGCTTTATTAAGTCCTTGTTTCTGGATGATTGGGTAAATGCCAAGTAGTAGAATTGCTGGGTCATAATGAAGCTCTATATTTAGTCTTTTGAGGAACCACCATACTGTTTTCCATACTGGTTGAATGAGTTTGCACTCCCACCAACTCCCACCAACAGTGTAGTAGTGATCCCTCCTGGCCACATCCCCACCAACATCTGTTGTTATCAGATTTCTTGATCATGGCCATTCTAACTGGAGTGAGGAGGAATCTTAGAGTGGTTTTGATTAGCATTTCTTTTATGGCCAAATACGTCGAGCATTTTTTCATGCATCTATAGGCCATTCTTATTTCTTCTTCAGAGAAGACTCTCTTTAGTTCTTTGGCCCATCTTTTAATGGGATGGTTGTTTCTTTGGAGATTAGTTTGGGAGTGGTTCAAATTTTTGAGCTGTTGATACATTTTAGATATGAGGCCTTTGTCTGTTGTATAGTTAATGAAGATCTCCTACTCTGTAGGCTTTCTAGATAGTTTGTTTGTTATGTCCTTTGCCATACAGAAGCTCTGCAGTTTAATGCAGTCTACTTATTCAGACTTTCTTTGATTTGTTGTGTTTCTGGGTCCTTATTTAATCCTTCTTATAGCAAACTTCTTCTAAGTATGGTCAATATGCTCATCTCTTAGTATTTCTAAAGGGTTGGTTTCAGTTTCTCCCTGGATATCAAATATCCATGAATAGGCAGATGTCTGCATGAAATTACATAGTATAGTCCATAATATTGTGTAAATTGACAACCATCCTTCTATTGAAAATTATCTCTAAATTAAAATATTATAATGTAAGTAGTCATTATACATTTTTGTTTAGTGAATAAAGACAAGAACAAAAGAGAACAAAATATTGTATCTAGACAGGTGAGTTTTTTCTGAATATTTCCAATCTATGGTCAATTAAAATAACAGATGTAGACCCACAGATGAAGAGTACAGACTAGATTTCTGCCACCCTTTCCTCATTTTTCCTGCTTTCCTTAAAATCAGCTCCAACTGTGGGGGGGGAGGGAAATGGGTACCAAGACATGTGAAAGGGTATCAATGTATGTGAATTAATGCACCTTCTATCTGGCAAATATCATGTAACCCTTTTACTAATTACAATAAAAAACAAAAAAGGAAATAAAAATCAGCTCCAACTGAGCTTTTGTCCTATCAGTCCACAGAACTTCTCTTCCCAATGTCAGCTTCAGAGCCCAGGAATTCTTCATCTAGACATACATAAAAAGAAACTGTAGAACAACAACAAAACCCAAACCAAGTAACTATATGTCAAGTAATTTATGAAATACCTTCATTGAAACTCTGAAGCTAAGTGCTAAAATCAAATATATATCATTAGACAGACATATATTTATGTTTCATATATCATTTTATTACAACAAAAGTTTTTTTTATTACATTGGCATTTTTTGCACTTAAGAAAACTGGTTTAGAATTTGACCAATTGAATCTTTACATTTCACTATTGCATCCTAGTAGATACTAAGTATATTAATTTTTGAGGCCACATCAACAAATGCAATTCAAATATTTTCTGGCCATAGAAGCTCATCTGAATTGCCCTTTCTATGCAGGAAACAGTTTAGAGGGTTAGAGATGCTCCAAGTCTCACATAGCTCTTTTAGGCAGACATAGGAGCAGCAATCAGTTCTCAAAATTCAAAGCCAGTCATCTTTTAATACTATGGTCCTCTAGTATATTTCAAAATTTTGGATTTCACACAAAGAGATGTGCCTTTCCTTAGTCAAGATGCTAGTACCCCCACAGGATCTCTGAATCTCTCTTCCCTAAACCACTTATTCTCAATTTGTTCTACATATGTGGCTTGGCCATTGGAAAGCAGCTCTTTCTGAAGATGATAGCGATGGTAAGCTTTGCAAATGTTTTACTATTTTAAAGATTTGGTCAGATATAGTTATACCAATGACAATATCATTTTCACTTGTTGCAAGTGATGTAGGACATGGAGTGAAAGCTGGTACTCCAGGAATATGGCTTTGCACACAGACTGTAATATGAGTTTTCCCAAGGGAATGGAGACAACACATGGGAACACCACCATCAGGTTCACCAAAGCGATGGTCCCATAATTGCCAAAATGGCAGCTTCTGAAACAGCCTCATAAGACTTGGGCATTTGTACTACTAACAGAGTAAATAATAAGCAGAGAATTCTTTAGAACAGGAAATTTAGAGACAAATTTTCCTAGATTCTGTGGGTTGGAGGACCAGTAGAGGATACAGCTTTTCACCCAAATTCCATTCCATCGGTTGTCCGCTCTATCCTTGACCAAAATCCGGTTTTGCTATTCTGCAACTAGCAAACTAGAACAAGGGGTTGAAATGAAAGCTAAGAAGTTGGGGTGAAAGCTACCTTCTTTCCTTTCCATGCAGTCTACGACAGCAGGTATGCCTATTTTCAGAGGTAAATGAAATATTTGCCAAATCATTTGGCACAACTCAAAATATGCCAAATTACCTTTCAAAGCTAAACAGCTTTTTTTTTTAAAGATAAATGTCCTTCTACACTCATTTGCATGGATCCACAGTGCCATCCAGTGGCTTATTATGCTGGTCACAAATGTGTAGGGCTTCAGTTGTCTTCCAGGGTTGGAAACCAATGTGGATCACTTTGGCCATAGCATGGACTCCTGTGGCACCCTGAGCTTTTGAGATCTGCTCAGGTGCAATGCATTGGAAATGAGCAGGGTTGAAAGGAATTTCATGTCAAGACTTGGATGCCATGTCTATGGTGTCCTGGTAGGACTGGGAGAGATCTGAAGAATTTTCCAACCATCAAACAACCAGATTTCTTTCCCCATTTAATCAATATTGTGGGGAAAACCATACTAAATATGCATAGAATTTTATTTCTAGTCCATAGCTGTCCTCTCTCTGGGAGATTAGGCGACCTACCTTATCCTACATGAGAAACAATATTCACTCTGAATTCCCCTACTTGCTCAATTGCTCCCTTAAAATGCCTTCTTACTGGATTTAATTTCCCTTTAAAAATAAGATAAGGGAAGAAATGGGATGAGGTTAAAGGGAGGAGAATAGAGAAATGAAGAGAAGAAATAATGAAGAGAAGAATGCATTCAAGAACTCAATGTATGTTCTACAAAATTGAGAAAAAGTGAGGGAAGAAGATGGATGAGAATGTTGAATGGTACGACATTGATCAAGATGTGCTGTATTCATGAACTGTTTTATTAAGTTGTATCTCCTTTGTACAACTAAAGATAATAAATAAAGTAAGGAATTCTGGGTCATATAAACAGATGAAAATGGGCAACAAGAAAGGAATGTAGGTTATGAAGTTATGAAGGAGGGAAGAAGAGAAAAAAGACACACAGGTTTGATTTTTCATCTATTTGGATACCTGAATCGTCAAGTTGGCCCTTTATCTTCTAATATCAGCTTCAATATTTGATATCTCCTTTTTAAAGATGAGGTTCATTCCCAAGTTTACATTTTTTAAATGCCTACAAGTCTATATATGAGGAAGATATTCTGGGAAAAATCAGCTCATTTCATATTTTTCTCAATAAAGAAATAGCCCATCAGGTGCTAGTTGTTCATGCCTGTAACTTCAAACAGCTGAAATCTGGGCTGAAGCTAGCCCAGGCAGGAAAGTACATGAGATTTTTATCCCCAATTAACCTCCCCCAAACCAGAAGTGGTGCTGTGTCTCAAAGCGGTAAAAGACTAGTTTTGAGTGAAAAAGTTCAAGGCCAGCACCCAAACACTGAGTGTAAGCCCAAAATAAAAATATGTATGGGAAGAGGAAAATGGAGGAAAAGAAAGGAAAGTGTGACATTGATCAAGAAGCATTATATTCATAAACTGACTGGTGGAACTGTAATCTCTTCATACAACTTAATAATGACTTTTTTCAAGAAATATCCCTCAACTTGTTCCAAATAACATAATTTGAGAGTTTCATTAAAATATTAGAAAAAATACAGTTAATTTGCGTCCACATCTTGCTATATTTTGGGAAGGGAAATGAAACTGCCCAATGACATATGGAACAACATGCATATTTGTGTCCATGAACCAGAGATTCAGAGCTTTTCAGTTCTAACTTAATCAGTCTAACTCCAGATTTCAAAAGCTGGAAATAGAGCAATTGTGGTCATGTAGAATTGTTCCATTTGAGATGGAAAAAAATGGTTGAAAAACAAGTTCAATAAACATGGTGATCAAGGCCTTAGAAGAGTGATAATACATGAATGCCTGTCTAGGGGAAACTTTAGGGAGGAACATAGGTAAATTTATCTAAAGAAGCCCTCATTATACTGCTAGGTGCCAAAATATCTTGGCAATCACCACAAAGGATTTCCTACTGAAAGAATGCTTCCTAAGGCATTGGTCACGCAACAGGACAGACAACTAGGTAAAGAGCATTTGCTTAGCTGAGATTTATGGAAGAGAACTCAAAATAAAAATCTGTCCTGTGTTCTTTTCAGGAGTCTCTGGACTCATCTACACAAGATTCAAGACTCTTTGGTGTCAACGGACAAATACCTAGTCTAATTGGTTCAATTAAAAACCCTAAAAGATGGATCCATTACTGATATATATATATATATATATATATCCAGCAACAATAGACACTGCTTATATAACTCTCAACAGGATTACTTAGTAAGACAAGCCGTTCAAATGCAATTTGATATATTTAATCACTTAGAAACAAGGGGAAATAAGAGATAAAACAGCAATGGTTTTCAGTATGCCTTGAAATTGTCATAACATTGTCTTCTATGCCTTGCCTAGGCTTGCTATGTGCCAAGCAAAATGCCTTCTATTGTCTCCTTGTTTAGAAATTTTACACTGAGGGGCCTAATGGTAGAGTGCTTGCCTAGCATGCATGAAGACCCAGGTTCGATTCCTCCGTACCACATCCATAGAAAAAAGCTGGAAATGGTGCTGTGACTCAAGTGGTAGAGCTCTAGCCTTGAGAAAGCCCAAGGACAGTGCCCAGGCCCTGAGTTCAAAGCCCAAGACTGGCAGAAGAAGAAGAAGAAGAAGAAGAAGAAGAAGAAGAAGAAGAAGAAGAAGAAGAAGAAGAAGAAGAAGAAGAAGAAGAAGAGGAGGAGGAGGAGGAGGACGAGGAGGAGGAGGAGGAGGAGGAGGAGGAGGAGGAGGAGGAGGAAGAAGAAGAAGAAGAAGAAGAAGAAGAAGAAGAAGAAGAAGAAGAAGAAGAAGAAGAATGAGGAGGAGGAGGAGGAGGAGGAGGAGGAGAAGGAAGGAGGAGGAGGAGGAGGAGGAGGAGGAGAAGGAAGGAGGAGGAGGAGGAGGAGGAGGAGAAGGAAGGAGGAGGAGGAGGAGGAGGAGGAGGAGGAGGAGGAGGAGGAGGGGAAGAAGAAGAAGGAGAAGAAGAAGAAATAGAAGAAGAAGAAGAAGAAGAAGAAGAAGAAGAAGAAGAAGAAGAAGAAGAAGAAGAAGAAGAAGAGGAGGAGGAGGAGGAGGACGAGGAGGAGGAGGAGGAGGAGGAGGAGGAGGAAGAAGAAGAAGAAGAAGAAGAAGAAGAAGAATGAGGAGGAGGAGGAGGAGGAGGAGGAGAAGGAAGGAGGAGGAGGAGGAGGAGGAGGAGGAGAAGGAAGGAGGAGGAGGAGGAGGAGGAGGAGGAGAAGGAAGGAGGAGGAGGAGGAGGAGGAGGAGGAGGAGGGGAAGAAGAAGAAGGAGAAGAAGAAGAAATAGAAGAAGAAGAAGAAGAAGAAGAAGAAGAAGAAGAAGAAGAAGAAGAAGAAGAAGAGAAAAAAAGAAAAAAGAAATTTTACACTGAAGTTTAAAGAATGGTTCCAAAGTTGTGTTGTCATGCTGTGCTACTAGAAAAACAAAAAAGTAGGGTAAATCTGGGTGATACTTAGCTTGGCATTCAGATGCATACAGAAGAGCAAGTAGTATATTTAGCCTTTGGAAGCCTAACTCAGAAGCTTCTGTAAGCATCAGTAGTATGAGCTCATGGTAGGTGCTTGAAGGATAAACTGGATGATTCTGAATGTATGTGAAGTAATGTACCCTTCTATTAATTACAATAAAAATATATGAAAAAAGTTATTTATTATTATTATAAATATAGTATACAGAAGGGTTACAGTTACATAAGTCAGATTAAGACATTCCCAGTTTTTCCCTTCCATTCCTGCCCACAAGTTATAAAGTTCACTTTCAACAATGTGTCCTAGTGAGTATCACTGCTGCATTTGTTCAAGCTTTGACCTTCCATTTCCATGCTCCCCTTATCTTCCCATAGGCAGATAAATGAACATGACAACAAATGAACAGAACAAAGGAAACAAACAAAACCAACAACAACAAAGAAAAAGAAACCTCGGGGCCGGGAGTTTGGCCTAGTGGTTAAAGTGCTTGCCTAGCATGCATGAAGACCCGGGTTCGATTCCTCGGTACCACATACATAGAAAAAAGCCGGAAGTGGTGCTGAGGCTCAAGTGGTAGAGCTCTAGCCTTGAGAAAAGTCCAAGGCCAGTGCTCAGGCCCTGAGCTCAAGCCCAGGACTGGCAAAAAAAAGAAAAAAGAAAAAGAAACCTCTTGTTTCCATTTCTTGGAGTTCATTTTGATAAATATTACCTTATATGATCAGATGTGCATAGTTTTTGAGCCTTTTTGTTCCTCTCCTAAAATGATCTTAGTTTGGTCTCACTCTGTGTAAGTGCCTAGCTACTGGGCAATTACCCAATAGAACAAAAGCAAGGCCATACTAAAGCTATCAGCACAACCACATTCTTTGCAACACTGTTTACCATAGCCAAGACAGGGAATGCCCCTCAGTGGATGACTATATCAAGAAAATGTGGTATATATTCATAACGGAATTCTATGCTTCCATCAGAAAGAATGATATTGCTAAGTTTTTAGTGGCTTGTGCTTTTCAGGTAGTTCCTGGTGTCCCTCAGTCCAATGACAATCTTGCTAAAGCAACCCTTACTGCTTTTATTCGGTATATATGAGGACACTGAGGAACCTGAGAAATGATGTAACTTGCTTAAAGACTTGAGAAATTACATGACTTTCTCAAAATCATCTATCTTGCCATAAACAAAAAGACCAGAACCTTGAAGTATTCTGACTCCTGCTGTACTTCCTTTAACACAGAATTCCATTTTCTTTCCTCTTACATTGAAAAAAAAAATCAACTAATGGTTATTCACTTGGGTCAAAATGATTGATCTAGTTAATGCTCTCACAGGGGCACCTCAGTATTAAAAAAGTAAGATAGGGAAATATTTGTCTGCTCTTCTTCAGTTAAGATTAAGCCACATAGCTTAAGGGATGGGAGAGAAAGAGGAGGGGAGGAGAAAGAAGGAGAGAGAGAGAGAGAGAGAGAGAGAGAGAGAGAGAGAGAGAGAGAGAGAGAGAGAGAGAGAGAGAGAGAGAGAGAGAGGAGGGGGGGGAGAATCATGCTGAAATGCATTCTAGAATGTAATAATTAGGAAGCTTAGTTGTATAATATTTTTTCAAACTCTAATCTCATAGCTCCCCAAGAGATTTGTGTTGGAAACCCTGTACCTTAACTTTCAGTATGAGATGACGCCTATCTCAGGGCCCTCAATATTCCTCCACTGGGAAGGGAGTTTGAAAGGAGAAATCTAATAGACCAAAGGAGAACGCTTACTGCATAATGAAGGATGAAGAGAGGCGGAAGCTGAGAAAATGATTCATTTCAAGGAAGAGCACAACACAAAAGGGAAACTCTCGGCAAAAATGGTGGATGACAGATACATTTCTCTCTTGGCTGCTTTCGCTGATTTTGGGGATTCTTGTTATCAGTTCCATTTACATTCATTTTCCCTCTCATCATGATCTCTGTCATGTCAGTTGATTTTGAATCCTCTTACCTTGAATCTCTTTATGACTCTATCAGTAGTCTTTTTACAGCAATGGTATTGCACATACACGTACAATAACGAAGTCCTGTGCTATCTCAAGAGGCAATGACTAGTCTTTCAATTAGAGTAGAGCATAGTGTGTTTCTCTTTGGGGAGTTTGCCTGGCAGCACCCCCACCCCCACCCCTTGACAAAGCAAAGGAAGTAATGGGTGCGATGCAATCCCTCCTTTTGCTTAACCACAATTGCCTAGGCTTCCCATTTCACACTTTTCCACTCAGCAGAGTAAAGTAATAGCCCCCAGGGCAATTGTGTAATTATACACAGCTCTGCTCTTACAAAGCAGTATGCAGATTGAGCTCATTTATCACCTCTTCACTTATCTATGATGATGATTTAAACACAGAAAATTTGCCCCCTTCCCAAAAACTTGACCAAAAAAACTGGGGGAAAAAAAAGCAGTGGGTTGGTCTTCCACTGGCAGTTTGGTGTGAATACGTTTATGTCTAAGTATATAATGCAACCTCTGAGAAGAAATGAGTGCTTTTCATTGGCTCCATCTTTCTTGTTTTGGAGCATAGATATCACTACTTTCCAGTATATTATTGTAGATGACTCACAATTGCTCAGACAATTTCCTACAAAATGCATAATACCACAGCTTAAGCTGCCTAGTGAAGACTGTCAGCTGGGCAGATACCAGCAAGAGCACCATCTTCTCTCTATTACACCCCGTGCAGTAACACACCCTTAGCGTAGTTCTGCTGGACACCACATGTTTTAACTGGTCCTAAAAAAATAGAAATGTTCAGCAATTTGCATCTTAACATAAAGAGGCAATGTTAGAGTGTTTCATTTGGGAAAGGGAAAATAGTAATGGCAGCCATTTACTCACATCATTCCTAGCTGCAACTATAGCTCATTTCCAGAGGACAGAATAGATCAGTTAACTCCTTAACTCCTTGGGGCCTGAATTTCCTTTTCTACAGGATGAGGTGGTCACTGGGTGATCTTTCTTTTTCTTTCTTTTTTTCCTTCTTTCTTTCCTCCCTTCCTCCTTTCCTTCTCTCTCTCTCTCTCTCTCTCTCTCTCTCTCTCTCTCTCTCTCTCTCTCTCTCTCACTTTTTCTTTATTTCCTTTTTTCATTTCTGTGGCTTGAACTCTGGATCTTGGAGCTATCCCTGAGCTTTTATACTCAAGACTAGTGTTCTTCCACTTGAGTCACAGATCCACTTCTGGCTTTTTGTAGTTAACTGTAGGTAAGAGTCTCATGAATTTTTCTGCCTGGCTTGACTTCCTCTCTAGATCCTCAGATCTAATAGCCTCTAGAGTAACTAGGATTATAGTCATGAGCCACTAGCATCTGGATGGATGTTCTTATTTTTTCCAGTTCTTCCATTTTGTAGTTCCTTCCTCCCAAAAGATGAGATGCCAACTGTGTATCTGGGCTCTGTTGTTACTATAAGACAGGGGCCATAAGACAAAGTCCCTGATCATAGCATGATAGGAAGTCTCTCCTTTTAGACTTACAGGTTCTTCCATACAATAATCTCATGTATTATACGATATATACTCCTATGAATCATGGGGTTCCCACACTCTGGATGAAAGCTATAGTGGTAACATGGAAGAAACTCTTTCCTGACAAGAGCAATGCAAAAATGTTGAATGAAAACCGAAGGGAAGGGAAAACAGGAAAAAAGAAGGAAAGAAAAAAAAGGAAAGAAGGAAGGAGGGAAGGAAGGAAGGAAAGATGGACGGACAAATAAGACAAGTCTATGCCTGTAATCCAAACACAAAATGCCATTACTTCAAGGTTTGAGTGAGATACATAGGGAGATAACATTCCACAATAATAATTAATAATGATAATAATGATAATCTGATGGAGCAGAGTATAGTAAAATAATTTTTTCATATATTTTATTGTAATTAATACAAGGGTTACATTATATTCACCAGATGGTGCATCACTTCACATACATTGATACCCTTTCTCATGTTTTGGTCCCCATTTTCCCCCCCTTCCCTATCCTATTTCATGAAAATAATTTTTAACTAAAAAGAGGAGGAGAAAGAAAAGAGGGAGAGGAGGGCTGGAGAGAACACATGCAGATGAAAGGTAACCAAGCAGTCATCTTCATGGAAAGGTTCAATCTCATCAAGGGTCAGTTGGTATTTGTTTCTGAATAGAAGCCAGGTTCACAACAAACATCATATCAATGGGCACAACTTTTCATCTTAAAAAGATTCTGGCAATGGACAGGGAAGGGAGGAAAATCAAGAGGGGGTGTGGAGGGGAGGGTAATGGGGACCAAGACATGTGGAAGGGTATGAATGTATGTGAATTAATGCACCTTCTATCTGGCAAATATCATGTAACCCTTTTATTAAATACAATAAAAAATATTTAAAAAAATAAAAATTTAAAAAAAAGATTCTGGCAATTTAAGGCTAGAATACTGCATAGTAAATTGCTCCTGAAACTAGAGTTAAAGCCTCTCCATTAACTCTAGTCTAGGTGCTTTGGATGAATCTGAAGACAAAACTTGATTGAACCATTTACTTACTACTCTGTGTCCAAGCTGCTCTGGGAGCAGCCACCCTCTGACTTCTCTGAACAAGTGCATTTCATCGAGCACTAATGCATGTACTTGATGCACAGTCTGCCCAGCCTTCCTCAGACCATTTCCTGGGATGGCCTAAAAACAGATTACCCTCTTGGCTCCTTTTGAATTTGCATCCAGATGAAATCCAGCTCAAGGAAATAGCAAAGGCAGCCATAAAAGCGAGAAGCAAAGGGGATTGCATGTGAAGACAGTCAGTACCCAGTGGAGTGGAGAAGGAAATGACCTCTGCTTTGGTTGGCATCAGCTGACTTCAGGACTCTAGGAGTCAGGCCAACTGATCACCCTCTCTCCCCAACTAGGTCTCCCTAAATTCCAACTTCTTCCTCATTCTCTCAAGGCCGCAAATAATCTGTTTTTCTGTTGCTCTTTTAGAACCAACCATTTCTGCTTGCTGCTGTTCCAATACCCCCTTCTAGGCTAAAATTCTGAAGAATAGGAATTTGTTTGAGAAATGCCATTTAGCATATAATCAAAGATGCTTATGGATATGTATATCAGTTGTATCTTGCATAGTGCCTAGGATACAGTAACTACTTAACTACATAGCAAAATAAAAAAAATAAATGATAAATTCATTGAATCTCTTTCTGATCCCTGTTCTGGCATCCTAGCAGCTTAGTTGGACTGAATAAGAATTCACCAAAAAGGAACAAAAGGAAGTTTAGAAGTGAGATGTGCAACTGATCCACTGACTTCTAGGTTAACTTCTGCAAGCAGCCTCCACTGACACTCACTTGTTCCTCCTCCTCTTCTCACCTCTGCATTAAAGGAGTGTAAATTCAGTAAGCAGGGGGAGAGACTCTTTACCTGCATGTTCTGTGCAGCAATTGCCCTCTTTCAAGTATCTTTCTACACTGAGAAATGAGAAATTCCAAGAGCCCACCCTCATTGCTGAACTACATACAAATTGTGTCACCTGATAAAGTGAAGCAAGAGCTGTAGCTAGAGACAGGGTAGGAAGGGCAAAGAGCTGATTCTGCTTCCCCAAGCATCCCTGGGCACACAAGCTGTTGGATTATTGACAATGCTGAGTGATGTGGAGGCCATTTATTAGCTTTCAATAGCTGCTATAAAATGAACATCATGCCATCTGCAAAATTAGGATGCACAAGCAGTCCTGGATATTAAAATATTTGTGGCTGCTCCTGCGATTCTATACATTTTATAGGCTCCCCGTGGGACCAGACACGTAAATTAAGGTACATATTTAGAAGCAGTAAATAAACTTGGGAGAGCAGTAGTACAATTAATGAATGGACAGAAAATTGCACATGGGAGGAGAGATAATTTTTCTACATAGAGAGTCAGCAGTGAAATGAGGTTTAAACATTCTCCTGTCGCCATCACTAAGACATTAATAGTAAAAATAACATACTGGAATTCATAAGGAAGATATTTCAAAAAAGTGAATACACTTTGAGTTTAAAACAGAGATAGAGATCCAGTGGGGAACAGGACTCTTCCCTTACATAATCTCACTGGACTGAAGGAATTGTCTTATTATTGAAAAGCATCCCGCAGTATCTCTGATGGAAAGAATTCCATAGAAAGCATTCCAAAGCTTTATTCTAACCCCATGCAATTTTCTAGCATAATTGCAATATTGTATCACTTTCTTAGCCCTGCATTCCTAATGGAAACACAATCACAGAATGAGTCAAAGATCAAGGTCAATCAAGGTTAGTTCAAATTCCCTAAGCAGAATGGTTTGATTCTCAAACAGCTCCCAGTCAGAATCATCACCCTTTGAAATGAGTTGTCCCTTCTTGTAGTGTTGACCTGGCATTGGTAGATGTCAGGAAATTTCAGTTCTTGAATTAATCTGGTAAATTGTTCTCCATGATTCTCCTTCTACGTGCCCCTAGCAATAGTAGGGAGGCACATGGCTCTCATCTTTATACCAAACTGTGTTGATTTCTGATGTCTGTCATACTTCAGAACACATGCATAGGTGTTAGAGTATGATCCTAGCAACAGCCACTTTGGGGACCCCACCTCCAGGAGGCTAGCCTGTAAATCCAAGTCTGGGAAACAGTGGTGACAAAGCTGCCACCCATAGTCTCATTCTCTTCCCCCAATCTGCCCTTCACTTCCAAAGGCATCTCTAAATCAACAGAGCCTTGGCCTCGGGATGCTGGCTTCTGTCCATTCACCTTTGGAAAGCTGCTTTTACTAATGGCAGTTGGAGCCTTAGGAAACCATTCCCCGAAGTATCACTGAACTGAAACCTAATCCAGAGATAGAAAAGGCTCTGGCCCACTGCTTTATATTAGAACAAAAATAATCATGATAATAGCTTGCATTTTCCTTGATACCTTTCACTCAATAACATCAAGCAATTTGTACCCAAGTAATTAAGAAAACACTCCTTTGTGGTGAGTTACTAATTTAGCTCCCATTTTAAAGAGAGACAGAAAGAGGCTTAATGATTTTCCCCAGGGGACAGCAGAGTAGGTAGGAGAAACATTGGGTATGCAGTGATTTGTGGTATAAGATCTCTCGTGTTCGCCTCTAATCCCCAATATTGGGCTCACAAAATTGCTTCGGCGCGGGAGTTGGTCTCAAGTCTCTTGGGTGGTGTTGCTCTGTTCTCTTCAAGAGCCGCCTGGTTTTGTTGTGGAAGCGGCTGAATTTCATAGCTGTTGGTGAATATTTTTCGTACTCTCCCTTTATAACATGATGTATATCATTCCCTTTGCTGGCATTTCCAATCACCCAGAGCAGCAGAACCACAAAATAAATTGGAACACTGTAATTTTTCCCCCTCATTGATTGAGGGCGGGGGAGGGAAAGGATAGGAAGGGGAATGTAAAGTACAACATTCTTTCAAATCTCCCAAATGCACCCCAAAGGTTTCCTGTACCTCAGAATGACTTTACATACTGCCTGTGTCCATCAAGCCTCTCTGATAGGCACGGATGGCACTCTCAGCCTCACCAAGAGGGATAAGGAACTGGGTGACCAGTGTCCAGGATTCTGGCCTCTACCATCTACCTATGTCCACGTCCTCATCCCTCTCCTGGACGCTGGCTTGTCAGAAGGAAATGGGGATGGGTAGTGAGAAATGGTATTCAATATTAGAAATAGCCTCTGTGGATGGTGGTGCTCATAATTTGTAATTATCTTTTTCTTGTTGGATGCCATATATTATGAGGCTGTTATTCCTGAAAGATATGCCATTACATTTCTCTCTCATTCATGTGAAATTTAAGCTGACAAAGGAGAAATGACAATTACTAGATTGCTTAGAAAGGGAACATGGGATTTATTGTTGCTATTAAAATAGTGTTGGTGCTGTTGGTGCTGAGTTGTGATCTTAAATAACTTTAGTAATTATAGCAGTAATTAGTACAGGTAGGTACATATGAAAGTATAAACATACAAGTAAATAAATATACTGGCAACTACATCAATAAAGCACTCTGCAAACAAACTGCCCTATAAATACTATTAATTACATAAGTAGGGATAAAGAATGGGGTGGTTATTACTATTATTGCAAATATACACAGTATACACACACTGGCAATGCATACATTTGCGGCTTTTTTCCCACTCCTCATCTCCACATCCTTAGGTCCCAAGAGGAACTGAAGGCTCTGACCCTCCAAAGTCAAATTCAACAACCACTACCTACATATATGCCTATTGAGGACTTCAATTGCAGCTAGTCCCAAATGAACGAATGTGCTGAGATTGTAAAATGTGCTTTGAATAACACATTTAATTTTCTATCGATTATAAATAGAAATGGTAATATTTTAGATATCCTGGGTTAGATGAAGCACATTATTACAATTGATTTTTACCTGTTTCTTTTTTCTTTTTTTTAGTATGGTTACTAGAAAATTGCATTTTGGCTTGCAGTACATTTTTATTAGACAGTGCTACTGTGAACTAGTGAACCTGAATTTGTGGAAGTGATAGAGGAAATTTGAGACAAGGAGCTCCAGTGGTGCATCCAGACCAGTTTCTGCTGGTATGACCTTCCTGTCTGTGAGCTTTAAGAGAGATTAAACCAAGGCTGCTTCTCCATGCTGTGATGAATGGGGGTGAACAAAATGCCAGGTTCCTCAGCCTGAGAGGGACAACTTCTGGCACCAGATATATGAAAATAAGGGAACCTGTGGTTTGCTGGGGTATTTGGACTGCTTACATGGAAAGTTGGGGGAAAGCAACCCTTGGGTTTATTCTGCTCCTTTTACTAGGCTCCTCTCGAGTTTATTCACACACACACACACACACACACACACACACACACACACACACACACACACTGCTTTCAAATAGGTAGACTCCTTTCACAATGTCTGGTCAGAGAGACATGCTAACTAATTATTCTTGAGGGGAAAAGTCATGAGGATAGACAAGAGGGAGACTAGCTGGGAGTGAGAGTGGGAGAATGTTGGGCAGTTTCTCTGAGTTAACCAAGCCCTGGGCTCACACGGCACCTATTTATCCCAAAAGAAGATCTGCAGGAATTCATTCAAGTGTCATGAGGTACAGTGTTTACTCATGTGATGTGAGCCCTACTTAGTGTGCTAACTATAACCACTCGCCACACTATAGTGCTTACACTTGTTTTTTAGGTGGATTGCTCAAAATAGTTCATTCTAACCATCATATTATTTTCATAAATACACCTGAGAAGTTTAGAAGGCTGTAACTCCAAGAAGAAATGAATACTTAAATTAAAGTAATTAATGTAATATCCTGCAATTGTGTGCAAATATAGTATTTCAAGATGAATGCATTTACCTGCAGAAAACTAAAGTTGGATCCTTCTTTGTCACCTTGCACTAGAATTAACTCCAAATGGATCAAAGACCTCAAGGTAAAAGCTGACACACTGAAATCTTTACAGGAAGGAATAGGAGATACACTAGGCCTCCTTGGCACAGGTCGAAACTTTCTTAATAAGGACCAAGAATCACAACAAATCAGAGAAAGGCTGGATAAGTGGGACTGCATTAAACTGCAGAGCTTTTGTATGGCAAAGGACATAGCTAGTAAACTAATCAGGAAGCCTACAGAGTGGGAGAAGATCTTCACCAACCAAACAATGGACAAAGGCCTCATATCTAAAATATATCAACAACTCAAAAAATTGAATCACTCCAAAACTAACCTCCAAAGTAACAACCATCCCATTAAAAAATGGGCCAAAGACTTAAAGAGAGTCTTCTCTGAAGAAGAAACAAAAATGGCCTATAGACACATGAAGAAATGCTCAACATCTCTGGTCATAAAAGAAATGCAAATCAAAACAACTCTAAGATTCCACCTCACTCCAGTTAGAATGGCCAGGATCAGGAAAACGAATAACAACAGATGCTGGAGGGGATGTAGCCAGGAGGGATCACTACTACACTGTTGGTGGGAGTGCAAACTCGTTCAACCACTATGGAAAGCAGTATGGCAGTTCCTCAAAAGGCTAAACATAGAACTCCCCTATGACCCAGCAATTCCACTACTTGGCATTTACCCAACCACCCAGAAACAAGGACATACTAAATCCACTAGCACAACAATGTTCATTGCAGCACTATTCACCATAGCAAAGATATGGAACCAACCTAGATGTCCCTCAGTTGATGAGTGGATCAACAAGTTGTGGTATTTGTACACAATGGAATTCTATGCTGCTGTCAGAAAGAATGACATCGCCCCATTTGTTAGGAAATGGAAAGACTTAGAAAAAATCATATTATGTGAAGTAAGCCAGACTCAAAGGAACTTAGGCTCAATGGTTTCCCTCATTCGTCATAATCAGTAGAAACCTTGGGCTCTACTAGCAGAGATCTGCAATAGAGCAAAATCTTGATACATAAGGCCATATAATGTGAAGCTAATTGAAAGGACCTCCAGGATATTGAAACAAAAGCCATATAATGAATGATTGTTGTCCTTAATGTACTATGTTGTCTCTCATCTCCTTTGCTGTCCCTTGGTTATCTCATATTGGTATAGTATCTCACTTTGTTATCTGATATATTGAATTTATTTGTATTTGGATATTTGAAATTTGATAGGGAAGGGGGGAAAACCAAGACGGGTGGGGGGTGTGTGGGGGTGGAGGGTAATGGGTACCAAGACATGTGAAAGGGTATCAATGTATGTGAATTAATGCACCTTCTATCTGGTAAATATCATGTAACCCTTTTACTAATTACAATAAAAAAAGAAAAGAAAAAAAAAGATGAAAGCATTTGAAGAAAATAATTGATTATGAAGCCATTGAGCCCCATTCCAACTCAGATCTTCATGGTAGTGATGATCTGCTTCCCAAATCACAGCTGTGGGTCACCAGCAGAGTCTCACCTGTCTCAGTGATGTTTATCTTCTAGAACTCTTAATTTATGCTCATCCATCCCAGCCTCATCTTGATCCATGAGGCATCGAAGCCCAGTGATGAACCATTCTAAGACTAGCCCGAGACTAGATAATACCAGCGGCCAGACTTTCTTCTACATAGTGATTCAGGGGCTGCAATACTGGAGAAGATTCCCATACCATTTGTGCATGTCTAAATGTCACAAGTAGAGTCCATCTTCCTACCTGGACATGTATAACTTCCCAGCAGCCTAGAAAACCGTTATCAATGCCTGTACTCTCACATTGTTCCAGGTATTAAGAAGGGAAACAGGCTCTGGGGGCCCACATGCAGTTGTCATTCGGAGACAGTAAGAAGAGAGCCAGACTTGACACCACTTGTAACTCAATGACTGGAGAGAGGCTTAGACTCAGCATATCAAGGAGCCCTCTTCCTACCCTGAGTCTTGATTTGGGGTGTTTTGTAAGCACTCCATTTTGCACAACTCAATGTACATATAACTCTGACTTACTCTATTATTACTTCTGACAGAAGGATTTCTGAGTCTCAAGAAATAGCAAAAATGAGTTAAAGTTCTACTTTCCTTGATGTAGTCAGGTCTCAGTGCCATCCTACATCCTCCCCCCCCTCCTCTCTCTCTCTCTCTCTCTCTCTCTCTCTCTCTCTCTCTCTCTCTCTCTCTCTCTCTCTCTCTCTCTCTCTCTCTCTCTCCCTCTCTCTCTCTCTCTCTCTCTTTCTCTCTCTCTCTCTCTCTCTCCCCCTCTGTTATCCACACTGATACACATGTGTTTGCATCACCAGAATTTAATTGATTTGTATGTTGTTTCATAAATTTACATACCACATGCAAAAAGCCCTTTCCAGCATCCCACGTTGCTATAGAAATGTGGTCAATTCCTCTTTTGTTACAAGGCATATGAAAGATGGCTTTATTTCCACAAACAATTATTATGACAAAACTTTCAAATGCTACTGAACATAAATGGATTCTCTTCTAATTAAAGTACCACTGTAAGGATTTTTTTTAAATAAAATCACCCCTTTCTCAGTGTGTTCACTGGGCAGCTGGGAAGCTTCAGAACAGGTGGATTAAGGTAGGGGCAAAATGTCCTGCGTTGGGAGGGAAAATTTTAGATGGTCCATAGGATAGTCTCAGAGCTTCAGACATACTGCTCTCCCAAAGGTTTGTCCACCAAAACTCCCACAGTAATGTTTCAGGTTGTACTAGGGACCCTTGACAATCTGGCATGGCTCAGGGCTCTCATGAAGCTCTGAAAACTGTTTATGATACAATTTAGGTTTCCTTTTTTGGAAACCTAAGGTGGCATAACCACCTTATTCTAAAATGATCAAAAGAATTAAGGAAAAGGGAAATCTGACTTTGTACATGCTTGTTGGAAGTTAAATTGCACATATCTAGACTTCATCGTCTCTCACACTGTGTGTGTGTGTGTGTGTGTGTGTGTGTGTGTGTGTGTGTGTGTGTGTGTGCGTGTCTGTAGTACCTTCCATGTTCCAACTTAGTAAGTCATCTATTTCCCTTTGGCATGTTCTTTTTACCCCCTACCCCCAGCATAGAGTCAATCATAGACTGAAGAGGCAAGAGAAGTGATGATAGGACCTAATTCCTCAGCAGAGCTCCAGCTACTGCACAGGAATGGTTTAAAATGAATTAGAAGAAATCAATGTTTATCCAGAGAAAGGTGGAAAGAACTAAAAGGTAAAGAAAATGACTTCCCTCCAGAATTCTCCCTGGAAGCCATTATGGTATGAGGTCTCTGGTCGTGGATCATGCATTCATTCCCGTAGAAGTATAAGAAGCCCATGGGCCTAATACTCCAGCCAGCCAAGGAAACTACTGGTCTATGAAACACTGGACAATGTGCTTAGTCTTCAAAACTGGGATAATAACACTATAACATCCATCCCTATTCCATTGCTCAATGCAGTAATAAAGAGAATTAAATCATTTACAGAGAGAACTCTATATTGAACATCTATGTGACTATCTCCAAATGGGTTATTGACTCTGACAATGTGACTGAAAAAGGAGTTTGAGCTGCAGTGTATTGTTTCTTTCTTTCTTTTGTTTAAAGTCAATCCACAGATATTTCTATACATTCTAGCATACCTTCAACCTGCACTAGACACATATATGCAACTACTGTCCTATCTACCACCAACCCCTTACCATGGACTGCTAAAATCCCATCAGACTTTGGGCATAGGCTATTGTACTAAGAAAACATAAATATGAGTTACGAATTTTCAGGTCACTTACTTTCATTTTAATCTCCGGTATTACAAGAAAAATTATGAAGAATAATATAGTCCATTTTCATGATTTTCCTTTGTGATTTTCTTTTTTATTTTATTTTTTAATAATTTTTTATTTTGATTAATAGAAAGGTTACATTATATTCACCAGATAGAAGGTGCATAACTTCACAAACATTGATACCCTTTCTCATGACATGGTCCCCATTTCCCTCCCACCCTCCCCCCGCTTATCTGGACTTCCCTCCCTTCCCTATCCAATTTCAAATAACCAATTAAGCACATATAAAACATATCAGATAACAAGGTAAAAAATTGTAACAATATGAAGTAACCAAGGGATGGCAAAAGAGATGAGCGATAACATAGTACATTAAGGACAACAGTCACTCATTACATGGCTTTGTTTCCTTATCCTGGAGGTCCTTACATTTAGTGTCATACTATTTGGCCTAATGTCTCTAGATTCTGTTCTATTGTAAATCTCTGCTAGGAGAGCCCAAGGTTTCTACTGATTATGACAAATAAGGGAAACCATTGAGCCTATGTTCCTTTGAGTCTGGCTTACTTCACTTAATATGATTTTTTTCTAAGTCTTTCCATTTCCTTACAAATGAGGCGATGTTGTTCTTTCTGACAGCAGCATAGAATTCCATTGTGTATAAATACCACATCTTGTTGATCCATTTATCAACTGAGGGACATCTAGGTTGGTTCCATATCTTTGCTATGGTAAATAGTGCTGCAATCAACATCGTTGTGCTAGTGGATTTAGTATGCCCTTGTTTCTGGACAATTAGGTAAATGCCAAGTAGTGGATTTGCTGGGTCATAGGGGAGCTCTATGTTTAGTCTTTTGAGGAACTGTCATGCTGCTTTCCATAGTGGTTGAACGACTTTGCACTCCCACCAACAGTGTAGTAGTGATCCCTCCTGGCCACATCCCCTCCAGCATCTGTTGTTAGTAGTTTTCTTGATCCTGGTCATTCTAACTGGAGTGAGGTGGAATCTTAGAGTTGTTTTGATTTGCATTTCTTTTATGACCAGAGATGTCGAGCATTTCTTCATGTGTCTATAGGCCATTTTTGTTTCTTCTTCAGAGAAGACTCTCTTTAAGTCTTTGGTCTATCTTTTTTTTTTGGTGCCAGTCCTGGGCTTGAGCTCAGAGTCTGAGCACTGTCCTTGGACTTTCTCAAGACTAGAGCTCTACCGCTTGAGCCTCAGCACCACTTCCGGCTTTTTTTCTATATATATATATGGTAACGAGGAATTGAAACCGGGTCTTCATGCATGCTAGGCTAGCACTCTACCACTAGGCCATACTCCCGGCCCCATTTGGCCCATCTTTTAATGGGATGGTTGTTACTTTGGAGATTAGTTTTGGAGTGATTCAATTTTTTGAACTGTTGATATATTTTAGATATGAGGCCTTCGTCTGTTGTATGGTTAGTGAAGATCTTCTCCCATTCTGTAGGCTTCCTAATTAATTTACTAGCTCTGTCCTTTACCATACAGAAGCGCTGCAGTTTAATGCAGTCCCATGTTCTTTTTTATTTTATTGTCAAGGTAATATATAGAGGGGTTAGTTACATTCGTCATGTAGTAGGTGCATTACTTCTCACACATTGATACCCCTTCTCATCCTTTTGTCCCTGTTTCCTGCCTCCACCCCCTCCCAATCATCTCCTGTTCCCCCTTCCCATTCCTATAACAAATAAATAAATAATTGTATACACAGTATACTTTTCCTTCCTTTCTTCTTCCTCCTTCCTTCTTTCCTGTGTTCTTGCTCCCCTAGGTAATCTCATCCTTTCCAGTGTTTATCTCCCTGGATATGCTAATGAATGTTTAGTTTATAACCACTGGTCATATTTCTCAGTGATTCATATTTATATATCCAGCTGTCTAACTGGTGTCTTTCACTTGACTACCTCAGAAAATTCTTTGACATTCTTAACATTTTTGAAAAGAAATATTGCTTTTTGGTCCCAAACTTGTCATTCCATCTCTACAGCTCTTTCACATCTAGGCATCCAGAACCTGGAGGCAAAACTATGGAGTCATTACTTTGACTCTTCCTCCCAAAACAATCAACTTTGAAACTATCAACAAGTTCTTTTAAGCCAACCTAGAAATGTGTAATGAATCTGTTTCTATGACCACCGGGCCAGGCTAAGCTACATTCACCTGGTTCACATCACATTTCCTGACTGATCTTTCTCTTTCTACTTTCATTCCCCACTTCCCTTAATCCATTCTTCATCCAGCAGGAAAGTAAATTATAACATATCAGCTAAGCATCAAACATAAATAAGATCATGTTAGTCCCCTGCTTAAAATTCTTCAGTGGCTTTTTACTTCACATAGAATACAATTCATTTCTTTAGCACTTTAGTATAAGTTGGTGTCTGCCCAACCTCCATCTCATCTATTTCCAGGCTCTCCTCTTATTCAGTCATCTTCACAGAGATTATCAGCCCAAATTATAATTTTCTAAACACAGTAAATATTGTTTAAGTCGGGGTACTTAGAAAGGTAAAAGGTATGATTTAAACAACAATTCCCGACTAAGAAGCAGGCTCGGTTTTCCAGACCAGTATCAGCCCAAATAAATCAGAGCAATATGCTTTAACATTGAAAGCATCTCATCCACTATGTGGTTCAAATCTGAAATCACAAACAATTTACTACAGTGGTCAGTCATTACGTTATATTTAAGTGATATAGACTAATAGCATATACGCCACAGAATTATTAACTTCTTGAAAACAAATTAGAGGATAAGAAGACACTATTTAAATATGTAAGAATCCAGAGGAAGTCTTAAGACAACTTTGAATAGATTGAAGGAGAATTACACTGTTTTGATAGATGGTTTTTTGATAAATTAGTAATAGAAATAATAGTGAAATTAAGCCAGGCATGGTGGCTCACACCTATAATCCTTGCTACTCAGAAAGCTGAGAGCTGAGGATTACGGTTCAAAGCCAGCCCGGGCAGTAAAGACTGTGAGACTTTTATCTCCAATTGACCATTAGAAAACTGTAAATGGTGCTGGTTGCTCAAGGAGTAGGGTGGTGGCCTTGAGCTGAAGAGCTCAAGCCCCACAACCAACAAAAAAAGTGAAAGTTTACTGAGCCCTTATCATATGCCACATCAAATGTAAAGTGCATGTAACTCATCTAACAGGAGAAACGCTTAGAACAACACAGAGGTATTTAGAATTATTCTCATTTATATATAAGGTCTCCAGGTTCAGATGATTCAACAAATTTCCCAAATCTACAATACAGTAAACAGCAAAACTGGGTTCAGTCCAGATTTTCCATTTGCCAGAGCCTATATTCTTAAACATTGTTTTCCGCGAAGACTACTTATGTTCTTGATTTCCTTTGCTAGTTGCAACTTAGAGGTCTTATGTCTGTCCACACTGGAATGCTCTACTTTCTACTTGTACTTGGTATATGATTAAGTGATAAAAACCCTTTTTGACTTTCTTTGACAGAGTGTTCAGGGATTACTACAAGTTGAAGGCTGTTTTGTACCATCTATAGGAAATGACTATAGCTGAAAGAGATCTTGAATGGTCCATGGTCTTACTTCCTTATTTTACACATGAGAAGAGCAGGGAAATGAGTGAATTTTCTCAAGACCATACAGTCTCATAATCAAAAACTAGAATCAGAATCCATATCTCTTGATTCCCTGGTCCAATAGTCAGTGATACACAACTAATATCCAGAATATAGTATCTTTAGAAAAAAAATCTCATGTAAATATTTTATAGATCACATAGTAAATAATATATAGTCACGAAAATAATGTAAATATTTTATAGGTTGCAGCACAACTGTCAAATTGGAATTAACTCTATAATCCCAAAGCAATTCAGTCCATGTACAATACATAGAAAACACTGGGGTCTACACAGGCAATCCTTAATTGTGTCTGCATTTTCCTAGAGTGGCAGAGTTCAGACTACTCAGTCAGCTCATATTTTCACTTGCAGCTTCAGGGGAGTGAGGCTCCTGGGAAGAGACTGCACATGCCCAGGGGTCTGACGCTATCTACAGGGAGTGATATTCTGGCTATTTCAAAGCCTCAGATAGGAAACACAGAGATGGTCAGACCGCTCAAACTACTTGATGGTATTCTCATTTTAGTCTTGGTTATCCAGAAACCACTCCTTCAAGTCAATATGGAGATAAGAAAGGAAGCTATACTGCCACATGGGTGGATAGAGCTATGGGCTGACATCCCAGGCTAGCAAAAATCTGACTCTGAAAGCAATTCTTTTTGCTTACTTCTCCTTTACCCAGATTGTTTCCCTCCTAGCTGTTTCTCCATTAGTTATCATGTGCAAGAGCAGTGCCAGTAGGCACAGATAATCTGGCATTTAACAATGCTAAAAACTGGTGCCTTGTTATTACTAATTTTAAGCTGATTCCAATACACCAGGGCAAAACATACATCAAAAGTAATTGTAAGCCAGGTGCTGGTGTCTTATGCCTATAAACCAAGCTACTCGGGCGGCTGAGATCTGATAATTGAAGTATAAAGCCAGCCTTGGTGGGGTGGGGGGGACAATAACAACAACAATAAAGCCAGCCTAGACAGGAAAGTCCATGAGGCTCTTATATCCAATTAATCACACACAAAAAAGCTGGAAGTAGAGCTCTGCTTGGAGAGGACTAGCCTTGAATGAAAAAGCCCAGAGACAGAACCCAGGCCCTGAGTTAAAGCTCCAAAACTGGCACGCACACACACACACACACACACACACACACACACACACACACACACACACACACACACACAAACCATAATAATAAAAACTTCTAATAACTGACAACCAGGATCTCTCTTGAGTTAATGTCACACCACCACCATCCTGGACCTTCCATGAATTCACCTTTAATCACTGAAAGGCGGCTCTCGGCCTGCCCAGCTCAACATTTTATATTCTTAGCTAAAGACAGCCAACTGTTCCATTAAGGTAGTCATGCTCATCTCAGCTGTGACACAGCTGGATCCTTCTTAGAAGATACAGGAATATGAGTGAGGGCACATGGAGGTGTGACACCTTAGTCCATCTAGGTTGCTAATCTAGGTTCTACATTTGGTCCCTCTGGTTGTTTGGCCCTTTATCTCTTCCTGAGATGCCTACTCTAAAATCCAGGGGTCCATCTTTATCCTCATGGCTGAATCTCTCCTAAGAATCAACTGTTATGATTAGACATAGGAATTTCTAGAGGTCTTGAACTAAGTAATATGTTTCTTCTCGTCCTTCTTTTCGTCCTCATCCAATTTTAAATTGGAATTTTAGCAAAATCCTATACTGTAAAATAAAGCCTTGGAAATGACAAAAAAAGTACACAGATACTGATGATAAAACACCTCCTGAGAGTCTCTCTTCCTCAACCTGTGTGACCTGTGCATTCACTTTTTGAGGTCACTACTGGAGCCTGGTCTTGCTGGCTCCCACCTTCCCACTTTATAGTCTTATTTTGAAACCCCAGAAAAGAGATCTAACACTGTGACAGTAATAACATGTGTGTGGCTCTCCTGCCACAGACTCAACTGTTCAAAAGTTAAAAAGAAGTTCTACTTCTCTTCTGACTTTCATTGTCAGGCCAGGGACTCTAATTCTCAGCTAAGCGTGCATGTAGCGGAGGCTGTATAACTAGTTCTGCCTAACAGAATATTATGGAAGAGACACATGGTATTTTTACATTCTTTCTTTAACCACTGGCTGTTTGACAAGGCTTGGAAAGGAACCAGCCACAGATCCCAAACCCTCACACCAAGTCTCTAAATCATCACACAAAGAGCTTCAGCTGGTGAGTAGCCCATTTTGCCCCTGTACAAGAGGGAGGAAGATGAGAACTTCTATTGTGCTTGAATATGTGTCGGTGTATTTGTTTTAGCATGTCAGCCTGTACTGACTGTCTAACCCTGCCTATCACCTGCTCTTAATACAGCTGCTGTCCAATTATCCATTGATGACTGTTAAATGTTTGTTATTTGAATTGCTTTATGTTTTTGATCTCCTTATTAAACTGATGGATATATTATGCTGCTTTCAGAAGTAGTCCCCAAGAGATAAGCCCCAAAAGATGAGATCTGGAGCTTTATTTGATCATGTTCTTGAGCTTACGTGTAGAATTAATGGGATGCTAGAAAAGTTTGTTGTACAGTGGAATTACAATTAGTCAAGTTCATACCTACACTTGATTGAGATGGAGGACCATCTAAAAGCAATTGCACTGGCTGCTGAACTTGACATTACAAGCATTATGATGACTGTGGCATAGAAAGGAGTTTTGTATTTTTGAGCACTTCCAGAAAGAGAACAGCAAAGTCAGATTCTTCAACTGCCAGCTCAAGCCACCATGTGAGAGTCAGAAAGCCTTCATGGCATAATTTTTTTAATTTTTACTTATTTAGTTTGTTTTTTTCATGACATAATCTTTGTAGCCACAACAATAATAAAGTTTCAAGTCAAGCATAAAGTTTAGGATTTCAGGTTATTTACAGCAGTAGTCAAGTTCAATTCCACCAAGCCTCACATGGGGGAAGTCAGATGCTTTTCTACAACACCCTCACTACTTCCTGGAATGGCCCTCCTCCACCAGGTAACCCCCTCAGCACAAACTGCAAGCAGTTAAGTTACTAGATCCAGGTTATGTATATGATTTTGACTTGGCTCTCCACCCTTCTCATTTTAAGAATTCTGAAATAAACTATAAGAGAATCACATTTTTGTAGTAGCACAATTTACTAGTACAATATGCTTCAACACTGGAAGATTACATATGCTGACTCAGAAGACACTGAAATGAAAAGCACACACTGAGATACAGTGGTTCTGCACCCAAACATACAACAACAGTCCCTCTCTGAGGAGGTGACCAGATCTTCCACAGTTCTTGATAGCTTCATCTTCCTAGGGTCACTACATCTCAGTCTTTCTTAGATGACTGCCACCTTTTCTGACTTCTGAAATATAGTTGACCCATGGCTCTTACTGAGCATTAACTAGTATAGGGATTGATAATATGAAGGATAAACTACATTTATTAGGTTAGTGTTTTTTAAGTAACTGTATATCAATGAAGATGTATACATTTTAGAAGAGACCAACTATTTGGAACTATACACTACAGGTACAGAGCCAGTCCCACCCCAGCTAGTTTGTAAAAATCACCCCTTTTTGAGCCCCATCTTTCCATTCTGCATAAAGCTGGGAAAGACAAGGTCCACCAGAATAATCTCTGGAGTTATGTTCCATGATGAACTCACATCTATTCCAATCCCTTTCTCCTGACATTTGAAGCACTTGGTGTTTTTCACACTTGGCCTACTCCTCAAAGATGCATTCTCTTAGTCTAGGATTGGAGAGAAAGAGGAAAACACAAAGTTGTGGTAAAATTCCATGAGCTGGAGTTTCTAATTTAGTGTAAGAATATCATTTCATCCTTGCAGAGATGAAGGGAGCTTGTGAAGAATGGGGAGGAAAAGCCATCAAAGGTGCTGACATTAAGAAGGTGGGTAATTTACCTTCAGAGCCATGTAGCTTGACTGTGATGCATGGGACCTAGAGTTTGAGACACTGAGCAATGACAACATGGTGAGTTTGCCTGATACAGAGGAGCTGAATGATTGCAGCCGTGTGGGGTGGAGGCTGTCAGCAAAAAACACAATCAAGCCTGGGCTGCACTTTATCACCTAGACCATCTGCTGGATGGTTTAGGAAGCCGAGAACCATTTGCTAAGTGACAAACTGATGTCACTTTATTCTAATGTTCCACACAAAAAAAGAACTCTGCCAAGCAGCAGACAATAACAACAGACTATTTTGTCGCTTTTCATCAAGCAATTTGTGTGATGTTTTGAGTCCCCTAAGTATTATTCTTGCATTATGTTTATACTCTGATATCATCTGGAGAACAGGAAATATGTCCCTAAATATTGGATGTCACTTTAAGTAAATTGTTGTTCATTAAACCCATTGTAGACACTGTTTTGCCTGGAATTGTTTTAGCTGCAGTAAGGGATTCTCCATAATTCTTTCCCCATCTCCTGTTCTTTCCATCTCATGCACATCACCTCAAATACCTGATTGTGGACGGGAAACAGGGGCTCATGGTGGATCCCATGAGTGTGGGGATTCAGACATGTGGTGTGCACTTCTGGAAGCAGAAGCCAAGTGCTCAGAAATTCCACAGGCCAAAAATATGCCTTTATCATCTTTGTCTTTAAGAAGGAATCTTGCTATACACAAAGAATATTTCTTTAAGAGAGATTGGCTGTTCCTCTGTGTTCTGACTGCTCTCACAATTACACAAACACACGCACACACACATACACACATACACACATACACACACAGATGATAATTCCTTTCACAGGATGCTTTGGCTCAATTGCCTCCATAATTTACTATTGTCTTTGTCACCAAGACACCTACACACAGCTTATAATACCAGATTTTTAAGTGATTTGAGGATAAACTGTTGTGTTGAACCAAATGTGCAAGTCTGTCTTTTCTTCCACCTTTTCTTTCTCTACTAAAACATGTATTATTGTTAAGGGATGTTGATATTGTGGACTGCATTCTGCAACAAGTCCATTCAAGCTTACACTGTCTTAAGCTGAACCACTGACCTTTTGGAGAGTCCGACGATGAGCCACCATGTACCTGTGCCCCACTGAAACCATTGTGAAGATGGCAGTGATAAGCCTGAAGATAAATACTGTGAAAATGCCACTCACAGGTTTTTAATACAGGATACTGAGAGGCAACTCCCCACTCAGTAAAAAACTATGTCAGAGTAGGAATTCATGCAAAGGCCAGTGAGCTCCAGACACCCTGCCGGCATGTGCTGAGAGAAAAGCATGGCTTCAGGATCCAAGGATTTAGTGATTTGTAAAAAACCAAGCTCCTTCACATAGGGGCAGATGGTTACAGCCATTCCTAATATTGATCCTAATGGTTTTATATAAAAAAGTTGCCTTTTCAAGAAAGGCTTCTGACTTAACCAACAGCTTACAATTCTACTTTGTAAGCTCCTGCAATCTGGCCAAAGCAGAACTACAATGAATACAAAAAGGTTTACTGGTATTTTTCTATGTTCTACCAACTTCTCACTAGTCTGTGAGATCCTTGATTTCAAGGAGTAGGTCTTTCTTTATATTCAAACACTTCTGGAGTATTTGGCATATAAAAGATGCTTGGTAAGTGTTTGTACAAGTTGAATGTTGACCTTCTTGGCAAGAAATACATCCCTGGGCACTATGGCTGGATAGAGGTTGGAAGTTTTGATTTTTGTGGCAATAAATTATTGGTTTTTCAGTTTCTATTTAGTCACCGTTAGTTATATCTTGAAGTTTTTTGTGATAAAGTAACATTCGCCCTGATCCTAAAACCTATGCTCATGTGAGGAGGAGGTTATCTTACCAGGTCAAATCCACAAATATTGTATTAAGTAGTGAGTATATAGCAGGACTGATCAACAAGAAGGAAGGACAGGTAGATTTTGAAGCCATAAGAATATTATTTGCGTGAATCAAGACAAGCCAGAGATGTGCTTCATCACAAATATCAGATTCATCAGCTCCCACAAAATGTCATCTATGTATGTCCAAATTACAGTTCTGCAACAGTAATGAGAGCTAGTGTTCCTTGAGCGTTGTCTGCAGGCTAAGTATTGTGCTAAGATACATGCCACAAACTGCTCCTTAGGGAATCCTACTGAAGGGGAGAGACTAGTAGTATCTTCGTTTTACAAATAAAAACTGGAAGAAATATCAAGATCTCTTAGTTTATTTTATGCTACCACAGCAGAAGACTATACTCTGAGAATCTATAAAGAAAAAAAAATAGTTCTCATCTTCCTGTAAGCCATGTAGTCTAAGATCAAAGGGTCTCATGTGGTAAGGATGATTTTGTTACATCATCACATGGCAGAAGCTATCAATTGATGAAAGATCATGAGAGCGTACTGGAGAAAAAACTCATTTTCATAATAAAGCCACTCTTCTCATAACCTACCCATTCTGTAGAGAAAAGTCCTCAGGACCTAGTGGTAACTTTTTAAAGTTTCACCTCCAGTACCATCACCATGGAAATAAAATTTCAACATGAGTTTTA
This sequence comes from Megascapheus bottae, assembly GCF_031878675.1. NCBI lineage: Eukaryota > Metazoa > Chordata > Mammalia > Rodentia > Geomyidae > Megascapheus > Megascapheus bottae. Next base: position 50,608,822 of record NC_143512.1, on the reverse strand, counting down.
GAAGGAACATTGAAACCATGCTCAGCATTGAATAGCTGGCAAATGGCTGAGCTGGGATTTAAATTGGGGGACCTGACTCCAGTGCACATATGCTTTGTTTCATCCATGAAGTTTACATGTTGAGTGATAAATGACAGGAGTAGTAAATAAATGAACTGTGATAATCACACAAACTTGATGTCATAAGTTTACAAGAAGCAGGAATATGTGAAGCTAGGACTATGGTAGGTCCTACCAAAGGCCGTTCAACTGAGCACTGATCTGTTCAGGCTGCCTTTCTCCCTTTGCTTCAGAAGAAGCTTCTTAGCTTAAAATTACTGAGATCAGTAAATATTAGAAGTCTTTTAGATTAGCCACAAATGTAGGTCTGTTTTAGGGCCAAGATCTAGTGGTATTGAATGATGATAATCTTCAGGACTTTTATCCTGATTGCTATTTCAATTACAGTGCTACACATTTAGCCATGAAGTACAAATCCTCAACAAAAGCATTACTTTACAGATTACAAGAACATCCCAACTTTTCTTTAAGGGGTCTTATATAAATTTTTTAGGTTTTGTTGTCCTAACTCCATTGATGAAGAGCGAAACCACTATGGACAAGATGGTACCAAATACACATGAGCCTAAAAAATGAGGACCACATGTATCCTAGATTTTGAGTAGCATGCAATTTTCAGGCATCTTGAATTTTTTCTCCCCTTTTGAGCTTTAGATCAACCACTTAAAAAATACAGAAACCATTCTTAGCATACTAACCATATAAATTGTTAAGCTACCAGAGTATCAAGAACCAACTAGCACAGGAAGAACAGCCTCTCCCTGCAAAGTCTACTCAGCTCTCCTAAAGGCCAGATAATTTACCCTAAGGGTATAATGGTTCCTGAGTTCTCCCCTTTCTGTGCTACAGTGACCATCTCATTAGAGAAGGCAAAACCTGGACTAAAGGACATAGGAGGAAGAAATGCTCTTTCCCCTAATTCTTCTCATCAGGATACCTGACAGTATAACTCACAAAGCTGTCACCTGTCAGACTTAATTCCCATGATCTACTGATGATATTAATGAGCATCTTTGCAAGAGCTCTTTATGATATTTGCCAAGAAATAATTCTCACCCTGATGATAGCAATTAGCAATAAATGTTCTCTCTCATTCCTTTTTAAAAATTAGTGTCTCAAATTGATGTGTGTTTTACAAGATTAGTTATCTTTTGCTTAAAAAACAGAAGTAGATGTGACTGATCTATATGTTGATCTCAAGTTTGCACCTACTGCTTCTGAGAATTCCAGCCAACGTTTCCTTGTCACAGTGGAGATGGGGAGGCTTCCTGTTTCTCCTCTCTTAGCAGGTGGCAAAGAGCTAAGACTTGAAAGCATCAGGCTAGCAGCTCAGCTGGTGTCTCCAATAGGCTCTGTCTCCCCACAGACTTGCCCTTAACAAGCTAGGGCATGACAATACTGGCCTTTAACTACCAGGACTGACTGGCTCTTCCTGAGGGCACCCTGAGCCATAAACAGATTGGAAATCTGGGGGAGCTGGTGTTCCCTAGAAGCAGAGCTTGATTCCAATTTCCTTCCCAACCCCTTCATTGCATAACTCTGAGGCAAATGTCCTACACAGCTTCCAGGCTTAACTTCTCATCGCTCTGGGAGGTAACTGGATTGGTGATCCAGTTTTCTTAGATAACTTCTGTCACCTTTTTGATGAATTCTTGAACCTGGATTCAGGATTTATTTCTAGGCGACCAAATCTAAGAGAGATTCTAAGGTGTCCCAGGGAAGTAGTTTGCTCAGTACATCCAATGTCCTCTCATTCAAGAGGAAGAAGGATCAAACAAATTCTAAATGTTGAGAATATTTCTCCTGTGTTTCCCCATGGACATATGTGCCTTACCAAAACTACAAGGCCCAATACAATCCGAGCTCACCTCTTGGTAACTCTCTACTTGGAAGACTTGATGCCAGCCACTCTAACCATTTTTTGCTCTTCCTGACACAGGCCTGGTACAATCCTGCTTCAATGTCTTTACTCATACTCTTGCTCTGCCTGGACTAGCCCTTCTTCCCCCACCTTCCAAGAGGCTTTCTTCTAAGAGTTTCCTTGTAGAGACCTCTCTGGATCACTACCTAACTCTGACACTCAACATTCCCTTTGTCTGCTTTACTTTTCTCCATAGCACTTATCACGATTCAGCATGGCCTTACCCAGGTCTTGCATCAAGGCACTTTACAAGGTAGCAGGGAAACTTCATACTAGTCACCTTATAATTGACCTTTATTTTTTTCCAGTTTTCAATAAGTGTCCATTTTTTTCTTCAAAATTTGTGAGTTTATGCTCAGAGAAATCACCTTGAAATTGTTTGAAGTTCAGACTTATAACCTGTATTTGAATTCCATCTACTTACTAGCATATAATCTTAAGCAAATTACTAATCCGCCATTGCCACATCTGTCAACTGGGCACAGTAGTGTCCACTTTACAGAATATTGTAAAAACTAAGAAGGGCTGGAGATTTGCACCTAGCAAATGGACACTTGGCAGGCACTTATTGGACAATGATAGGTTGGTAAGTGATTGTTCAGAGCCTTTTCACAATGGTGATCTGGGCTCTTGATGCTCTACAGTCTCTTGACATCATCCTACAACTCAGCAAACAGCTTAAATCTCCTCTCAAAACTTAGAACCTTAACAGGACTCCCAGGTGTTCATTTGCTGTCTAATCATACTTAGAATAAAGAGAAGCATACAAAATGGAAAAGTCAAGTCCTTGTTTTCTTTGCCTTTGTGACTTTACCACAAGTAAATCAGCCATCATGCGCCATCCATCTCTGGCTTCAATCTTCTTGGCCTATCTGTGACTTCCTATGCATTGAAATCTGACTTCTCTCTTCTCGTTGGATACACTTCCTGTGGACACTGTGTGTTAGCCTGTGGATGGAGTCATTCCACTGCAGGCACTGAAAAGGTCTGGCCATGTCTCCTTACCTGCAGGCATTGGGCCTCTGAGACGGCCAATAGTTGGACAATACCAGGTGGGCTGGAGCAAGCTCCCAACGCACCAAGGCTCAATGGAAGAGATCCAGGAGTTGGTAAGAGAAGGTGACATGAAAGGGATCGATGAATGCCATGGCAAGATTATCAAGATAAGCAGCTATAATTCTTGCTGTGTCCGTTTGTCTTTTGGTACCATTTTTACCTTTTAGCTGTAATAATGATGCAACAGAGGAATTCCATCATGAAATCTCCACTGCAGTGTTCATAAGCACCACGACACAGCCCAGAAAGAGCACCAGGTCTAAGATTACTCCCTCAACCATGCTCCTATTCTATGTAAAGATCTTTTTTGCTTGCTGTCTGGAACTTTTTTGTTCTACTCTTAAATCCAGGGTTTTTAACCTCAGTCTCCCTATGGAAATGATACTCCTTCTGCTAGAATAGGGAGAGTAGATGGAATGGGAAAAGTATTACAACTTAGGTTAGAAGTACATGCACACACACAACAAAAAGCACACACACAACAAAAAGCACACACATAACAAAAAGCACACACACAGTGTTGGGAAGTTCTATCTGAGGTTGCATCTTGTGCTTTGAAGAAAACTCTGCTGGTAGAAGATCTGATGCTCCTTTTGGTGAGCCAAAGATGGCAAAGGTTTCCCTCTGATTTCACATTTACTGCCTGTGCAAGGTCTCCTCAGGCATCTAGCCTCTGTTCTATGAATCTCAAAGCAAGAATAAGTGTGGCACAGTGGCAAACTACACAGCATCATGTTGGTCTCATAACAGATCCATGAGCTGACAATTAGTCCATCGACTATGTGCCTTAAATGGCCCATTTGTTCATTTGTTTTACTTCACCAGCTGGGCTCTATTCTGTTTCTCTGAATTCAGATATTTAGATTCTTTTCTTCAGGTGCAGATCTTAATAGACATTGTAATATAAATTCTCTGCAAGATGGTCTAGATGAATTAAGTATTATTACTCAATCACATTACTGTGAATAATTTACTCTTATTAAAAGTTTTTTAATTTAATGTAAAGGTGATATACAGAGGGGTTACTGTTACATAAGTCAGGTATTTAGTACATATCTTTTTGAACAGTGTCATCTCTTCCCTCGTTTTCTCCCAATTCCCCACCACCCCCACATAGGTCTAGTGAATATCACTAGCTGCATTAGTTCACCCTTTCCTTATTTCAAAGAAATGTCCCATCAGTTCTTTGCTTCCCTTTATTTTACTGCCTTCTTATTTAAGTTGGATATATTGGGAGACCTTGGCAGAACCATTCCCAGAGTTATTTTCCTCTTCATCCATTTTTCTTTTCTTGCCTAGGCAAATGATCTTTGATATCTATTTTGTATCATTATATATATGAAAGAAAGCAAAATGTAATGCCCAATATTTATATCATCTACTTAATACTGCACCTCCAAGAACTTAAAATGAGAGTAAGCCATATCCAGAAACATAGATATATTTAAGAGATTACTATTTTCAAATCCCTTTACAATTAATAGAATGCCTGATTATGAACTTCAACAGCTAATAAGACATGCACCCCTACCAAATTTCCTCTGTTTCTTACATGTCTTGGCTTGGACATTCTACCCCAGGGATAGGACTGCATTTTGCTCCTCAGCTGCTCTGTCTGTATGTTACCTAAATGCTTCAAACATCATTCCCTCTAACTTGAGCACCTGATCTCAGTTGGACTCCTCTATGTGGCTTTTTTGCCTACACAATATTCCCCTTCTGTCTCGATGGGAGCAGCACAGAAGAGACTCTGCAGACCCGCATTAGAGTCAGATAAAACCAGGCTCGACAGCAGCAGATTGAAATCACAGCTTTGTGTTTTATTAACTGAATGACCTCAAGCCAGTTACTTAAAATACTGAACCACCATTTTTCCATCTCTAAATTGAGACCAAGCTACTCACTTCCTAGCATCATTTATTTCCCATCTCCTAATCTCCATGTACATTCCAAAGGGGTTCTAATGCTTTCCCCCTTTGGCATTAAGTAAAAGATCTTACTTATTTCAGTTGTGAATATAAATTAAAAATTACCATCATAGAATATGTGTTCTCTCGGTCATTACTTGAGAGATTTGCATCTCTCATGCTAAAGAAAATCAATTTCCAAAGTAAATGCTGCCTACTGACCACGTGCCTTGACTTTACTTCAGAAATCAGAATAAATTGATGATTTAGGAATAAAAAGTTATAAAACTTATAAGGAATATAGGGATATCGATAATACAGATTAGATGGAGACAGATGATGGTATAGATTATATAGATACATATGTGTTAGTCAGATTTCCATTACTGTGATAAATCAACTTAAAAAAGGGGAAGGCTTATTATGCTGCTGGAGTACTGGAATTTCAAACTCAGAGCTTGCTCTTGCTAGACAAGCTGGTACCTTCAGACTTTTGTGGCTGTTGATTTGGAGCCTATGATGGCATAGTATACCATGATGCAAACACACAATGGAGAGTACGCAAAGCAATCTATTAGAACTATGGTACACATACACATTGCACAAAGGGAAAAATGAGTTGGACTCCTCAAAATAGTACCTGGTGGTCAACAGTATAGCTTGTGCTGCTTCTCAAGTGAAAATAAATGAATAAATGATCAAATGAGGATATCAATCTATCGTGCTTGAATACACTGTATCCTCATTATTATGAATATACTTATTCTTACAGTAGCCAGTACTGATTTGGTTGCTCATAGAGCTGTAGACAGTCATCTTGCTAAAATGGAGGAGGACCTGGTTCTGAGGGCCAGGGTTTACCTTGGTTAAACACCTAAGGCAGATGTCTTATGAGTTTTCATACGTGAATCATTAAAGAGCAGTTTAATAGTCATCCAAATAAACCTGTGAGGAAAATAGGTTGACCATTTTAAGATAGCATAGGTCTTTAGGGACTAGATGTCAAAGAAAATAACAAGGAACTTACATAGCATCAGAGATCAAAATCAAAGGAGAGTCAAACCACAGATGAAACCATCTCTTGAGATACTTATTTTAAAACCTGAATGTATCAGAATCATCTACAGAGTTCGTGAAACAGAGATGGCCCTACATTCCAGATCCAGAAAATTTGAGGTAGATGCAATAATTTGTATTTCTAACAAGTCCCCAGGAGACCCTGATGCCATTGGTCTTGCCTTGGCAAAAATATAAATGCTTGTGCTTTTTATGGAGGGGTACAGTGTTGTCAGCAGAGATAAAAGAAACAAACAAAAGAACAGATTCTCAAATGTCAATTCTTTGCTCCCAGCTTGTTAGCACTGCTTCATAGTATACAGGGCCAAAGGTCAGAGGGTATTGCAGCGTCTTTATCTATTGCCCAAGACTAACCACCATTCACTGTCAACTGTCAATCAGTACTTTAGTATCCTAGCATCTCAGGACCTGAATCTCTTAGCTAAGGATGACTGGGAAAAAGATACATTGGCAAACACTTAAAATCACTACTGTACTCTGAGTGTTGCCTTTGCCAATAAACCTAGTGTTGATTCCATATTTTTAACTCAAAATATAAATGCAGCTTTAAACAACACCATGACCAAGAAAAAGGACAACAAAAACCCAATAGACCTCATTACAATTTTTCCCAGTTACCAGAAAAGAGAACACATTGAATGTTTTTGTGTCCTGGGATTGTTTATACAATGTCATAATCACAATGAGATATTATTCTGACCCTTTTAAGGCAGATCTCCCTTAGCTACAATTTCTTTCCTTTTTTCCTGCAGGCACAGCTTACACAATTAAGTGGACACCAATTGGTACTCCCTAAAGCTATTTCAATCCCTGTCTGGCTTCATCCCCTGTTGGAGAGCTTGTCAAGCAGTCGTATCTGAATTTGAGTGAGTCTCTCTCCACTTATGCTCCTTCAGGGAGAAATTGAATTTCTTCTAGGGCAGGTTCACTGGTTATTTAGAAGGATATAGGTAAGGCAAAGGCAATTGCACGTTTATCCCTGAACTTTAAAGAAGCCATAGATTTCAAAAGAAAATATATCTTTTAATCCCTCTACAGCTATTCTTCCTTTTAGTAAATAACTGGCATTTAAAAGAAACCATTATTGAACAAGCCTTCTGGGCCCGTTTTGTAATTGCTAAAAGAGCTTCTCAGAAGATGAGTTCCATTGTGAGTATTTAAGAAAAAGTCATATTTAGTCAAAATACACAATTATTTTTATGTCTTCCTAAGCTTTGTTCATGAGAAGCAAATTCAACACAATATCAAAATGCATTGGCTCTCACCGTAGTCCCTGTAAGTCTTTGAGCATTCCTGTCAGAATCCATATTTGAGGCCCCATGGAGCATCCTGGATAAATCACCTGGAGTCCTCTCCTAATGCATACAAGAGTAGGTAACCAAGTTTGAAGAATCCTAATACCCACTTTCACCATAGCCAGTTGTTATCAGGGGAGGAAAATTATATCAGTAACAAAAGTGCAAGGAAGATATATCAAAATAGATATATATCAACATTAAGAAACTAAAAGTTTTCTGAGATGTACAGAATAATGCATAAACAATGTTTTTTAATATGAAGATAAATTTCTAGTATAACTATTTGGAGAAATGGAATGAAGAAAATATTTTTTATTTTCTCTTTAAAATTTTATGTAATTCTAATCATTAAAAAAATAGCAATGCAGCCGGATGCAGCGGCTCACGCCTATAATCCTATCTACTCAGGAGGCTGAGATCTGAGGTTCAAAGCCAGCCTGGGCACTAAAGAACCTGAGACTCTTATCTTCAATTAACCACTAAAAAAATGGGAAGTGGGGCTGTGGCTCCAGGGCTAGGACAGTAACCTTGAGATGAAAAGCTCAGGGACACTGCCCAGGCCCAGAGTTCAAGCCCAATGACCCACAAAAATAAAGCAATGCAATTGGTAGAGGTTTCCAAAAGAGAGGAAAGAAAGTTGATCAGACTGTATGTAAGAAAAGCCAGACATAGTAGCATACACCTACAGTCCCAGTGCTCAAGAGGCCAACAAAAGAGTATTGTGAGTTGAAGGCTAGAATGGGCTACATAGTGAGAGCTTGTCAAAAAAAAAAATGTACAGAAAGATAGGTTCAGAGAAATATATGACTTTGAAAATGGAACACTAGCACTTTTAATACTAAATCTGACAGTGATCATCAAAGATATGTTGCCAATAAAGATTTAACAGAAGAAAGTCAAGGGGTCTGCAGGTATAGCTCAAGTTATAAATTGCCTGCATATCAAGCATGAGGCACTGAGTTCAGTCCCCAGTACTGTCAGTACTGACCACTCTAAACTAAGACCAGCATAAATAGGTTTTCAGCAATTCTGTTGTGAGAATTGGATGATTTTTTAAAATCAAATTCCATCTTCACATCATCCATGACACCATAATAAATTTCACTTACATCATTAAACTTATATGAGTATTAAATGGTAAAGTGAAGGCTTCCAGTGTCAAAAGATATAAATAAAACAGTGTAATGTTGGTTGGAATGTAAATTTGTTCAACCATTCTGGAAAACAATATGGAGATTCCTCAAAAAACTAAACATTGAGCTTACCTGTGACTCAACAATTCCATTCCTGGGCACTATCCAACTGACCACAGACAAAACCACACCAAAGCTATCAGCACAACCATGTTCACTGTACCATTGTTTACCATAGCTAAGATATGAAATCAACCCTGATGCCCCTCTGTGTATGAATGGATCAAGAAAATGTTGCAGGATACACAATGGAATTCTATGCTTCCATCAGAAAGAATAATATTGCGCCATTCCTCAGAAAATGGACTTGGAAAAAAATTTATTCAGTGAAGCAAGCCAAACCTAAAGAACATAGGTTGTATGGTTTCCCTTATTTATACTAATTAGAATGCACTTGTAAATCTACAAGTAAAATACAATGGATGGTAAAAGACAAAAAGTTACATTTGGACATGGTAAATTATGTAGGATCCTAAACCTTCAAACCAAAAGAGGATATCCTAAAAGGGCTCAATAGCCATGTGCATATTTTCATATAAAATAATGTTTATTAAAATAAACTCCAAGAATTGGAAACAAGAGGGTTTTCATTATTTTGATTTTTGTTTGAGTTTTTTTCCTTTGTTGCTCTTATGGATTTCTGTACCTTTTGTCTTGTATGTAACTTTATTTATTTGGGGAAGAATAAAAGGGAGCACAAAAATGAGACAAAGGTAAACAAATGAAGCAGTGACATTAGTATTATCCCTCTGTAAATCACTTTTACAATAATAATTAAAATAAAAATATAAAACGGTATGAAATCAATAAGTATCTAATTTTGCTGTATACAACTTTTTAAATTTCACAGAAGTCACACCTCACTAGCACTCCATGTTATCTAAAATTCCATTATTTTTATTTAAAATAAGGTGTGAGGAACAAGAGCCTAAGAATTTCCTGCTTAAATGCAAACCCCACCAGTCTTAGAAATGTACCACACAGCTCCATCAGTTGTAATTCACAATGGATCACACAGAACTCTTCCCTAAAATTCATCCCCACCACTCCTAGAGTCAACCACTAAAGGGAAACATATAATTGGGTAATCAAGATGTCCTTTTACCTGTGTCCATTCTGATTTGTCAGTGTCTGTATCAATCCCTTGTTACATCTTTTGAGTACTGGCCCTGTTAAGAGGATGACAAATCGAGGTGCTGTCAAGGTTTGGATGATGTAGTTAATGCCATATTAGAGAGAAAACTGGGGTCTATAAGCATAGGTTAAAGAGATGAAAGCATGGACCAAAAGGAGATCTCAGCCCACTGACTACTTAGAGTGACTCAAGCCTCCCAAGAGCAACCTGATCTGATCAGCAGAGGAAGCTGACAGCAAGAGGGGAAAAATGAGAAAAAGGAATACTGAAAATTGGTGGGATTAGTCCTCTCCACTTCAATCATTGCACAGATGGCTAACCATGTAACTGGGTCACTTTATATCTTACCTACTCCAGAACCTCAGGTTGGGCCAGTTAAAGTGGTACAAAGTGAGTCAAGAGGCTGCAGTCTTCCAGAAAGATGGGAGTGAAATGGAGAAGGCAGAAATTATTGAATTGTTGTTGGCCAACCAGATCCCCAAGTTCACAGGGCAGGCGGGGTAGAGGGGAAGAAAGGACAGAAATGTTAACTGTATGCCCTGTTATGCACAGGACAAAGCTGCACAAAGAAAAGCATGCCATCCAAAACGCCAATTGCACCCCCAGCTAGCAACAGCAAGGAAGATATTCCATACTTTTGCAAATCTTGAAAGCTAAGACTCCTATTTCATTTTTTTAGGTTGAAGTTGAAGGAGAGCATTTCTTTACTACAAAATAATAGAGTTTGAAAAGTTGGATTTTTAAGTCAAAGCATTTTTTTTTACTTTCTTTGGTATTAGAAGCAAAAGATTCTAATAATGACATTTTGTGCCAAGAGTCATTAGACCAAAGTATCTGCCTGAAGCAAAATTTTATAGCCAAGTTATGAACCTGCAAACAGAACCTTAGCCATGTTGATAGGAGCTGACTGTAGTAATAAAAAATGAATTTGTTAAATAAAATATGTTTATAATTCACTGGGCTCAGAATCAGGTAGGTGGAAAGAAGCCTCCAGTGAGTCGTTATGATTTTGCAAAATAGTCAAAAGAACACTTCACTCCATAGGTAGGTAAAGGAGTGTGTGCTCTACTGTCATTATTACAGTGTGCCGTTTCATTTATTCATGGAGTGCCAAGATGTAGGGGCTCTTTCAGTGGCTAAAATACTGTGGACAAAAGCAAGAAAATGAAATCCTTGCCTTAAAGAGATTGCAGTTGAAATGGGTAAGCAAGTCCAGTTGGACTGATAACAGGAAACATTGGAAGAACACATTAACACAATGAGCTTTTGGAGATCCTGGTGGGTTTAAACAGTGATTTTTAAAGGAGGAAGGGCAGGATAGATTCATTCGGAAGTTATTAAATGTACTATGAAAGAAAATAAGCCTAGTCAGGAAGTAAGAATCTCACGGGGCTATAAAGACTAGAACAAAACAAAGGAAGAAACAAGGCTTAATAGTGCAGAGCATAGAAGAAATTAGCTTTGTGGGTGACCCAATGGCTCATGCCTGAAATTGCAGCTACTTAGAAAGCTGAGACACAGAGGATGGCAGTTCTAAGCCAGCCCAGGGAAGAAAAGTCAGTGAGAGTCCTCTCCAGTTACTGGGCTAAAAAGCAAGATTGGAGGCATGACTCAAGTGGTACAATGCCATCTAAGTAAGCATAAGGTCCTGAGTTACATATAACTTTTCTTATAAATGAATGGCCAATATAATCACCATGAACTGAATATCAAATATGAAAAAATGGAATAGAAAAGAGGGTTAAAAGAAAGAAAAAGGACACACAAATGAGTATTAAATGTGAGGAAAATGGAATAGAAAAGAGAGTGAAAAGACAAAGGGCACACGTCCTTTGGACATGTAGATCTAATTTATAAATGCACAGGTAAACACATGCTGGATGTATATACAAAATGTATTGAGCATGGCATTTGCAATAGAGGGTTAAAATAGTTTAATTCCTTAGAGAAACGAATTCACAGACCAACAAAATGAACACCAGGAAGCTGGCACTTGACAGCTATAGGGGAAGATCAAGGGGGGATGAAGAGAAGAGGAAGAATGCAGTCATCCTATTGAAAGCATATCCAATGAAGATAGGAGAATCAAGAGGAGGCGTTGTGTTGGGAGAGATGGGGGAGAATGGTGAAAGGGGTGACATCAATCAAAATGATTGGCCTTATAAGCTGATTTGTACAACTACTTAAAGATAATAAAAATATAGTTTTAGAAAAGAACTGAAGAAAACTTGCAATTTCAAGCTCAGATGTTTCCAGTTTCAGCATATGAAAGGGGCTATTCAAAGAAAAAGAGGAAGTAAGTTTACAGGCTGTTCCCTCTATATCCCTAATTCCTAAAGTCTCCGCATGTGACTTATATTTGAAGAGTAAGCCTTGAAAAGAGTGAGGGATTCAAAATGAGACCCTGAGGATGAACCCTAAATCAGTATGACTGGTGTGGTTATAAGACGAGATCAGGTCATACAGAGACAGCAGGAATCCCTGTATGTATAGGGACGCCTATGTGATGACAGCAAGGAGGAGGGGGCCACCTGCAGACAAGGAGACAGGTGTCCAGAGACACCAACTCTGCTGACATTTAGAATTCAGCTGTTGAGACAATGAGTAAAGTTCTCCTATTAAAACCATCCACCTAGGCTACAGTATTTGTATGGCAGCCAGAGAGGGAGGGAGATCTGGAAATGTAAAATGAATAGACAAACAAACAAAAAAAATAAGACAGAAAACATTCTTCCATTAATAGTAGGGCTTAGATATGATATACCATTAGTTTTAGGACCAGAAAAACAATTTTACAGAGGAGAAAATTGAAAGGCAAATCACTGTATAGTCATAGGGGGATGTCACAGCACTAATGTCAGAAGTCAAGTCTTCTGACAGTAAGTCCTGATAATTTTCTTTTCTCTCTGAGTAGTCCTCACAGAGTTCCTTCCATTAAGGCCTTGATGGGGCAAGACTGACAGCCATTTTCATTGTGGACCCACAATCATTCTCCTGCAGTGGCCCTAGGAGTCTTGAAACTTCAGAAACTCAACAGTCATCCTGTTTCCTAAAGTCCAAGTTTACATTTTCCCATAGATTGATTCCCTTATCTAGAACCCATCATTTTGGACCCCCAGTAAGATCCTACTTACTCTTCCATTCAAATTTTTGGTCTCTAACACACCCAACCTTGCGTTGCCCCTCCTCTCTACATGTTATAGTCCTAGTCCCTAGTCAGGCCTTTCTATTTCCTTTAGAGATCACTCCTACCAACAGCCCTGGTTCTGGATTCTTCCCAGATCTTCCCACATTGTGTGCTCATCATCTATTGAGTTTCAGATTTCAATAGGCAATAAGCTGGACAAAGCTAAAAACCAGGTTTGTCCCATGTTTAATGAATATAAATGGAGAGGATTATTTATTATGTATGCTTTAGAAAGGTTACATTTGCACTGTCTCAAATTCCAGCAGACATTTGTTCATCTGACTAACCCATCATATCCATGTAGATACTTAGTGAATGCCAGTGGAGCAAATGAGGAAACAAGTGAGAACACAATATAACACTCTCTGTGGGGGTAGGGCACATGGTAACTGCCTCATACATCACTGGTTTTGCTCATTTTCACCCCCTAAAACTTTGAAACCACAGAGCATGGGAAGATGGAGAACCTGGTGGGTCATCTAGAAAATGACCAGCTGGCAAGATGTCAAAATCCTAGACAGAAAGTTAGCCTTTGGAGAAGATACTTCTAGAACTGGTTTAGATTCTGGCCATCTCAGACTGTGTTGCTATTTTCAGGATGCTCAGAGAAAAGGCTTAAGTGACAGAATTGGGTTTTTGTAGCAAAGGATTCAAATCTAGCCAGAGCCCTGAGTCCTTGAGAGGCTGTGTGACCTGCCAAAGGTCACAACTGATGCTAGAAAGATGGGAAAATGGGCACTGGAATCTGAACCTACAAACTATGGCTCCAAGGTCCATGCTATTCCTGGCTGGGGTACACAAGGGATGGGTAGATTCCCTGAATTCTCACTGCTACTGAGAAATGGTGGTGGTTGATGGTCTTTGGCATCTCCAGTGGAACTGTTGAATCCTTACTCAGCCTCCTTGTACACTGGACCTGTTGGAAGGATGAAGCAGGAATCTTTCAGAAGGAAAGATTTTATTTTTTCTCTCTGCAGGTCTGGATTCCTACCAGTGGAATGTCACCAGTCAGAATAGGCAGGTGGCAAATTTAAGCAATTAGTGAAAATCAGGGCTCACAATCTTGAGAATAATTAATGTTGTCTTCTAATCTCTTTCCTCTGGGGGAAACTTTGCATATTGCATAAAAGAAATGTCATCTACGCCTCACTGTTTCCAGAACCTGACTGTGAGAGCAGCACGCTTCTTTTAGAGTTCTGCAAAAGCATCTTTAAAGGGTCTTTCCCTCGCTCAACAGCTAAGTCCACACATGCACTACAGATGTGACACCACATAGACTGCTGTAACCTGGAACTGTCAGGATGGGCAAATGGGTTATCACAGTGTGACAGGACACTTCCCGTCTTCTACCTCCCTTTTGTACCTTCTTTGCCAACGAGGCACCTAGAGGACAGTGGTAGGGACCAGCAGAAAAACAGAGCACACAAACTTCTCGTTTAGAAAGGTTTACAAAAGTGGAAACAGCAAGAACAAAGAAAAAGAGACAAAGAAAATTCAGGAAACAGACAAGGAAGGAAGAGACAAGTTACTATATTGTGGATTTTGGTTTTGGTGATGAAGTTTAAAACCAGGACTTCATACCTACTCAGCATGCTCCACCATTGTATCTAAACCCAGCCCCTAGTGTTGGTTTTTCTTTTTTGCTGTTGTTGTTTTTTTTGTGCTTTTGTCTCTTATGGGGCTTGAACTCAGAGCCTAGGCACTGCCCCTGAGCTTTATCATTCAAGGCTAGTGCTCTACCCCTTTGAACCACAGTGCCACTTCCAGTTTTCTGGTGGTTGTTTGGAGATAAGAATCTCATGGACTTTCCTGCCTGGGCTGGCACTGAACTGCAACATCCTCAGATTTCAGTTTCTCAAGTCACTAGAATCACAGGCGTGAGTCACCATCAGGCTTAGTGTTGGTTTTCCTGAGAAGACAGTTGTGGGGGGAAAACAACACTAACTTGTAGGGAACCAAGTTATTCTGAGGTTGACTGGTTAGACCAGCCAAAGAAATGAATTTGACTTAGGATTATATTAGAGGCTCATGGGGCAAAAACCAAGGAGAGACTCAACATAGGTGTTCAATTAAAGTAGGAAGACATCTTAAAGGTGTTTCAAGTCATCTACTGGGGAAACAAGAAAGACAGAGGACTTAGACAAGGCTTACCCAGAACTGGAGGCCAGCAGTTTGGACTCATAGCTCAGTGGACTGTACACCAATGATCTCCTCTTTGATGATCTTTAATTATGCCTGATTATGTGGCATTTGAAGTTTTAGCCATGGTGATGATTTTCTATTTGTTTATTTGCTTTGCTTTAAAATTGTATTTCTACCTTTCCAACACCTTGTGAATGGAGCTTGCTCAGATCTTAGGAGGAAACAAGAAATCGGTCATGCTTTGGATACTTACCATGTCTTAGCCCTTGAGTTAAATATCTTATATTTTCTATGAAATCTCCATCACATCCCTACCATGTATTACTATCTACACAGTAATTGCTCAAGCACTTTGTCAAAGACTTCATGCCTAAAATGAAGTGAAGCTAAGATTCCCTTTGGGTTTAACTTTTCCCCCAAGCCAAGTTCCTTGCACAACACTGAACACATACATTCACGGTCCTCTCCATCCATAGTGCCGATCAAAGTCCTGTGTAAATCCCTGAGATCAAAAGTGGTGGGTGGAACCCTCCGGTTTCTCATGTCCACATCTCTGATCAGCATGTCCACGGTGGAGTGCTGGCTCTCGCCTGGCGGTCATATACGTCCCTTCAGATATGCCAGGAATGTTACCCTAGTGATGCAGCTTACTCTGATCAGAGAAACCATCTGTTGTTTTCTGAGAATGGAGAAGTCTTGTCATATGTGCACCTCAACTTAAGAGGAATTGACTGTTTACACTGGAGTAAGCAACATATTGCGAAGAAAGTGGTGGGGGGAAAGAGGAAAGGCGGAAAGAATGTGATATTTCTTTCTGCCATTCAATTTAATGGTTATACATCATACTAGGGGATGAGAGGGCAGGCAGAAGTTTGTCTTTCTAGCCATCTCTAACCTGGGTTTCTTTTAATAGTGATAGCATATTACCCCATTTTCAGTATTTCAAAAATGCCTTCTTCATACAATATGACCCTTCAATTCAAGCCAACTTTAATTGAAATTATGAAGAGGGAAGGACTGAGCAGTCAGTGTTGGAAGAAATACTGTTTTCTATTTACCCCATGTGATGATTTCCTAAAAAAAAGTTTTTAATGCTAATTTTTGCTATATGGCCCATTTGCAATGCCTTTGCTTTGAAACCAAACTTCCAGTAAGATTTAAGACATTGTATATGCAAGTTAGTATGGAAAATTCCTGCATGCTTATCTCTATAGCTAAGCTGTGACTTTTTACTCTCAAAATCTGAGGCTACCAGGTATGTACAGTGGAAATAAAGTAGGGGTTAATAAAAGAACTCATCAAAGTTCACAATGCATGTGTTTTTTTTCTTCACCAATTTGTGTGTCATCCTTGTCTAAGGGGCCATGCTAATCTCTGTATTGTTTCAATTTCAGTATGTGTGCTGCTGAAGAAGCACTGCATGTGTTTTTTAATGGGAACATGAAATACAATCTAGAATCATTTACTCCACTGGCATTTTAAAAATATGATTTTGTTGTTATTATTAAGGGGTTGCACAGAGAGTTTACCACTTCATAAGTCTGTACATTTCTTCTTTTTGGACAGTGTTAATCCTTCCTTGGCTTTCCACCATTTTCTCTCTCCTGTCTCTGCCCACAAGTTGCACAGTTAAATTTTCCACACAGTGGTCTACTGTCATCTTTGAGTATTCACTTATAAGCCCAATTCTATACTAGAAACTGAATGAAGAAGACTTCTGCCTACTGAGATACTTGATCAATGTTATTATAAAAGGAAACATAAAGAACATCATTTTCATCACAATGCTCTCCTCATGAGAATGTTATATTCACTCTAGTCGTAAGTGCTTTAAAATCTGTTAAAGCCCTAACTTCCTATGTGACAGTACTTGGAGCTGGGGACGTTAGAAGGTAATTGAGTTGAGATGAGGTCATGAGAGGGAGCTGTTCATAATGGAATTATATTCCTAGTGATAATAAAGAAGAGGAAGAGGGCCAGATATAGGAAGCTCATGTTTATTATCGTAGCTAGGTGAACAGTAGAGACTGTGAGGATCACAGTTTGAGGTCAGTTTCAGGCATTTCAACCAAAATCTGGGTGTAGCGTTTCATGCCTGTCATGGAAAATATAAATAAGCAGTTTGTGACCCATAGTGTCTTTGGTATACCTGCAAGACCCTATTCAAAAAGCAATGAAGGTAAAAAAGAAGAAGAAGAAGAAGAAGAAGAAGAAGAAGAAGAAGAAGGAGGAGGAGGAGGAGGAGGAGGAGGAGGAGGAGGAGGAGGAGGAGGAGGAGGAGGAGGAGGAGGAGGAGGAGAGGAAGAAGAGGAAGAAGAGGAAGAGGAGGAGGAGGAGGAGAGGAAGAAGAGGAAGAAGAGGAGGAGGAGGAGAGGGGAGAGGGGGAGGGGGAGGAGGCCTTTCTTCTCTTTTTCATTTCTCCCTCACTCTTTTCCCCCCCACTTTAACCCACACAAAGATCATGAAGAAGGTAGTGACATACAAGCCGGTAAGGGAACCCTAGGACTGACCATTTCTGGAAAAGAGATGAGAGATGAACCTGGACTATCAAGCTCTCCTCTGACACTGTCTCCTTGGAATCCAACCCGGGACCTCACCTATCCTCCTCAGTTGCTTTTCTAGGCTGGATGTCAATAGTCAGCCAAAAAGCCATTGAAATGTTCTTTTTTTATAATTTAATTTTATTGTCAGGGTGATGTATGGAAGGAGTTACGGTTATGTACGTAAGGCAGTGAGTACTTTTCTTGTGGAATATTGTTACATCTCTTATGCAAAGTTCTCCTTGAGTGAGATATCATCTTTCTTTGGAAAGTAGAAATAGATTTTTGTTTTGTACTTATGGACTTGTAAGATTTGCAGATAGCTGGCATCGGGGCTAGGCCAGGAAGTTCACTTGAGCCCAGGCATTCAAAACCAGCGTGGACAGCCTGGTAAGACCCCCTTCCCCTCGTCCCTCACACATAAAAAAGGAAAAGAAAATACTTGCAAATATAGTACAGAAAGATTGTATCACTAGCCTCCTCCAACGGTGGCCTACTGTACAATGACTCTAGTACATGAACAAAACAAAGAACTTGCTGCTGCTGGCGTAACACCATTTACTGTAGATTGGGTCTTCATCTTAACTTTTGGTTCAGGAGAAATCATTTGAAATCCAGACCGTTTCTTGAGGGATCCCCATCTTACTCTGAACCACAAAGCCTAGGGAAATGAGAAGAAAATGGAAACAGAGACCTGAAGGATTCAGAACTGAGGACAATCACCTGACTGGTGATCGTCATCTGAAAGGGTGTTTCTGCAGTGTCAGAACACAAAGGCATACACAACATATAATACAATTCAGTAAGTTACATATGAATCAGCCTCAGGTGAGGGGGAACACTGCCACGGATGACAGATTTAGGTACAAATTACCCCCTGAGGATTCTCTTATAATTATGTATCTAAATAAGGCATGCTATTGAAATCAGAAAGACTGAACAAAAATGTACACCGTGGCCCATGAGCCCCAGTCTCCTCTCTTCATAATGTCAGAATTTGGAATTCTGGGCTTACATACAGCTTCCCAAAGTGCTCCTCTTCTATCACCCATACATGAAACTACAGTAGTTTCCCTCTCCAGAGACTATGACCAATCCTTCTAAAATGATGTATATTTGCTCAGTAACTGGGTCTATTTCCTTAAAAAAGTTGCCACTTTATAAATTCCACATTCACTGTCATGACTTCTGATCAATATTTTTGTTCTTCCTTCTTAAATGTGTGCAGGAGTTAAAGTCCTTTTGTATTGAGGAAAGTTTCTAATAAGAAAGAGCCTAGCCAGGCATCAGTGGCTCATGCTTGTAATCCTAGCTTCTCAGGAGCCTAAGATATGAGGATCACGGTTCAAAGCTAGCTGAGGAAGGTAAGCTCATGAGATTTTTTAAACCTCCAATTCAGTACCAAAAAAGATGGAATTGGAACTGTGGCTCAAGTGGTTAGGATACTAGCCTTGAGCACAAAAACTCAGGGACAGAGCCCAGTTCCAGAGTTCAAGCCCCAAGATCAGCACATTAATTAATTAATTAATTAATTAACAAAATCAAATGATCAGACTGGAAGATGAAGCTGAGGAAAAAACCTCATGTCAAGAGATATTAATGATGCATTTTTTCTATCAAAGTAACAATATAAATTTCTGCATCTTCCGTAATAGACATTCAACTTCCCTATCTTGCTTTCTGTTTGGCAGCTTTTCTACCTTATGCTGGTCTAGTTCCTGCTTTCTGAGCATCCTTCTTACCTGTGCTTTAAATCCCTTCATACTTTGGATCATCTGCTTCTTCCATCTGGAGTGTGTGCCCACATCTACCACAATCTATATTTGCTATCAAGACTCAGCTCAATGCACAAGAATCTATCAATAAGATGTGACTTTTTTCCTCCTTTGAATTTTGTGTGAACATCCCCTTTTCAATCTGCCTGCCTTTGCCTTCTATTATAGGCATGCTTATCATGTGTAAGAACTTCCTATCGGCTGAGGGTTCTTCAAAAAATGAAGGTGCAGCTTAGGTCTCTTTACCTACCCAGAATATCCCATCTTCAGGGCCATTTGAAAGATAGTATCAGATCATATCTTTACTTGACTATATAGAAGCATTGTCCATTCACTGTGAATGTAGTATACATGGAAAGTTAGACACTACCAAAAAAATAATCAAAGATGAGATTCAGACATTTTCCTTTAACATTCAGATTCTCCTATTTCCTTCAAAGACTGAAAGGCCTAATGACACTGGACATTCCCTTGTAGCAAGCATCAGAAATGGCCAAGTCACCATTTGTCCTGTCTGGATAGTACAGGACTGCCACTATTCCCTGTGGTCTTCTGGGGCTATCTCTTTTACTTGTGTCGTACATGAAGCCCTCCAGGTGTTTGAATTTGCAAGCTCTGGTCTAAAGCATGTTTGGCCTTTGCCATTTCAAAAGCATTTAGTATTTGATATTGCTCAGAACAAAAACCATGCACTTGAAGACTTGCTAGTCTTTTTTCTTTTCAAAAATACATTCCTCTGAACACCAGCACTGAGAATCCTGAATGATTTTCCAATGTACTCCTTCTTTCTGAAAAGGTGTCTCTAAGCACCTTCAGAAAGGCACACAAAGGCAGCATAAAAGTCACTTCAATGAATATAAAAATAAAACAAAATTGTAACATGCGAAAATGTCAAACTCTCATTAAAACACTAGAAATGTCATTGAATAAAAGCAACTTGGAGATTCACGTGGTTAAAACTGAAAAACCAAGCAACTGTATGCACAGATTTCTTTTAACACATAATAAAAAGGGAAAAAAACCAATTGAGAACTGGAAAGGAAAATGATTTTGCCATGTACTCCCAAAATGCGGTAAATAAACAATAAGCAGAGATATGTTTTTATTCTTTGTATACAATAGCAAGTCCCTAGAGCTGTGCTACAAGGCAACAGTGCATATTGTACTGAGAAAAAGAACTCACTTTATTAAACATCAAGAACAAAACCCTCCACAAATGTCTTCTCTAATAGAAATCACCTTCACTGCTAATTGGGAATTTGGAGCAATAGCCCTTTATTAAACTATTTACAAACAGCATTTTGTGTGTCAGAATATATCATCATAAATCAAGCACAGACTATTGCATTAGCCTCAAAGAGACTCAGTTAGAGAACCTCAATAGAGATTTTTAAATGCCCTTCCTTCCAATCATACCCATAATTCCTTGCAATGCAACTTAATTTTGATATTGAGTCTTTCATAAAAGTTCTATCTTAACTAACTCAAATAACACTGTTATGAAAATTAAGTGAAAGAAATCCTGGCAAGGGGAAACGTTAATAGGAAGAGTCAAGAGACTCCAGGCACTTCTTCAAATGAAAATAGAAACTATATAGTAAGTCAATAAAAAAAAAGTAAGACAGAAAAGCAGGTTCCCACGTTTTAGCTGGACAGCAAATACATTTTTTTTTTATCAAGAATGGCTTCCTGGCTTAAATGAAAAGAACAGAGGAAAAACATACCCATCTGTAGCATAAGAGGCATTCAAAGCAAAATGGGTATTCATAATTGGATTTTGAAATTATCCTTGGATGATACTTCTGAGTATCATAATAAGTGGAAAACAGCACAGACCTTGGGATTGAACTTGCAAGTGAGAGAGGACAAGCTATTCTTTGTCTCTGTTTCCCAGCTGTAAATGGAAAGGAACAGCGTATGCACAATAGGACATTGTAGGCTGAAGGAGCTAACGTGTTCAATTCATGGCAGTATGACTATACCACCATCATTCATGTCTACACTAAGGCAGATTAGTACACTGAAAGGTCTAAACAGACATTAAGATTCAGAGCAGGTACACATATTCTACTTCCCTATTCTCTTTGAAACAGAAACTTACATTGAACCAAGTTTTAAAAAAAAAAAAACCCAAAGTCCACATGACTGGGCAAGGAAATAATTAATAAAAAATAAAGATCTTGAAAACAAAACTATAAATAAACTCTAAATAAGCCTAAGAACTCTAAATAAACATAAAGCCATAACTAAACTGAACTCAAATTATTCCACCAGAATAAAATCAGAGATATCAAAATGTTTTCCAAAATAAAGTAGCATTACATCCATTTTCTAGAAGTGAAACAAAATGGAGAAAGAGGAAAATAAATACCTAGTAGGTAAAAGATTTTTTCAATGACAAACTTGTAGCCCTATGTTGTTGTGTCTGTTTCTTGTTCCTAAGTGTTATCCTCGGTGACACATTCTGGCTTTTCCACACGATATTTGCTATATACATTTTTATTCTTATGTTTACCTTTGTTCATTTTTTTTGTTCCTCTTCCAATGGCTAATACCAGGATAGACTCTGTAACCACAAGAAACAGCCAAGGAAGTTTTCAGAAACTATGTCCCAGACCTTATCTGGAGATGAAGATATCAGGCCAGGATTACCATTACTGGTTTCCGGTCAGAAACCAGAGAACCAACCAACTGTAACACACTACACAAGGAGCAAAGGTCAGAGGCAGCTGACTTAAAAATGAATCATTCAAGAACCAGAAGGGAATCAACACAAGTGTGAAAGGTTCTAGGCATGGCCAAGAATGAAGATACCTAGGAAAGAGGTAGGCCCTAACCACAATTCAACTAATGAGTGAAAAGCATTAATGAATATGAATAAAGGAATGAAATAAGAATCATGGAACAGCATGCAGTAAGGCATGCAGAAGGTGGGGAGGAAAGGTCTTAATCACGAAGTTATCTTAACTTCTACCTGAGAGCTGTAAGAACCTTCTGGGGCCATGGAGAAGGTGACTAGAAGTGACTAGCAGTAGAAATGCCACTGTAAAAGAACAAATTGTCACTTAGGACCTATAGCCTCTCTTAAAATAAACAACTTCTTTCTGGCTCCTTCTTTCATTTTACAAGTGCCCTTTATTTCCAGGTGTCTGAGCAGACCTTGATCACTCTATGGTTGTATCTTGGTCTCACAGGAATTCTACTACATAGGGAGTAACTCTCTAGGGTCAGAATTCTCTGTGGTCCACCTTCCTACATTCCTGGCCTGGTTTAAGAGAGACTCAAAATGGAAAAGAAAGGAAATGTAAGTCTACTGATTGGAGTTAACTATTGGAGAAAAAAACAAAAACATAAAAAGAGATGTGTGTTAAGGAAATAGTTCCATGTCTCTCCCTATTGCAGGTTTCTCATAGAAAGGAGATGGAGGATTAATGGTGCCCTGAGATCTTCCCTTTGCACTGAGATACTTATTTCTGTTAGGAATATTGCCTGCTGACTATGAGGTGAAATTTCCCTTTAGCCACAGGATCAATCCCCTCCCACAGCTAATGACTTACTGATGCAAGATAGCAAATGTACAACAATTTTGTCGCATTTCAAGCCACTCATGAAGGCCATTTCAGTTCCAGAGTAACCAGCAGCATTGGCTGAGCCTTGAGTATAAGAACACATGGGAGACAGGCACTGGTGGCTCCTATCTACTCAGGAGGTTGAGATCTGAGGATCGCAGCTCAAAACCTGCCCAGGCAGGAATGTCCTCAAGAGTTTTATCTCCAAGTAACCATCAGAAAACCAGAAGTGAATCTGGGGCTCAGAGAGATAGAGCACTAGTCTTGAGCAGAAGAGATCAGGAACAGTGCCCAGGTCCTGAGTTCAAACATCCATGACTAACTAAAAAGAAAAAAAAAAAAACCAACAAACTTTGGACCTGCTCCATCAGCTTCATTGAAGCAATCCTACAGTGCTCTCTCTCAGAGGCTGTTTCCAGAGAACCCAATCTAAGAAAACGGATACCACATTTGGGGATGTATAACATATAACTGATACTTAGGAGGAAATGTATACCAGCCACAATGATTTTACTAAGTTCCATGATGGTGCATGTATTAAAGACTTGGTCATCAACCTAGACCACCACAGGAGGATGAGACCTTTAAAGGATGAGGCCTAATGGGACAAAGTTAGGTCACTGGAGGTGAAGTTTTGAAGGGGTTGTTGAGACTCCAGTCTTTTTCTCTTGGTATCTCCCACCTACCATAAGGTGAACAAATTCCTCCACTGTCATGATCTTCTATCTAGCCAGAGGCCCAAAGACAATGAAACCAAGTGACCATGGAATAAAATCTTGAAACTACAAACCAAAACCAACCCTTCCTTATTTTCAAAGTTGCATCTCCCAAGTATTTTGTCACAGGGACAGAAAGTTGACCAACACGACCACAATCTATTCTTTGTCCACCAGCCATTGATGAAGTAGAGATAACAACAAGAGATGGTTAGCCTAAATAGTTCCCAGCGGCAGTCTTAGTATCTGAAAAAAAAAATGAAGTGTTCCTTTCCTTTGCCTATGTTCAGGAATAGATAACAAAAGAAAGAAAGTTATCAAAACAAGGGCAAAGTTACTACATGGAAATATTTTATGATTTCTCACATTGCTATATAATTTGGATGTTTTCTCATTAAATATAGAATAAAATATTCTCATGGAATCCAAACAATATTAGTAACATTATTCCCTTAAAAACTCAACATGAGTAGTTTATGTAAAACAGTGGAGAGCTGGAATTTAATGACCATCTTGGGGTTTGGTAAAACTGTAATGTTATTTGTATGATTGTGTCCAGAAATAATTGTTTCATTCATACTGAATACCAGAAAGGCTTTAGGAATTAAATAATTTATATTGAATTAAGTTAAATAATCTAGCCAAACACCTAATGAGTCAAGAACTACATTCTGATTGGTGGGAAAGAGACATTTATCCTCCAGAGAATAGTTGTTTTCTCTACATAGCTAACTAGGCATATTACAGATAAATTTGCAAGCGGGCCAACAGAGTCACGAAAGATGAACTGCATGTGCAGGACAGATACTGAATTCCCAAGAGTCTGAACTAACCAGTGTAGACTTGGTGGTGAATACTAAACAATTATTACAGAAACAATTTAGAAATAACCTTCCAATTTATGAAGTTGATGTGAGTTATGCTGCTTGAGAAATTAACTGTGCTGCTCATTGTAAGACTTAATTACTGCTAGATGCTTTTAAAGCAATATTCTTACCCCAAGAATGTTAGATTGGCTTTTGTCAAAATATCAAGCATCTGTAAAGATAAGACAGCAAAGAAATGTCTAAGAAGTGCACAGATGTAAAATCACCTATTTGTTCTAGCCATTGCAAATAGCCGACCCAAAAATGTCACATAAAAGCTAAGGAATAAATGGAAAAGATATTAGGCATGTAACATGCTTCCAATAAACACAAATCACTGAAGAGTTTTCATGAACTCTGCATTTGTGTAAATGGAGATATGGTAACTGACATTATAAGCTGAGGTTTGTAAGTTGTCCATTTCTTCTAGTCACAGTATCAAAAAAAAAAACCTTCTGGGTCTATATTGAGTGGTCTAGGGGCCACTTTCCTTAGCAACAATAACCAAGAC
Source organism: Megascapheus bottae (assembly GCF_031878675.1). Taxonomy (NCBI): domain Eukaryota; kingdom Metazoa; phylum Chordata; class Mammalia; order Rodentia; family Geomyidae; genus Megascapheus; species Megascapheus bottae. Next base: position 50,583,869 of record NC_143512.1, on the reverse strand, counting down.
TTATAGAGATGTGTTCTCTCTTCTATTTCATTTTACTTTTTCCTATGGAGTTGAGAACAGGAATAAAATAAGAAAAACATTATCCTTTCTAATCTCCATGTTTACTAAAGAAGTCTATAATCTGGAAGGTTTGTCACCTTTATCTACATAGTAGAAACCACTGCATCCTTTAATCCTGAATTTTGTTCCTTGAGCATAGAGCATAACTTTGCAAAATTTTAGTATCACAAAGCTTTCACAGATATTCTCACAGTCTAAACTTACTTCCCCCCCAAATGATTTTTGTTTTCTTCATTTCTTTACCAGAAACTTGTCTCATTTCTCTGGTATTTATCCACAGAATAATGGTAATCACCCTTTCCAAATGTCTGACACAAAGCCCCTCTGATTTCATTTTTAAGCATATATGCAACAATTTTTAGCATAAATTGTCCTAATTGCATTGAGTGGATACATTAGGTATGACAGTAGATTGCCAAAAGGAAACAAAAACTGAGGAGGTTTCTGAAAATTACACTTAAGAAACAGGAAATACATTTGACATTGTTTACTCTGGATGCATCTTAATAAATGTTAATAATTCACAAATGAAACCACTTGATAGTACAGGACAAATTGTTGCAGCTATCAGGAACATGTGGCAGGAAACAAAAGCAGAACTCCATCCCACAAGATGGCAAAAATAGATAAATAAATAAAAATCCAGCACTACACTATTCATTATTAACAGCTCTTTCTCCTTAGTTTCTCATTCAAACAGTCTGGCACCTTTCTTAACCCCCTTAGAAGTAATACTCTTGCAGGCCCATAATAGTAGTTCAACCACAAATCACATAATACCCTTCTTATAATAAGTATCTTATAATGCCTCCATATAATTTGCACTTGTCAATGTTCCATTGCAGAGACATTCCTGAAATAAATACAAAAACAAAACTTAAGAAGAAATAGCTGATTCTGAATCACCATTTCAGAGGTTTCAGTCCATGGTTGGCTGGCTTCATTGTTATGCTGTGGACCTGTATGAAGGCAGAGGAGCATGATGCTCAAAGCACATGGCAGGGAAAACTGCTCACCTCATGGTGAGCTGGAAATCAAAGAATGCATAATGAATGCAGAGCAAACAGATCCTGTAAAGGCACATTTTCAATAACTTACATCCTCCAACCAGGCCCTACTTCCTAGTTTTGAACCCATTAATCAAATTATGCATCTACCTATGAATTAATCCATAGATAAAATCAGAGCACTCCTGATTCAGCCACTTCCCAAACCTTTAGCACATGAGCTTCCAGGAAACATTTCAGATTCAATCCATAGCGTTAGCCTAGAGTGAAATTCATAGATATACACCTAGTTATCCATATAATTTAGATATGTGTGTATGCCCTTTCTATAAAAAGGGACATATTTAACAGTAACTTAAAATTTGTTTGAAATTGTGAATTTCTACACATAATTGTTCAGGTTTGACTGTGCTACCAAAAGGCCTCACAAACTCCATAGCATCCTGAAAGGGGATTACTATTTCCAAATGATACCAGAAAGCTGCATGGGAAGAAACTATGATCCAATGATATCATGAAGGTGCTGGCCTCAGAACCTGAAAGAAGGGAAATTTACCCCACATCCATCCCATGGTCCCGGAGAAGAACTTGTAATTTGGGAGCATAATAATCTTCTATCAAACCAAAAGTCATAAGTCCCAGTAGAATATTCACTAGCTCTTCAAATGCTAGTGATATATGGAAATTTACAGGTCATTTGTTTCATCCTCTCTTTTATCAGTGAGGAAGACCTAGTCAGAGTATGATGTCCTAGTCTTCCTCTAAGCTGGGTATCATTTTAGTAGTAGGGTTAATGGTAAGGCTTTTTCAACCAGCGAAACTGTATTCCATCTGCACATATTTATTGAAGTAAAAATTTGTATGTTGGTGTTTTCTAAACGGTGCTATCTTTTTTCTAAATGATAATACCTTTTATACAAAAGGCCAAACTAAATACGAAAAAATTCTTGAAAAAATGGCATTTATATAATGTTAGCAGAATTTAGTATATAAGAAAATTCCATTAAAGATCAGTTCTAATTGCTGTCTTTTCACTTTCTTTTTTCCTTCCTTCCTTCCTTCCTTCCTTCTTATCCTCCTTTTTACCTTCCTTTTTCCCTCCTTTTTTTTCTTTCATGTATATGCACCGGTCCTAGAGTTCGAACTCAGGGCCTGAGCACCATCTCAGAGCCTTTTTTCCAAGCCTCTACCTCTTGAGCCACAGCTCTACTTCCACCTTTCTGGTGGTTAACTGGAGATAAGAATCTCACAGACTTTGAAGCCTGGTCTGGCTTCAAACTGCAATCCTCAGATCTCACCTTCTGGAGTAGATAGGTTTATAGGTGTGAGCCACCTGCACCCAGCTGTTTTTATTTCTTTAGAGTGTTGTGCAATGGCTTGAAGTATGTGAAATGTGAGTAGGATAGGAACCCTTGCTAAAGGAAAGGGTAGAATGAAAGAAATATCCATCACTCTTTGCCTTCTACAGGAATGTGGTCAAGTCAACACTAAAGGACCAAGTAATTATTGAAAGGGACTGGAGTTAAGTTCATCCAGATATCGAACTGTTTGTGTGGCATACAAATTTACATGTTAAACATACTCAAGGACCTTCAATCTTTGAAAACCATCAAGTCTGATCAACAACAAAAATCCATTATGTGTACTTACTTTTCTGAAGTCTCTACAGTGATCTTGGAAAGGAAGACATGGATGTTTTAAAAATAGTTATTTAGACTGGATATTTGGAATGGAAAAGTGACCAATTGAATATTACTTGAGAATACAACTTTGTGTAGTTTTTAGAAAAGAGAACAAATCAGTTTGCCTTTAAGAGAAAGGAGGGTAGAAGAAGACAGGTCTCACATATCTGTAATTAATAGAGTTTACACGGCTTCCTTCTTGAGTCAAGGGTTTTCAGAGAAAAGTGATAAAAGGTCCAGAGGACAATTTTAGTCAAAGGTAACTCTAGTGCAATATGAATTCCTACCATCACTTTTTTGTTTTTAATCTGTAAAGCATTTCACATGCATCTGGGTTCAAGTACTTGATGGAAGATGAAGGAAGAAGGGCTGAGGCAATGAGCAGATAGATCCATTCGTTTCTTCTCACCAGAGCTCCAGGCATCCACAGCCTGGTGATAAAATGCTTCTGCCATGATTAAGACTGCAGAATTATTAAAACGCCTGCATCCTGAAGATGACATAGGAAGGAGGCCATGGAACTTTGTTTACCTGGTTGCTGTACAGCAGAAAGGAGGCACGGCCAGGTGCATACCCAACCAGGCTTGATCCCTTTACTAGAGCATCATTTTCCTATTAAACATATGCTTTTGCTTCCCTCTCCATTCACTTCCCAACGTACTTTCCTTCCAACAACAATGAAAATCACAAAAAGAAGAAGGAAAAAAAACCTCTCATTTCTACTTCTTAGATTGCCAGTTCTTCTATATGGAGCAGGAAAGCTAAAGGAATTATCTTCTTTTGGGTTAACTCTGGCAATGTCAGAAATAGGATTCAAAGTGGTTCTGGGTTTTGAGCATGTTCTATAGTTGGAGTAGCATCACATGTGTGATTTTTTTTTATTTTTCAGACATGATCTATATCCCATTTCATTCTTTCCACCTTTTCCCCTGGGCCTTGACTATGATGGCCTTTTTGTATTTATCTCCTTTTTCCATCTCTTGAGTTTATGATTTCCATTTGAAAAACTCTCCAGCCTTCTTTGAGGAAAATGCCATGAAGATAGAGTCGTAACTTGAAAACTACAGGCCCCCGTGACAGAATCTGGCTGACCTAAAGTGCCAACCCATTTAACAAATGCACTCAGCTATTGTACATCTAAAAATGCCAACAGCTCAAGACATCTGAAGCTAATCTTTCTGCAGCTAATCTTACTTTTCAGGACAAGTGTGAAGTTTGGAAAAAGAAATCAATGGGTGAGCAGGCTAGTCCCTTTGAGCTCCTACTATGGATGTAATACTATTTTGAGAAAAATAGCCAACAAAAATTACATCTTACAACATATAAACCAGAACACATTTACTATCCTAAATCTCCCTAATAAGGAGTTAAATCTAATAAGTGTTTTTTTGTTTTTGTTTTGTTTTGTTTTTCTAATAACTTCTTAATCGGGATCATAATTAGGCTTTTCAAGTCTTGTCCATCTGTCTTTGTAAAGTCTACTGAAGCTTAAAATTACATACTTGGCTACAAAGTTTGTGTACATTTAATAGATGCACTTAAAAATTATAATTATTTTGACCTACCTGCCTTAATTATTTAGCTAATGACCTTAACCTAGTTTACTGTGCCTGACACTTCTGCTTTCTGTCTCTGCTAGGTCTACTTTTATTTTTTTGTTGTTATGATAAAATGCAACTGTCTCTTTCATACAATATACATTCAGTCATTCAATAAAGATTCATTCAACAAACATTTATTGAGTTGGAACATGCACTGAGCACTGTGAGAGATGCTGGGGCTAAACAATAGTAACCAAAGAAGTACTTAAATACTTATTTGTGGGCCTATGGATCTAGAGAAAGACAGATATTAATCGAAACCTTAGAAAATTAAACATATCATCACAAAAATAGATATTGGTCTTCTTGGAGGGTTAATTGTAAGAGAAGCTGAATTGGGTTAAGAGAAGACAATGAAGGCAGAATTGAAGTGTCATCTGAAGGACACATTAAATCCCACTGGACTGAGAGAAAGGGAAATAACTGACATAAAAACTGGTATGTAGTCTTTGATTTAGTAACCAAAGACTACATACAATGCTATGGGGCAAGTGTGAAACTTCTGAGGAACTGAAGGAAGATGAGGCCAGATTACAAAGAGCAAAAGAGAAAGGCAAAACGGCAGGCACTCATTGATACTCAGGCAAGTAGGACTTCGTAAGTCAAAGAAAGTTTGGGGGCTCTAATCTTGAGGGTGGTGAAAAGCTGTTGCAGTTTCCTCCCAGAGAGGGTTCCAACATTAAATCACACATTTCACAAATGTGTGCCTTTGGCTCACTGGGGAGAATTGATTGACACTTGGTAAAGAGCAATTTATGAGGTCCAGACCAGCAATGCTAAGAGATGCTAAGAGCTAGGACACTGGTTGCTGAAACTGGAAGCCTAGGAAGAGGGCCAAGTGTGAAGTACAGTTGAGGCTTCACATAAATATTTTTCCTGTCATATCAATGGTCAATTTAGTATATAGGGCTAAACCTCAGATGCATTTGAACTACAGACAGAAATTTGGGAAACATCTAATTTGTAAAAATTAGTACAAACCTTGGACTCTCCTAGCAGAGGTTAACAATAGGGCAAAACCTAGATACATAAGGCCATTTAGGACGAGGCCAAATGAAAGGACCTCCAGAATATGGAAACAAGAGCCGTAAAATGTGTGATTGTTGTTCTTAATATACTATGTTATTTCTCATCTCTTCTGTTGTCCCTTGGTTATCTCATATTGTTATAGTATCTTACCTTGTTATGATATATTATATACATATGTTTATTTCTTTATTTGAAATAGGATACGGAAGGGGGAAAACAAGATGAGGGGAGGGGATGAAGGAGGGAACTGGGGACAAAAACATGAGAAGGGGTATCAATTTGTGTGAAGTAATACACCTTCTATCAGGTGAATGTAATGTAACCCTTCTATTAATTACAATAAAAAATAAATTTGGGAAACATGATAAATTAGGAAGAGATAGGGCAACTCAATTTGTCTGCAGATGTGAAATCCCCTCATGAGAATCATCTCTCTGGTGAAAGATGCAGAGATCTGGGGTCACCTTTGAACTATAGAATCAGAATTGGTGGACACAGAGCCCACAGAATCATTCTGTAACACCTGTCCCCAAGTAATCGCTGGTGCAGGCTCCACTCAGGATCCATTGGCAGAGGAAGGTTGCCTGAGGAGCCTCAACGTTTTCTTTTTCAGAAGATGGCTAACATATGATCAGGAACTCAAGGTATGCTTTGCTCTCCTTGTGATTTTTCTTTTATTGTAAAGCTCAAATTTCTCATTAGAGATGATTCACTGTTGAGAATACTATCACAGTTCACATACAATTAAAACTCCAAGTTCCCAAGTGCCAAGGGAAAGAGGCTCCAGCTCAGTTAACCCAGTGCTGGTCCCCTCAGCTCAGGCCCTTGTCTTTTGTCTTACACACGTCCTTCCCTCCCTCTCTCTCCAGGGCACTGACCTTTTGACTCATTTTCTCCCTCAAATGACAGCATCTCCAATGAGCAAAATGTCATATTACCTTTGCTGAACAGGACATTTCAAATAAAATATTAGCAATAACAATTACCTCTAAGCCGCTAATCCCTCTGAAGCTACTTTAAACCACCAAAGGATTTAAGGCAATTCCCCGAAAATATCTCAGGCTTAATAGATTATAGTACTGGGCAATGAAATATATTGGTTCTTGTTGCCTTAACTTGTATTATGTGGCATTTTCACCTATAACAAAAGTTGTAACACAAACTGTTTCCACTAGTATTCAATGTAAGAAATCAGATCATGTAAATAAATAATCATGATCACAATATTGCAGCCCAAATCACACTGTAGGTAAGGATATTTCCATGACTGAAGTACTATTGGCAAGAGAAGCCACTAGAAATGAAAATAACTATTATAATATTTATTTTCTTAGGCAGGTTGGCAGCTTGCTGTGGCCCACGTATACAAGAGATCTGATTGAATGCTTTTTTTTCCCCACCAGTCCTGTGCTTGAGCTCAGGGCCTGAGCACTGTCCTTGGACTTTCTTACGGCTAGTGCTCTACCACTTGACACTTGAGCCTCAGCACCACTTCCAGATTTTTTCTATGTATGTGGTACCAAGGAATCGAACCTGGGTCTTCATGCATGCTAGACAAGCACTCTACTACTAGGCCAAACTCCTGGCCCTGAATGTTTTTTTTGTTTTTTTTTTAGTGCTACAAGGACAAGAATTCAAGTAAGGCTAAGGCATTTTTGTAAATGACATGCTCTCTGGGAAAAAATGTGGTAAAATCTGCCTTACAATAGGACTACTATGTATTTGTGTTTTTCTATTTATGTGGAAGTGTGTACTACATGCACGTTATTACCAAGAACTGTACTGTGGTCTTAGATTAAAAGGGAAAAAAGAAGTGCCTGGCTTCTAGAAGCTCTAGAAGAGGAGACAAACATGAACAGGAAATATCAGTATAATAGTGGAATGACAATGAAAAGTCAGAGAGGCATGACACCCTATGATACCATAGGAGGGCCAAGAGGAAGGCAGGAAAGTCTTCCAGAGAAGGTGAAAGGGAGGCTAGAATTTTCATATAGACACTATTGATATCTAGAGATTGATGGTTATTTGTTTTAGGGATGTTTGGTATGAGTGGACTTTAGGATGCTTAGTAATATGTCTGTTCTCTATCCATTAAATGCCAGTCACATCCCCAACACAGTTAGGTGTACCCCAAATGTCTCCACACATGGTCAGATGTCCTGTGGGAAACAGCCTCTACCCCAACTGAAAAGCACTAATCTAGACCAAGGTGAAAGTGGGAACTAAATCTTGAGTATGGAGAAGGTACTAAAGGGAGCATGTGAAGAGTAACTGAGCATTTGCAAACTCCAACAGCTAAGAGGACATGATCAAAGTGCTTCCCTGGAAGATTTTCAGAATTTCACTAAAACGTGTAGAGTGGCAAATGATGAAGCTGGAAGTGTGGCAGGACCGCCATGCTATTAAATATGATTTGGTCTCACCAGCAAGGGTGTCATTGAAGAACCATTAGAAATCATGTTTAAGAAGTTTGCTTGACTTTTGGAGATAAAGGACAGAGAAGTAATTGGATTGTTCAAAACTTGGACTACCCTATTTTTACTTGATCAATACAGTGGACTGGTCTGATCTACTGAGATGACTCTGGAGGTGGGGTGGGCAGAGAAGAAATTGAAAAATTCCATTGGCATTACTGGATTTGAGGATGTCTGGCCAGTTATGTGGAAACTGCCAAATATATTGTTTCAGAAGAAAGTGTTCTGAGAGGAAAATGAAAGGATATCCATGCATGGTGGTACACACTTTTAATACCAGCACTTGAGAGGCTGAGGTGGGAGGCTCGTAAGTTCAAGGCCAGCCTTGAACTTATTTGAGTTTAAAAATTCAAATAAAATGCAAGCATGAAATTGAACAAGCAGAGTGTAAGCAAATGTACAAAGAGGGCTCCAGACACACTCATGATTAACTTCAACAGAGAATAAAACATTAAAGCAAAAGGCTGCTCATTATGCATTGGGAGACGGTATCTATTTGAGAGCTGCTGATATATGAGAAGTCACTACTGATATGTTGAAGAACAGGGGCACTAACCTACTATGGGAGATTTGATGTTTATGTCTGTATTGCTTAGTCACTAGCATCATTGTGGACAATAGTTTTCACTTTGCACAGCCAAGGTCTGGGATATTCTTTGTTACACTGTTTCCCAAAAGTAATTGCCTCTCATGACCAGCCAGGGAGGACAGCTTCAGAAGGCATGCTAATGAGGTAGTGATCCCTCTTTCCCTCTTAGGAAACCAAACATTTCTAGATGTTCAACGGGAGAAAATAATGTAAATATGGAGAAGCAGTCAGGATCAGGGATGTGGAAATTGAATTTTTTTTCTTTGTCCTTCCATCCATTGGAACAATCAGCTTAACCACTCGAAGTAACAGTCTTCCTCTTCAGTAAAATCAGACTTGAATCCCTATCCTCCATGGATTTATGAGGGGAGAGGGGGGAACCATTCTACCCAGGCTAGATTTCAGAGTCATGAATGATGTTTGCCAGGGAGGTTAAACCAGTAGTTCCAACCAGTGTGCTATGTCATGTCTGGGAGCCTTCAGTATTTGCTGACACTCTGCCAACTCTTCATTAGAGTACGAAATTGCCCTTTGCTACAATTCACCATCTGAGGAAGACAATTCAGACAGTTGCCTGCCTGGTGGTGCATGTTGCTGAGTGCGCTGTGATGCAATGCAGAACTGAGAACCACTTTGCTATTCATTACCCTAGGCAGAAGGAAAAGAAGGCAAGTCAGCACCAAAGGGAAGAAGATACTGAAATGTACGAATTTGTGCCTCCTGGATGGAGATGGAAATAGAATCACTGGGGCCCTTTTGTTTCCAGTGACAGTCTCCTCAAGGGACACCTTACAAGGGGAGTTCAAAACTTTGGATCTAAACAAAAGCAAACAACACAAATCAGACACTTTGAGTGTTTCCAGGAAGCACTTGGGAACACTACTAGACAATGGTAATGACTACACTTTAATTGTTACCAGGTTGAATTTCTAATTTTGTCAATCCAGTACGTTAAGAGTGAGAAGAACTATAGTAAGTACTCAGCTCCAATTAGCCCTATAGAACTAGAAATGCTATCCTAGCCGGATCTGTCTGACCTTAACTAGAGCTGTATTTGTGCTGTTTGTTGGGTTTCTCAGCAATCAATGTCTAACCAGGACTAGCCTCGTCTCTTTCTGCAGAATTCTAAACTTCCCATTGCTGTCATTTCTGGTATACACTCTCCCCAGAGGGCAAGTCTATTCTCTTTGGGCTGTGACTTTAGGATCCAGCCATGCATGGCAGAAAGAGCTAGTCTCTGAGCAAACCAAATGTTTTGTGTTTGTTCAGTTTCCTGACTAACATTCCTGACCTCATAGTAAAGAGATACCATGAAAGCAGAAAGTTGCTCTCTTTTTCTCAATACAGTTAAGACTCACGGTGCATTTTCTACAACTAAGTCCTCCTTTGTACTTTCAAAGGGAGGTTTCACATTTTTATAATACATTTCACATATTTTTTCCCTATCTGGCCATATGTGTTAGATTACACTGAGCATATTTCATTACTGAACAAGAATTCTATGAATAATCAATGGTCTCATCCACTACTTGAATATTATTACTTAATATTTACAGTCTGGGTTACAATTGGATTTTGTCTGGATTATCTGTACAGTTACTGTATATTAACCAGTTAATATACACCCAGGTCTTAAGAATCAAATATCTTCAAATGGCTTAGGACAAACACCATTCCTCTACCAGACCCTGGCATACTTCCCATTCTCATCCCCAAAGAAAACTCCTCCGACATGTTCCATGCCAGTCACCTCCAAAACGTGCGAACACATTATACTGCTGTTATCAGTATTTGCTATTGTCTATTAGATTCTTTTTACAGTAGAGAAGCTTTAGTTCTCTCATCATTCACCTCCATGTCTCCCAGGCTGCTTATATTTAGTTCTCCACCAGCTTGGAAGAAATGGAGCCTGAGTGTTCATAGGATGCTACCCAGGTAAACATTGACCCCCAAAGGCAGATAGGCTATGGCTACATTTACTTCCCTGATCAACTTTTTTTCCCCTGAAAATAGTAGTTATGTAGAAGTACTTTTTCACTCTCGCTATCTGACATCTACCTACCTGTTATCATTGGACCCTAATCCTGAGATGTTCCAGACTGCCAAGTCATTTCTATTTGGTATTACAAAGGTGAAATATATAGGGGTAATAGTTACATAGATCATGTGATGAATAGTATATTTCTTTTTGAATCATGCAATCTTTTCCCTTGCTCTCTTCCAGTTTTTCCTCCCAATCCATCCTCCACAAGATTTTTTCAGTCCAGGGGCTTGAACTCAGGACCTGACCTGAGTTCTTGGGCTTTCTCAAGATTAGAGCTGTACCACTTGAGCCAAAGCACCACTTCTGGGTTTTTCCTGTGTATGTGGTACCGAGGAATCAAACCCAGGTCTTCGTGCATGCTAGACAAGCACTCTACCACCAGGCCAAACTCCCAGCCCAAGTTTTATTGTTCACTTTCAGCACAGTGTCTAGTGAACATCTCTGCTGCATTTGTTCACCATTTGTCCCACCATCTCTGTGCTCCCCCTTACCCTCTCCAAAACAGATAAGCATTCATATAACACAAATGGTACAGAAAACAAAACAGCAACAAAGGTGGAGGGAAGGCAAAAGCAACAATAAACCTCTCTTGTTTCCATTTCTTGTTTCATTTTTTAATCATATTTTATTGTCAGGGTGATATATAGGGGATTATAGTTGTATTTGTCAGGTAGTGAATATATTACTTCTTGAATATTGATACCCCTTCCCACTTTTCTTCCTCCCACTCCCTCCCAATCATCTTATTTTTCTCCTTCCCTTCCCTATTTCAAATAAACAAATAAAAATGTATGTGATATTCTGGATACTAAAGTCAGATACAGTTACAACATGAGATAAACCATAAGGGGAAAAGAAGAAAAAAAAGAAATAACTTTACGTATTACATTAAGAACAGTGATCACAAAAACAAACCTCTTGTATCCATATCCTGGAGTTCATTTAGCTTAGCCTCATACTATATGGCCTATATGAGCTATTGTGATCCTCTGCTAGGAGAATCTTCGATGTGTACTAATTATTGCAAATACAGAAAGCCATGGAGCCTATGCTCCTTTGGGTCTGGCTTACTTCTCGTAATATGATTTTTTCCAAGTCTTTTCATTTCCTTGCAAATAGGGCTATGTCATTCTTTTCTGATGGCTGCATAGAATTCCATTGTGTACAAATACCACATATTCTTGATCCATTCATCTACTGAGGGGCATCTGGGTTGGTTCTATATCTTAGCTATGGTAAATAGTGTTGCAATGAACCTGGTTGTGCCTGTAGATTTTTTATGGTCTTGTTTCTGAATATTTGGGTAGATGTCCAGAAGTGGGATTGCCAGGTCATAGGGGAGATCTATGTTTAGTCTTTTGAGAAACTGCCATACTGCTTTCCATAGTGGTTGAACCAGCTTACACACCCACCAACAGTGTAATAGCGATCCCTCTTAGCCACATCCCCACCACCACCTGTTGTTATTAGATTTCTTGATCATAGCCATTCTAACTGGAGTGAGGTGAAATCTCAAAATTGCTTTCTTTTGTAGCCAGAGATATTGAGCACTTCTTCATGTGTCTATAGGCTATTCTTATTCCCTCTTCAAAGAAGTCTCTAAGTCTTTAGCCCACCTTTTAATGGGATAGTTGTTTCTTTGAGGATTTGTTTTTTGAGAGATTCAATTTTTTGAACTGTAGGTATATTTTAGATATTAGGCCCTTGTTTGTTGATTGGATCAAAGACCTTGAGGTAAAAGTAATACCCTGAAAACTTCACAGGAAGAAAATAGGAGCTACACTAGGGCTCCTTGGCACAAGCCAAAACTTTCTCAATAAAGCTCCAGAAACACAACAAATTAAAGAAAGTTTGAACAAATGGGACTGAGTTAAATTGCAGAGCTTCTGTACAGCCAAGGACATAGCTAGCAAGTTAAAGAGAAAGTACACGGAGTGGGAGAAGATTTTCAGTAGCCATACAACAGACAAGTGCCTGAGAGTTCATTTTGACAAACATCATTTTATATGATAAACAGCACATAGCTATTAACTCTTTGTGATCCTTTCCTAAGAATATCCTCCTTTGGTCTCACTGTGTGAATGTCTAAAGTCCTGTATAATTTATCATGTTCCAGACGTTTTTTGTCATTTACCCCCCACTATGTTTACTTGTAGATATATAGGCACATTGTTACCACAAATAAGGGAAAACATGCAACCTACATTTATTTTTTTTGCCAGTCCTGGGGCATGAACTCAGGGCCTAAACAATGTCCTTGGGCTTTCTCAAGGCTAATTCTCTACTACTTGAGCCATGGCACCATTTCTGGCTTTTTCTATGTATGTGATACCAAGGAGTCGATCTCAGGTCTTCATCCATGTTAGGCAAGCATTCTACTACTAGGCCAAACTCCCCCTCTCACAGCCTATATTTCTTTGGGTGTGGCTTAATTTTTCCATGTCTTTCCATTTCCTTACAGATAGTCCAATATCATTCTTTGTGATTGTTTTGAGCTACTCCCTCCTATACAAAAATGCTATGCAACTGCTGCTTCTGCGATGGTGGAAATTTCTGCCTTTGTATTGGCTGACATGGGGACTATCAGCCTAGCTACCAGCAGTAGTTATCCTGCATTTGGGGTATAGCTAATGTAACTGAGCCACAAGATTATAAATGTTTTTTTTTAAGTTCTAGTTGGAGTATTTAATTCATTTCACATTTAATTCAATGATTGAAATGGTCCTTTTCAGCAATTGGTTATGCTTTAATATCCATGTTGTTTCCTCTATTGATTATACCTCTTCCTTATTGCAGTATTTATTGGCTGATTTAGAAATTACAACATTCCTGTTTAAGTCATCAAAGTCTACCTTCAAAACCTATTGCCCTGCTTTATGATCAGTGCAGAACCTTAGTAACTGTATGGAATTATTTCTTCTCTTGGGCCTTTAATTCTTGTATTTCATTATAATCCCTCTTAAAGCATTTTAATCACATTTACTTTTAATAATCCTAACCATTTAAAGTTTTATACAAATGCACACATACAAATCAACACAACCATGATGAAAAACAAAATGCCTTTATAAATATTCCTTAGAAAGTCTTTTCAGATCTCTGCATTCATTTCTAGAAGTTTGAGGTTCCATTTTGTTTACCCAGTGGGGCATTGTTTGTGTGTGTGTGTGTGTGTGTGTGTGTGTGTGTGTGTGTGTGTGTGAGAGAGAGAGAGAGAGAGAGAGAGAGAGACAGACAGACAGACAGACAGACAGAGAGACAGAGAGACAGAGAGAGACAGAGACAGAGACAGAGAGAGAGAGACAGAGAGAGACAGAGAGAGACACAGAGAGAGACGGAGAGAGAGAGACAGAGAGAGCAATTAGGTGATGATAAATATTCTGTGTATTTTTTGTGGGAACTGAAAGATAAGTTATGCAGGTTGACTTCTCTGAATACTAAATTTGGACCTAGCTCTCCACTTTGGGCCCTACCATTAGCAAAGTGCTGGAGCAAGCTTTTGCCAGCCCCAAAAAGCCAATTAATCATGCACAATTCTTCCCATTCTCTCATTATGAGATGTCATGTTGGTAGCATAATATTGGCCACAACAGTGTATTTCCACTATAGAAATCAATAAATGTTATGCATCTAAGTATTCTTTCTTCTTTTTCCTCCTTTTCTTCCTACCTTCCTCCTTGTCTTCTCTTTGTAATTTCTTTCAATCTTTTTTCTTCTTCTCTTCCATTTCTTTCTCTTTTCTTCCTTCCTTCCACTTAGACAGCTATAAAACATTTACAAGTACATCACTGCCCTATTGTACCTTACATCTCTATTGTACCTGACAATGCTGTATCAGGAAGATTGAAGATGACTATTTCTGTCCCAGGACCCACCTCCATCCCCTCAGGCTCTGATTTTCTTTATCATGCCTAGAATCCCCCTGCTCTTTATATGCTAGTGCTTTGTGCTCTTTTTTGCCTTTGTCCCAAGGGATTATATCATTTTTATTGCCATTTCAGTGGAGCCTTAAGAGGAAATTAGTGAAATACAAGTATCTCATTTACCAACTTTGACTAAAAGTAGAAATTTCCAAGAAATCAAGCAACTTAAGAACTCAAAAAAGTAGAATGGAAGTGTGGCTGAAGGAATAGATTATGAAGCCCTGAGTTCAAGCCCTAATAACTGACAAAGGAGAAACAATAAATGACTCAATAAAGTTTAATACTAAATCAAGTGAACACAAATTCTAATAACCTCCATATTGGTCTAGGCTACATTTTAGATTTGTTTTCTTGGTCATGGGGCTTGACCTCAGGGCCATACTCTGTCCCTGAGCTTTTTCAAGGCCAGTGCTCTTCCACAGCACCACCTCAGGTTTTCTGGTGGTTAATTGAAGATAAGAGTCTCATTGACTTTCTTGCCTGGGCTGTCTTTGAGCCACAATCCTCATAGTTCAGGCTTCTGAGTCACTAGGATTATAGGCGTGAGCCACCAGCTCCCCACTTTTATTGTTATTATTATTATTATTATTATTATTATTATTAGTCTTGTGGCTTGGACTCTGGGCCTGGGTGCTGTCCCTGACTCTTCAGCACAAAACTACCGCTCTACCCCTTGAGCCACAGTGTCACTTCCTGTTTTCTAATGGTTAATTGGAGATAAGCGTGTCATGGACTTTAGTGCCCAGGCTAGCTTTGCACCATGATCATCAGAGCGCAGGCTCCTGAGTAGCTAGGATTACAGGCATAAGCCACCACACCCATCTAGTCTTATTTTTAAGCAAAAAAGAAAAAAGTAAAAGAAAACTGTGGGGCTGAAGATGTAGTTTGATGGTTATAGATTATCTAGCATGTGCAAGACCTTGATTTTTATCAAAAAAGGCTATAAGTAGCTACTTTTTAATATCTAATGAGGAAAAAAACAAGAAAATTAGTGTTTGGTTATTGCATGTGTGGCTTAAATATCAGTACTCTGATACAAGACAACATTTACTGAGTGATTATGGCATGCTGCACAATATACCAGGTGTCACAGAGAAAGGAAAGAACAAAGTTGACATTCGCACATCTTTAGACAGCTCACAGATTAAGAAGGAAAATGATTAGCTCATAACACTGACACACACAAAATACATGCTAGAAGTGGAAAACCTTTCGGCAAGATTTCATGTGCTCTGATCATCAAGGAAGTTTCCAAAGATGACATTCTAAGACTAAAGGCATGAAGAATTGTACATCATTTACAGTTACAAATAGTGTCATCATAACATGTTAATGCAAATATGTAATTTATAAGGGAATATTAGGTAGCAGTACAGCCTCCAGGAAGGTCAGAACCAGGCTAGAGGCTGTGAAGCTATAAACAACATCCAAATTAAGCGACAAGGCTGCTCCAGGAAAAGTCTCAACAGCTACCATTGCTAGCTCAGGCTCTCTAGAACAGAATTCCTTTTAGCCGTGGTAACTGACACTAGGCTTATTACTAAAGCTGTTTCTACAAGATGAATATCTTTCTGCTTTCCTTGCCAGAATAGTCTTCTGTCTTCCTGTAGCCATTTTTCAAATTTAAATCTCAGCAATGGTACTTTTCTTGCCAGATAGAATTGATATGAACATGTCCTAGCTCCGTTGGAGGCTCTGAGATTGAGTCTGTCCCATCTGTTTGAGTTGTTGAAATCCTAAGATAAAAAACTCCCAAACACAGAATGCTAAAAAGATGTTTAGTAGCCAGAAAAGGTGAAAAGTTAATATCTCAGAATGCTACCATTTCTCATGGCTTCAATGTGTCAGTACCTGAAGTCTAGCACAGAATCACAGATCTTAACATCAAAAGCGACTCTCAGAGATCAGATGGCCGAGCCCCCTGCTTCTAGAAATGACTTGCTATTTATTTCCATTACAACAGAAAAGGCAAGTGGTCAGGATATATTGTATTCATCAACTACTTCATTGAGTGGCAAAAGTATTTAATATATATCCTACAAAATTTTAAAAAAGTGAGAGAAAAGATAGGTTGGAAAGGATAAGTAAGGATATTGCAGGGGGTGACACTGATCAAAGCACATTGTATTCATACACTGCTATGTTGAATGGCAACTCCATTGTACAACTATGTAAAGATAATACTCTTTAAAAAGGAGGTATGCAGCTTTCTCAAGAGGCAGAGTCAAGACCAGAATCCTGATTTCCCAGACACTCGCTTTTTATCTACTGGTTCAAAACCCTTGGGTAAGAATCAGTAAATTTTATACCAGGTATACAGGGATGGTTGGGACAGACAAAGTACAGATAAATAGCTTTCATTAGGGTATTGAAGGTGGGCAGATATGAAATATCTATAGGAAATAAAAATGGCAGACAGCAATATAGTGAGAGATGGACTAGGAATGACAAGGCTTGGTCCTCAGTTTTTGTCTTTATGATGCTAGCCTTTCCTTTGATAGATAATGGAAGTCTGAAGAAGAAGTCAGCATAGAAGACTTGAAAGATGAAGAAAATGATGTTTGAGACAAGTCAAACCTAAGGCCAAAGGTCCAGCCTTGGAATTCAGGCAAGAATTCTGTGATACTGATGCTGACCTTGGCAGCCTTTTTAGTGCAATTAAAGCAAGCAAGTAGATACAGTCAAGTGTGAGAGGAAATGAGAAGAGAGACTGAAGTATATAACCGCAAGGACCATCAAGATATAAAGATTCATGGGGGGAGGGGGAACAAATGGGAAGGAAATACAAGGGGATGGCCACAGAGAATGAAGAGGGGTAGAAATCAAAGGGTAGAAGGAGTAAGAGAGAAGATGTACTAGTTTCCCTTTCTTGAGACATTTTAGTGAATCACTAGGATAGCACAGAATATTATGATTCTTATCATGACTACTTTGGGAATGGAGGAACTGGATAGTCTCATGAGGCTATTATTTCTTTTGATATTTAAAGCTATCATTGTTAATCTAGTGTTAATACATGGGCAACGACCATGAGTTGCTTTATGTGGCTTGGTTTGGTTTGGGCTTGAGCTTTGTTCACAGTTTCAGTTACATTTATTGGTCTCCTCCAAGAAAAAAAAAATCAAGCTATGGTGCAATTTGGCGCTGGTTATTTCTGATGAAAGTCAACAATAGACAAGAAAAATGACACACAGAAAAAGTACATGGCTCCAGAACTCTATATAATCACAATTAAACTCTGAAAGACTTGCATATTCTTAAATGATTACAAAGTTCATGGGGGGAAAAAATGGCCTGGCCTGATTCCCAGCTATACTCACAACTTCTGTGAACTCAGAGAAATTGTCTAACTCTTCTTCACTTCAATGTCTCACTCTACTAAATAAAAACAATATAATCATGTCCTCCAGATTTAATGAGAGAACAGCCACAACTATGAGCTTCTTGTAGCCAAATGGAAAAAAAATAAAACAACCAAGTTTTATGGTTGCTTATCGTTGAAACCAGGGTCTTTATTATAGATCTGTATAAAATACTAAAGTAATAAGCTCATGTTATTAGGTTATGTGAACCAAATACTGGACATTCAGGGTCAAAATGAGCCATTTTCCATCTGTCTGGTGCAGTAGGAGTTTTGATTAGACTATAAGCTACATCTAAGGAATATAGGAACCCTGGCCTTTTGAAACTGTTAACACACAGTATCAAATGTGATATAGCTTCCATTCTTACTAGGTAATTACATGAAATTTAACATCTCTCACCCATTTTGTGATTGAAGAGGATGTTAGAACTTTCCAGACCATAATTTCAATCCAACACAAACATTAGAGTGTGTGTTTTACTACACTTCAGGGGCCATTTCTAGGCTGAGTATTTAACAAAAAGCATCGGGAAGTGTCTGGTCGGAAAGATCCCAGAGGAATTTACAATGTTTTTTCTTGACTTCCTCACCCCACTACACTATTGCATTTCATATTGATTAATATTAGTAATATCTTATTAATACAATTTTGCTTTACATTATGCCTTTATCCAAAGAATTATATACACTATATCAGCAAGTCTCATAACAGCTAGAAGAGAAAGAAATGATATTCTTGATTTATTTGAATAAAGAAAATGAGACAATGGAGAGACAAATTCCTTTGTCTATTGATAAATACTACCTTGCCAGCTTCTTTACAAAGGAAAAGGCATTTTATGGTGGGGAGAACATAATCAGAATAAAGGTATGAAGATGCAGCCCTTCTCTCTGGCTTCACCACTAGCTGGCCAGGTTTTAGATGGCTCCATGTCAGACACATTCACCTAAGTATTGAAAGTAGGCAAACAATGTGATGACCCTTCAAACCTGGACTTTTTAAATACTGAATAGGCAAGTATTTAATATTTGGCTACAATTGAAGAATAAGTTTAGAATGAGTCTGGGGACTACGTGTGAAAAAAAGGAAGAAGAAAATGCACACTTACTACCCATCAAAACCAGACTGTGCACTCTTTGGTTGAGCCTCCTGCAAGACTATGTCATTGCACTCTGCTTGACCTCATGTGTGGCTCTTGAGTTCGCCATGCTCATACAACTCAGAATACATACATTGCAGAAGTCTGAACAGCGCTGTTCCCTGCCTTCTCATCGACATCCAGGTCTATACTCACTATTCTGCCTCTAAATGGTGTCCACACTACTCTGTTCTTGGCACTGCTCTGCTTGAATACAGAACTGGATCTTATTCTCAGATTTCAAGCTGACTGTAAGGGAATTCCTCACCTGGAAGCCAAAAACCTAAAAGCAGGATTCTGGAGGAGCAGGGGAACAGCTGGAAGACTACCACTTCATCCACTCCCCATCTCACTATTGCCTTCATGGAAAAACCCTAGACTGGATGCTCTCTGAACTGAACTCCAGCTTTCACATTTCATAATTCTGCTTGAATCTCTTTAGGGATTCAGATAGAAAATAGGAGAAGAAACAAATGAGAGTTATCTAGTGCCAGAAGGTTTCTAGTTATGATTACTTGGATTTACCCCTGTGGAGCAGGGGATAAAATTAACTGATTCCAATGTAATTCTAGCTACTCAGGAGGCTATTAACTGAGGATTGAAGTTCAAAGCCAACCAAGCAGCAAAGTCTGCAAGACTCTTATCTCCAACACATTACCAGAAAAGCTTGTAGTGGAGCTGTGGTACAGGTGGTAAAGAATAAGCTTGAGCAAAGAAGCTGAATGACAGTGCCTAGGCCCAAGTCCAAGTTCCAGGACTGGCAAAAACAAAAACAAAAATAACCAAAAACACCAAAAAGCAAAAAAAAAAAAAACCTGATTCCCCTCCTCAAAGCCAAGGGAAGGAGAGAACCTCAAGGAAAGTAACTCCCACTATTCTGAAGTCTAGGCTTGGCCCAACAGCAGTGCCTTCCTCTTCACTGGAGGCTCAGTCATCTCTATGAGGAGCTATTGGGTCCAGAGAATAATCAATATTGCTGGAGTATAAGAAAAAGTTAAAGTGCCAACATTTTCATAACCCACATGACAAGAAAAGTTTCCTGTTGTAAGTGTAGACACTGAAAATATCTGTGCTTGGGCATTTTATAGGTGTGATAGACTCAATGGACTGAATGGATGTCCATGAGCATATCTTGAAACTTAATCCTCAATGTAATGGCATCAAAGTAGGTTTGCAGAAACCTATCTGTCCCTCTTCCACATATACCAAGTGAGAAAAAAAGAAAGTATCATTCATGAAGAACAAGCTCTCAGTAGTCAGCTAGTACTGGTGCCTTGATCTGGGACTTCCAGTCTTCACAATCTTAAGGAATGAACCTCTGTTATTTAGCAATTCCTGCTCCAGAGTATTTTGTTAGAGCAATGGGAATGGATTAGCAGCTTTCAAAAGGACTCATAAGTAGGACTCTAGGAGATGATTCATGGTGACATATGTCCTTCATATTGCCATCAATAGTTGACCTTATCTCTGTAAACACTTCCCGTGAAGAGTGTCTCCATTCCCTTGATCTGGTCTATGGCTTGTTCTAACCAATATGATGTGTTAGAAGTGGCCATGTCTCATAGCAGACTTGGTCCTTAAGAGACTGGCAGCTTCTGCTCTTGCTCTTGGAAACCAGTCGCTATGTGACACATAGGATCAGCATAGACTACTGAAGACGGATGGGTAAGAGAGAGGGGACACTGGGAGGAGGGGCCACTTGAAACATTCAACAGTGAAATGCCATCCCAGGGTTGAGCTCAGCCTAGACCCTCAGGAAACCTTCCCACCAGAGTCCAGCCAATATACCTACCACATTATGAATACAACAAATAGTTACTGTCCTGTGCCATTAAATTTAGGGTGCTTTGTTTGGATTAAGTGGTATTTACACTTCTCAGAGGCATTTACAGTATTTGGTCCTGATTTCCTCACTCTAGCATACTATTGCATATTAATAATATAATATTAGTTCAACAGGTATTAATAGACAGATCACAGTCCACATGAAGCAATAGGTGAAAGAGTTTCCATCAGTGTAAGAGTAGAGATCCAAGAGAGATGTCTACTTCTAGAAGACTCTTCAAAAGAAAACTCTACAGCACATACCATGTGGTTGATAGTCATAAAGATATCAGCTTTCTAAGAGGTTATATGTTCAACAACCAGGAATGCAGTGATGCCAAGAACTATATTAAAATAATAGCCTAACAATGGTGACAGCTGATGCTTAACTAGCATATATTACGTGCCGGCATAATCCTGTATTCTTTAAATGTCCCTTCTTGCTTAATCCTCCCAGTAACTCTGTGAGGAAGGTTCCAGTATCATTCCATTTCACAGATGAGAGAACTAAGACACAGAGATGAAAGGATTGTTAATCCTTAGAGACTGAAAGATACAGCTAGCATTTGGAAGGATAGACTTTCCAGCTCCAAAACCATAATCACAAAATAACAGTGATTCTTGCAAGGATGTAAGTGTTTAGGAGGTATGGCTATCTTCCACCATTTCTGTCCTGTCTGGTGAAAGTAAAAATACACAGGAAAAGCTTTCCAAGGTTAAGGAGTCAGGGCAAATAGATAAGCAACAAGGTTGAATAATCCATTGCCTTGATCATCAGTCCTTAGATAATCCACATCAACTGCAAGAGAATGCTTTTTTTAAAAAGAAGTGATTGATAGCCAACCAAGCCATTGCAGCACTGCCCAAAGAAACAATATTGTAAGAGAGAAAATACATAAATAAAATTTCTATTTTCACCATCACCAAGTCCTTTATTACATGCCTGACTATAAATGATACAGACAGTTAAATTTAGAAAGGCAGAATGAAAACTTCCCATCAATCTTCATTCTAGCTCCAAATAATACGTTGTAGTCCAGAATTTTTCTAAGCTTTTATCATTCAAGGCATTAGATCCATCACACAAAAGAAAGTGCTTGAAATTGTTTCTGACTCTTTAATGATTTTAATCTTAAGTTTTCTTTAGAGTACAAAAGCTCTGTTTCAAAGGGACATAACAAAAACAAAGAACGTATTATATTTGTTCTTTAACCAATTTAATTTTAAAGTCTTTTCCTGTGCAAAGGATATAATCTTCTTGAGTCTTGTTCTACATATGTTATACAAGACTAGAATTAGGGGGTTAGTTAATCCCTTTCTGCTAAAATGCATACAAGTTCCATCCACTGTCTTGTCAGAGACCAACATTATTGTCACTTCCCAGGTCAGGAGAGGCATAGTGTTTTAGGCAATTAGACTAGGACTGGCAAGTGAGTAGGGTAGAGCACAAGTTTTAACTCAGAGCTCAGAACCTGAGACTCACTACCCCTGGAAAACACATGCATAAACCTCAGCAAAGCAGGGTTTGTTTCTGACAACAAAAGGTGTGCTTTGAGAACCAATAAAACCAGTACAATTCTTGCCTCTACCCAGTTCTTCTTCCTTTGTAGGATTGGGAAAACTGAAAATGAATTCCACCCTTCAAGGCCAGGCCACGTTTTCCTAGGAGAGAACCCTTGATCACCTCTGCACACCCACCAGCTTCTAGTATGTGCTTTAGTTCATAGCCCAGTCTCAAAAAGATGATTTTTTTTAATCTTCTAAAAGTATAATCATCCTACTCCAAATTCTTATATGTATATGCACATCTGTGTGTGCAAGTGCATGTGTGTGTGCACGCATGTGTAGTTGCACACGTGTGAGCACATGTGCATGGCATGGGCACTGACCCTGTGATTTTTCTGCAAGGCTGGCACTCTACCACTTGAGCCCCACCTCCACTCCCAGCCTTTTGCTGGTTAACTGCAGATGCGTCTCACAGACTTTCCGGCCAGGGCTGCCTTCAAACAATGATCCTTAGATCTTAGCTTCCTGAGTATCTAAGATTATAGGTGTGAGCCACTAGCCCCTGGCTCTGCTCCACATTCTATAGAAACTCCATTCTTAGTTCTTTAACCCAAACTACAAAAAGGTTTTATTGGAAAATATTACCTGCTTGTGCCTCTACCTTGAGGGAAAATGGAGAGCAACCTGTTATAAAACATCAAGCTTGGTCATTGCATTGGGTATGATATGTGATCTCATCTAAATGACTCTTAATTTAACATGTGACAGGATGAAATTTCAGGAGATTCTTTTCATTTCCCAAAGATATACTTACTCTTTTGGGACACATTCATGGTTTGCTTTTCCATAATCATTTCTGACGTATTACTTATCAGACTCCAACTTCTCTCAAAGAAAGGAATTAAATAGTCAGTCTCCATTAGAAATGCTATGAACAGCCAAACAATCTAAAGAGCCTTTCTCCAGATAGCTCAAAAGATAAATGTTGCAGAATCATTGCTTTGCAGTTGGAGAATTACAAACTCTAATTGCTATTGTACCAGTATATAAATAAGGCAGTGATCATAAATTATTACCTAGATAAAATAAAACAACACTATGTGAATCTTTGCATATACATTAGCTCTTTGGCTAGCAAGGAAAAAACAGTTCTAGTCACTTACACGTACAGCGCCAAAAACAGATCCAAGAGATAATCCTCAAATTACTGAGTAAATGCTCTGAATAGAAACTGCACAGGTAGCTTCAATTAAAACTAGGGTTTTATGTGGATACCACCTAGTGGTTAAGAAATGAGACATAAACTGAAAAAATTATTTCAAAGTTGTACTAAGAAATAGAAAACTTCTAATTCAGTCTCTTCTAAGTCTAATCTACCTTTATCTTTATAATGCTTCTTGGCTAAATGTTTCCCTAACATTGGGAAGAGATAGAAGAAAATGGTAGTCCTGTATCTTAGTTGTTCATTTTGCAGACCATGGGCTTCCCTCATAATCTGTGAAGACAATTCATAGAAAAGCCAACTTTGGTCCAGCCTTCCAGGTATTTTGTGAATATTTAGCAACTAAGATAAGGAAGGTATTTTTGTCCTATATTGTCTGTCAAGGAAGCCACCTTCATGATACCTATTTTTTTTTTTTGCCAGTTCTGGGCTTACACTCAGGGCCTGAGGACTGCCCCTGGATTTTTCTCAAGGCTAGAACTTTACCACTTGAGCCTCAGCACCACTTCTGGCTTTTTCTAAGTATGTGGTACCAAGGAATCGAACCCGGGTCTTTGTGCATGCTAGGCAAGCACTCTACCACTAGGTCAAACTCCCGGCTCTCATGATACCTATTTTTAAATCATTTACCTACCATGCATCCTGTCTTTTTACTTTGTTATTTTTTAATTTTTCTTCCCATAGTACTTTTCTTGCCAATAAGCTGGATGCTTAACTGTTTTTGTCTGATTTGTTCTTTATTGTTTGTCTCACAGAGTAAAAAAAGATTTTTTTAAAATATAGAACCAACAAAAAGGATAGTGATGCTAAAGACAAATAAGTATTGTTCTCCATTTTTTTTCTATGAGTGGGGAAGCCTGTGTGGGAAATATTAAAATATATATAAAACAGTGACTCTGATCCAAATACATGGAACACATAAATGGAATTGTCAAATTCAAGATGAAATAAATACAATGTAAGGAAAAGTTCTAGTATGAGCAAGTGCCTCAGATGAGATCAAATACAAAGTCTCCCTTTCTTACCATATTCAGTACATCACACTTAGCTCACAGAGATCATTATTGTGGGTAGGTTTATAAAAAAAATTAAAAACTGCGAGAGAATATAGAAAAAGAAAATATCTTTTAAAAAAGAGATTCCATGGAGGAAGTAACAGAAAGAGGAAGAAGGACAAATCGCAGAAATGGAGAGGCAAGTAAAAGCTAGCGGTTCTTGTTCAAGGAGTTCAGAAGACTGAACCATTCAAACATCACTCTCCATGTAGAGATAATCCTTAAAAGGATTATAAGTGGTGAGTGGAAATAAATGAAGGTGAGCCTGGTAGATTCCTTTAATGCTCAAAAGCCAAATTTTATGGAAGAACAATCATTTGATGTAGATGATCTGGGACTTTTTATTAAGTGCTGGTGAGAGCTGTTGCCCTGACAGCTGACAACACTCAGCTCGTGATTCACTAGAGCAGCAAAGGCATGAGTGTGCTCTATGCTGAGTTGTATAGACTCTCAGCCCACCCTGGAGGACTGCCTCTAAGCTAAGAAGCATCCTCCCCACTGAGCTGCCTCCATGACTTTCAGGATAGCAGGCACTAAGATGGCTGAACAATCTCCCCCTAAGAAATGTGTGGTTCAATATAAAACATCATCTACTGAAAGATGCCCTGCTCAAATGATGGACCTTTCAACCACCAAACAACCTTCCACATTGGACCAGAGGGCCATCTTGGATCTGAGAAGGAATGAGTCCCCTAAGCTGTTACTACCCAGTGATTCCCTTGGGCTCCCCTGGCCTTTTAGCTTGTCTCAGTTTTGTTAAAGAACTGTCAGGTAATGTGCAGAAAGCTGGGAGACCTTAGATGAACCAATCTCTCCTTCACTTCTACTGAATCTAAAAACTACTGATCCTGTAGCTATTTCTTTTCTTTTTGTTTAAGAAAAGAAAATACCTCAGTTTTGCTCATATGTACTTTAAACAGAAAAACCCTTGAGTTCATTTTTCTACTGTCAAGAATGCATCACAAATGCGAATAAATCGGAGCTCTGATCTGACCTTTATCTTTACAATATAACATGAGCACAATAATAATTTATAGGGCTCAGTCCTAAGTGTGACATTTCAATGAGTTGTGTAAATATCATTACCGGAAAGCCAGCAAGCAACACGAATGCAGACCTAGAGGTTGTGTGAATTTTCTAGAAGAGAATAGTGATTTGATGTTTAGTTTAGTCCTGAAATCGGCAGAGGTTTCACTCTTTGGAGTTGTATTGTTTAAGAATTATCAATAGAATAAAAACAAATCAAAGTAGGAGATATGGAGAGAGAGTCTTTCATTAATCAAAGAACCAGAAAATCTCTAGCCCTAAGTAAATCAGGTTGATTGACTCTGACCAGTGTGACTAACGGTGTAGGTTTTCCTACCCTTTGCTAGGCTTAAGTAGGGAAGGTCAAGAAAGCCAGGCATGATGTTTAAATGAACCAGAATTCCTCAGGGAAGTGAGAGTTAGGAAAGAGAAATAATGGAGAAGAAAAGAGGACAAAAATGAATGTATAGTTGTTCCTGGCTGTGAAGTTCAAACAAAGTATAAATCATGGAACCATTTGATGCCTAATCTGCCCCTCCTCTGTGGAGGCAAAGGTGTTTTGTCTATGAATAATTGTTTTTTCTCAAAGAGTCAAAAATTTTTTCCAAATGTTCTCAAATTCCTGTCCTTTCTTGGGTCTGACTTTTCTAATAATATATCCCACTGGGATTTCATGAGTCACTTAAACAATCTCTTTTGACCTTCCTCTTCTCTGAACAGCAAAGCCTGTAGACCTATAAGAGACCAGCAAGCAGCCTCTGAGTAGGGGGAATGCATTAGATTTTGTATGTATATGTGAAGAAGAGTGCATGGATAACTTTGGGGAAGCTGAAAACCGTTAACAGCTGCATTTTTCTTTCTATGTTTGCTTGTTTACATGGAACCCAAGATACAGAGCTCTACACCCACGCTCCCACTTCCTGTCAGTTGAGCCTGCCCTCCAGTGCAGAATGGCATCTCTCCTTGTGCCACCTCCTAATGATGTACAGAAAGCAAATTCTCAAAACATCCAAACTCTGCCTTAAAAGAACACTAAACAATAAGAGCCTACAATAACATGTTCTGATAGAATTTGGCACTTCAATAAACAAATTGCTCCCCCAAGGAAGTAAGTCTTAAAAAAAAAAAAAAAAGTCTGGATTCAGAGGTTTCCTCCTCTCAGACAGCTCTGACTGCACCTCCCACTCCCCCCGCCCCCCCACCCCCCCACCTACAATTTCAAACATCATGCTTGGGAAGCTTCCAGCAACATCTTGACAAAGGTTCTCTTTTAGATTGAAAGAAAAGCTGTGGTGTGCTGTGTGTGTGTGTGTGTGTGTGTGTGTGTGTGTGTGTGTGTGTGTGTGTGTGTGTGCGTGTGTGTGTGTGCACGCGTGTGTATGTGTGTCTGTGTGTCTGCATGTAATACATTTGTGCACTTGTCTTACCCATAACCAACAGATTAAGTACACACACATATCACTTGCTGAGAGTTCCAGCTGTTTAGATTTTCACCCAAACATGTGAATAAAAACCGCAGGCCAAACAAGTCCTGTCTCCCATACCTTTTATGGATTAACAAATAGCCCTTACCCTGCTGATGCCCCTTCTTAATTGGACTATGCTGAGAGAAGCAATTAAGCCTAAATGGCCACTTGCTGAGAGCTGGTGGAAGAAAAGCTGCTGCTGGAGGCATTTGCATTCTCCAAATAGAGCACATATGTTTTGCTTTGGTGCACAGAAAGAAAGGCGATTGACTTATTTTCTTTTTTCTTTTAGCATTCATAAAAGTGAAAAGGAGCCATTGTTTCATGCTCTCCATGAAACTCACTCACAGAAAAATTTTAGGAATAACATAATGTTTTGTAACTTCTGTGCAAGAAAGAGATGTAATGATAAGAAAGCTTTGTTTTGGAGGAAGCTTCTGCCATTGGGAAAGAAAGGCTACCAGGCTTTCTCCTACCCCACCATCCACTGCGTCTTCATACTTCATCACATGTGCAGATGACAGATCAGTACTGGCAAAATGAAGCAGAAAATGAGGCGCAAACAGACCTTCCTCTGAATGGTACAAAGTTGGAGAAGAAAAGTTCCAGTAAGGCATGTGCCATGTGCTCAGGCAGAATCTTTGGGCATATTTCACTCTTGTAGATGAAAGTAAACAATGAAAAATAATATTGAACATCCCCTTTCAACCAAGAAAGGTAAAGCTAACAGCCTTAGGATCTTCTTCAACCACACCAGACATATACTGTGATCTGGTATTTGTATGCTTTATCTTTGCATGGACAAGGACACAGAGAAAATGAGTTCGAATTTTCTCCTAAGCTGTGGAGCAATGTATTAGGAAGAGGTTTTATGGTTGCTGCTGCTGTTGCTTTTCTTATGGGAGAGAACAAATTCATTTCTATCTATAGATGAACATTATATGTATAATTAAAAATAAACTTTAACTGGTGGGGAAAAACAAAGAAGAAGAATCACTCCAAATTTGGCTACTCACAAATATTCATCATTTACCAGTCTCAGACCACCATTGCAACATCTCTGAATGTACATCTAGATAGAAAAAATAGGGAGATGTCTATAGAGAATTATATTATCAGAGCTATGTATTTCTAAATGTCCCATTTTCTTTTGCTGTGCTTTCAGAACAACAAATGCCTGTAGTAATATTGATAAGTTAATGAACTTCAGAAAACTTTCTCTCCTCAACAAATTGTCAAGGAATAAAATCAAAATGGAATATGCTTGGCTAGAGGTACTTGAAATGGAGTCCAGAGGTATGGTCCAATAGGGTTTCCAGTGTACCAGGAAATGAACCCATAAACTGGACTGCAGACCATACCCCTGTCCCCATGTCAGATGACCTTTGGACTGAACCAAATGAGTTTTCTGAAGCATATGTTAATTGACCTCCAATCAGTGCCATTTTCCTTGTTCTAAACCAGGTTGATTTTGTTCTCTCTTGACTTATTATAACAGATACTGTTGCAAAGTAATACATATGTTATAAGATAACAAAATAGGAGAATACAGAGAAGAATACAGAGAAAGGTTGAATCTTGGAGTCTTTATCATGACTGCAAGGCAGATGCCTGTCTCAAAGACCACGCAGTCAGCCAATACACTTAACACAGGAACAAGCCAGAGAAGAAAGAAAGAACAAAAATGCTAACAAACCAATTCAGCTCCAATGGAAAGCGGAATGCCACACAGAGTGAGTCACACCCCAAAGATACCTCCTGAGTGGTATTTGTCCTGTTTTCCCTATTTCTCCCTCTCACCATAACACTCCAGGGGAAGGGAGGAAAGAGACTCAAAAGACAGTGGGTACAAGAAAGAAAAGATTCTTTGTTCTGGCAGCTCAGTTTTGGAATGGAGAGAAACAAAGAAAATGAGAATTGAATATAAGAAATGCTATGGTTTGAGAAGTTTCTCTCAAAGGTCCATGGGTTTGGGGCTTGGTCCCTAGCTTGGCATTATTGGGAGATGGTGGTTGCTTTTTGGGATGCGAGCTAGTAAGATGGAGGTGTTTGGAGATAGTCCCTAGGGGACAGGAGGCCTGTCCCCTTCCTTTTTCTCTTCTGCTCTGCCATCCAGGATATGGTGCCTTCCTAAAAGTAGTGCCTCTACCCCGATACAAACTGGGACTTCCTATGAACCAAGTTAAATCTTTCCTTTGTACTTTCTGTTTGTTTTGATTTCTTTTTCTTTTTTAGAAGTTCTCAGCATGTTTGCCAAAGTTGCCTCAGTTTACCGAGTAGCTAGGATTCTATGTGCTTATTTATGGAAAATGACAAACTGAAATCACTCACATGGCTTAGAATTGTCCTTGTTGCTGAACTCACTGAGTCCCCTTCCTCCCCCTTCACAGCCCCCGCCTCAACACACCAATCACCTGAGATCAAGGCGACATCTGAAACTGACATCCCTATGGAAACCTTGAAACCCCTCACTGGTCACCACCCCACCTCCACTCACCTCGCTTCCATCTCACCCCACCAGAAGTCCCTCTTTCTGACTAATATTTAAAGAGACCCTACTTGTAAGATGGCTGTGCAATGTCCCCTTCAGTGGAACTTAAGGGACTTTGCTTTTCAGAGATTGTCCTTTGGAATAAAAGCTGTGAGTTTCTTGAGTTTTCCCT
Organism: Megascapheus bottae; assembly: GCF_031878675.1. Taxonomy (NCBI): domain Eukaryota; kingdom Metazoa; phylum Chordata; class Mammalia; order Rodentia; family Geomyidae; genus Megascapheus; species Megascapheus bottae. The sequence goes on along the minus strand of NC_143512.1, from coordinate 50,554,195 downwards.
TTCCTGCTCTTTTCCTTTTCCTGCATTTATCATATAATTTTTCCTCTTTATAAGTTGACAACCTCAGGCATTTTTGCTTTTTGTTTGTTTGGTTGGGTTTTTGTTTTCTTTTGTTTTTGATCTGAAACCAGGTCTCAAATGCTTTCGCTTATTGGCTAGCATTCCACCGAGTCACAACTCCAGAGCAAGGATAAGCCATTCTTAAAAGACTGAGGGACCGGGAGTTTGGCCAAGTGGTAGAGTGCTTGCCTAGCATTTACGAAGACCAGGGTTCAATTCCTCAGTACCACACACATAAAGTCAGAAATGCTGCTATGGCTCAAGTGGTAGAGTTCTAGCTTTGAGAAAGCCCAAGGACAGTGCTCAGACTCTAAGCTCAAGCCCAGGACAGGCCCCCCACCAAAAAAAATTAAGGAAGAAAGATTTAATGAAACAATTTGAAGATAGTATTGGAGAATATGGAAAAAATACATGTCAGTATTTAGATATTTAAAGTTCAAACTATACATAACATGCCTGTACTTATTTTGAGTCATGTTTTGATCCACTGGATCAACTTTTTTCAAGGAATCTTATCCATCTTATTCCCTCAATTCTTTCATTATTGAGATTTTCTACTGGTTTTACACTTGAATTTTCTTTTTTTATTGTAATTAATAAAAGGGTTACATGATATTTGCCAGATAGAAGGTGTATTAATTCACATATATTGATACCCTTTCACATGTCTTGGTCCCCATTACCCTCCCCTCCACCCCCCTCCCAGTCTTGGTTTTCCCCCCTTCCCTATCCAATTTCAAATAACCAAATACAAATAAATCCAATATATCAGATAACAAAGTGAGATACTGTAACAATATGAGATAACCAAAGGACAACAAAAGAGATGAGAGATAACATAGTACATTAAGGACAACAATCATTCATTATACGGCTTTTGTTTCTATATCCTGGAGGTCTTTTCAATTAGCTTCATACTATATGGCCTTATGTATCAAGGTTTTGCTCTATTGCAGATCTCTGCTAGGAGAGCCCAAGGTTTCTACTGATTATGACAAATGAGGGAAACCATTGAGCCTAAGTTCCTTTGACTCTGGCTTACTTCACTTAATATGATTTTTTCTAAGACTTTCCATTTCCTAACAAATGGGGAGATGTCGTTTTTTTCTGATAGCAGCATAGAATTCCATTGTGTACAAATACCACAACTTGTTGATCCACTCATCAACTGAGGGACATCTAGGTTGGTTCCATATTTTTGCTATGGTGAATAATGCTGCAATGAACATTGTTTACACTTGAATTTTCAAGGATTGAAAATTACATGGCATCATTTTGTCTCCTTTGGAATTTTGCTGGTAATTCTTCACCATCTTCTGACAGGGGACATTACTATAAAGACATATGATGTCAACTAGACTTTTATTTGTAACTTTATTTTCTTTTACCTTATTTTATTTTTTGCTTTATTGTTATTATTACATACTTGTATAAAGAGGTGACAATTTCACAAAGCAGATTATGGGTTCAATGCTTCTTGGACAATGTTACTCATTCCTTCACTATTCTCTCCTCATCCCAACCCATCCACAAGTTATACAATCCATTTTTTACCTAGTGTACATTGATTACAATGAGTGCACGGGCTCACCCTTTCCTCCCTCTGTTCCCATACCCTTCCTATGAGCCCCCCAGCCCAAAAAAGAAAACCATGTTTCCATTTTCTGATATTTGTTTTCATACACAATACTTTAGTTGTTCACAGGAGGTATGTCTTTGGATTCCTCTCCTAACCTATTGCCCTTTTAGTCAGCTTGTGTGTAAATGTATCAAGTCCTATGTATTTTAATCATGCACAGTTGTATTTTAGATACAACTTCCACCTATGAGAGAAAATGTACAGCCATTTGACTAAATTTCCTGATGCCCATATAACTTACTTTAACACAGATTCAGCAATCTTTAAGGACAGGGCATGGGTGTTCCCTTGGTCTTGACTGCTCACTGCTACTTTTTGATGTTCAGGATTAAATTATAAAAAAAGAACTGAAGTTTTTATATTCTTGAAATCAGTTCTGTTCCATCTGTTTTATTCATGTTGTCAAAAATGTCAGTGAGTTTATGTTGAGTCTCCTTTGTCTTTCTTCCATACCCTGTACTTTGTCTGGAATCTTACTGACATTGTCAAAGCTGCTACAATACACATTACTGTGTTACCAATGATGTGTATTTTCCCTGCATTGTTTTTTATCTTCCATTACATTGAGATCATTTCCCATCTTTTACTATGACCTTTTTGTTTTTCTCTGAATTTTTCTGTTTATCTTTTGAAATATTTTTCTCAGACTATAATTTTTTGTCATTGGCAAACTTTTGGGGACTATATGGAAATTAGTCTCTGTGGCCTTTCTCTAGCTCTACAGGCAATTCATCTTGTATGCCTTCTATCTGCTTTCTCAGTATTCTCTCTTACCACTCCTTTCTATTACCATTGTTATTATTCGATTATTATTTTGTAGTCTATCCATTGCAGTCCATCTTGATTATCAGTCATTTTTGTTTTGCCAGTCCTGGGGCTTGAACTAAGGACCTGAGCACTGTCCTTGTGCTTTCTCAAGGCTAGCACTCTACCACTTGAACCACAGCACCACTTCCAGCTTTTTTTCTATGTATGTGGTATCGAAGAATTGAACCTGGGCCTTCATGCATGCTAGGCAAGCACTCTACCACTAGGCCAAACTCGGCCCCTTTGAATGGCTATTCATACCATTGCTAAACAATCAGCTTTGTCCAGGTACCATACCTATGGTATGCCTAGCTACTGGAAGGCTGAGAGTGGGAGCACTGCAGTTCAAGGCCAGCCTGAACAGAAAAGTCTGCTAAACCTCTTCACAGATCATAACTGGGTATGTGGTACATATCATGCTTATCTCAAGGGGTCGAGACTTGGGAGGATCATGGTGCCAGGACAGCTGGGGCAAAAAAAAAAAAGTCCCCAAGATTCTGTCTCCACTGAAGGGAAGCTGGAGGCAGTGGCATGTACCTGTAATCCTACCAAGGGTCCAAGGCCCAAAATGGGCAGATTTGTAGCTCAGCTGCATATCCATGCAGCAAGTGAGACTGTATCCTATAAAACAGACAGACTAAAACAAGATTGGAAGTGTGTCCAGTGGCAAGTTCCAGGCCTTATGGTCAAATTCCAGCCCCTCGAAACAGTGACTGCTGAAAACAATGTGAAGCGAGTCACACATAGTATCTCTACTTGTTCCTTCAGCTTTACAAGACAAGTGTTGGTCAGACATTTCTCTTTTCTTTAACGTTACCTCTGCAATTCTTTCTCAAACTGGATTTTAGAGAATTCACTGAAGATTTTTTTAACAAAAAGAAAAGCTAAGAATATGGCTCAGTGTTACAGTATCATTTGCCCAGCTTGTGCAAGGCCCTAGATTCAATCCTCAGCATCCAGAGGGAGGAAAAAATTAAATCAGAGCCAAATATAGTGGTGCACAGCTGTAATCCCAACACTCAGGCATCAGGCCAGCCTGGAATACAATGAAACACTCTATCTCAAAATTAAAAATAAAGAAAATACTAGGTGCTGTATATGGAGGTGAGTAGCTTTCCAAAGCAAGGTCCAGGACCTAGGAAAAGAATGACAGTGGTGGAGACAATTTCTTATGTGGCTGTAATCTTAGTAATACCTGCATCCCTGCTTCTCACCAACACACAAGGCTGAATGATCACTCAGTTTTAGCCTCCCTCTTTTAGGAATGAGAAAGTATGAAATAAAGGAGTTAAAGTAATGCATTCCTATGCATAGGCATCTCTTATCTGAAGCAGTAACTCTTGGTCACTGCCCATGAGATTGGAGGAGCGAGAGCACTCCTCAAGGGACAGGTTAGAAGACAATCCATCAGACTCCCTATGGAGAATGTTCGGGGCAGTTTATAACTTAATATTGTCTCCATCTCACCCCTTGTCACCTTGTACTCTTCCTATTCTTCAACCTGTAAGAACTAACTGATGATCACTTCATACCTTCTGGAAATGCACTTCAGAAAGTTTTGGAATCTCATGCTCAGCATGAGATGGGTGCATTGGAAGGGGAAAGGATCATAATTTTCTCACTTCAAGTGAGACATGTGTCAACTGGAATCATTTTGTCATCCAACATGCAAACATTTACAGAAGGCAAGGTGGATAGGGACCACGAACATGGTGTTTAATTTCTCAATAGTTAGAGCCAAGATTAAGAAACCAGTCTAAGCATACAGTGGCTGTTCCTCCCCCATGGAAACATGTGACATGACTGACTAGAGGAATAGGCCACACCTTTATTAAAGGACTGGCAAAAACAAATTAGCAAAATCAACCAAACCCCTCCCCAGATTTTTTTTTTTGCCAGTCCTGGGCTTGAGCTCAGGGCCTGAGCATTGTCCTTGGACTTTCTCAAGGCTAGAACTCTACCACTTGAGCCTCAGCACCACTTCTGGCTTTTTTCTATGTATGTGGTACCGAGGAATCGAACCCAGGTCTTTGTGCATGCTAGGCAAGCACTTTAACCACTAGGCCAAACTCCCGGCCCCCTCCCCAGATTTTTAATAAAGGAAGCAGACCCTGGTGGAGTGATGGTGGACTTGGAGAGTCCACTTCCTCTGGTATTTCTCCCAGGGCTGGTCCTTCTTCAAATGTTACTCTCAATGAATCTTCTCAGTCACCAAGATACAATTAATCCTTCTGTCCTTGGGCCCCAGTGGCATGTCATTTACAGCAGTATATATCAATGCTTTCCTGAACATAGCTTATTTATATAGCTAGTGACATTGTTATGTTCATCTCTGGAAGGCAAGAGTCCCGTCAACTCTCAGGCAGTTATCACATTGTGCTAGTGAATTCATTTACCTTTAAGGATTCTTGGCACCTTTTGCAGGGCCATGGGTATCTATGAAGATCTGGTAAAGTTGTAAACTTTTTCATTTAATTCAGTAAAAAAAATTGTTTTTAAAGAATATCATGAACGTCCTGAGCCAGGATATGATAAAGACCCTTGCACATGGATGTTCGTTGCCACACTGTTCACAATAGCCAAGATATGGAAACAGCCCAGATGCCCCACAATAGATAAGTGGATCCAAAAAACAAAAATGTGGTACTTACACACAATGAAATTGTGCATAGCCATTAGAAAGAATAAAATAATGTCCTTTTCAGGGAAATGGAGGGAACTAGAACAAATCGTGTTAAGTAAGGTAAGCCAAGCTCAGAGAGACAATCAGCACATGTTCTCTCTGATATGAGGACATTAGATCTAAAATCCACTGACATGATTAGATACTCACACCAATGAGACAAAAGAGGATACTCTTAGGAGAGAAACACAATGATGCATTGCCTATGTGACTTTATATTTGTGTGATAGAATTTAAAGAAAAACAGAACACCAAAAAAAAGAAAAAAAACTCACGTTTCTAAATGTAGCTATCAAAATATTTTAAAAACCAATCTACGGCACAGTGTTTCTTTAATGGCATGTTAAATAGCATATTTATGTGTAAACACAAATAAATCTGGCAGCACGCTTCATAAACATTATAATGTCTAAGTGCTTGTAAGTATAATTAATATTTGAAGGTATTTCTAACAAAGTAATGCATTTAAAAGCAGTTCATGTCCACTTGACATGATGATAAAGTCATAGATTCTGTTAATGCTACTGTGACTTTTTCTTTCGCTTATATTTACAGTTGAAAGAAATGATAAATTTTGGGGCCAGGAGCATGGCCTAGTGATTGAGTGCTTGCCTACCATGCACAGAGCCCTGGGTTCAATTTCTTGGTACTCATACACAGAAAAAATAAATAAATAAAGCTGGAAATGGTGCTGTGGCTAAAGGGGTAGAGCTCTAGCCTCGAGAACGCCCAAGGACAGAGCCCAGGCCCTGAGTTTAAGCCCCAGGATTGTATATACATATATACATACAAATTTATCTATATATACTCATATATACATACATATATATATACATTTGTTAGAGATAAGTGAACATAGAAATGTAATACTTCCTTTCCAAAGTTCTTGACCCTGTTCCTGGAGTCTTGTCTGTGAACCTAAGGTTAAGGACGCTGGTTATACTACAAACCACCAGTTGTGATTTGGAATGGCATGAATGTCTCTGCTAAAACATAAAGCTGCCCGACACATCCTGAATAGCAGGGCTAGGAGTCGATACTATTAGAAGAAAAAGAAAACTCATACACATACAACATAAAACATGGAAAACTTGGAGGATTGGGCTTTGTACAAGACCTAGATTTGGATTTTAGGTGAGAACAAAGATGAGAAGGACTACCAAAGGGGAGAAAGAATTTTGACTTATAGAAGGGCCTGATGGCAGTGACAGAAAAGGAATTACACTGCTTCCACTTCTTCACCTCTTTTTTTCATTTTTCCCTCGAATCCCTCTCTTGCAGCAGTAGGATAAGAGGAAGGTCAGTAAGATCTTGCAGGGGTTTCTCTCTTATAGGATATCAAAATGTAACAAGTGGCAAGTTCTCTTTGGAATCCTTCAAAAGAATGGACATGATGCATAGCCAATGATTTGGTCAGAGTTGTGAATCAGAGTTGTATTGAATATTATGAATTATAGTTAGTAAGATAATTTTTATAATTGAAGTGTAATCAGCAAGGAAATGACTATGAATTAGATAGTAGAAGATATGACAAAGGTCAGTGTCAAGTAAACATATAGAACAGAAATCTTGGCTAGACCCAAGCTCTGTTCAGGAATATAATCACGAGGAGACAGAGATACAGCTGAGAATAGCCAAGAATCCTTAGCAGTTCTCCCTGGGTCATTTTCTCTCCTCATTTGACATGTGTTAGTGAGAAAATACATGAAGTCTCTTAAGGGCACTATGCAGCCATCTTCCTTACCCTGAAGTAGCATCTTCGTTCTAAAAACACCTGAAACATCTCCATTTTCTGCTCAGATATTTACATAATTTTCATGACATGTTCAAAAGAGCCATGCCTCATAAATCCATAGACTCCAGGTTTGTTTACCTAAGAAATCCTAGTCACCAAAACGCATTCTGCTAAAAGCATTCCATGGATAAGAACTTTCATGCTAGCAAAAGCTATTTAGTTCACCAGGAGTACAACCAATAGTGTTCTTACAAAAGTAGACCTGCTTCTTTGCCATGTTTCCAGTGTAAGAATATACCCCTTCCCCTAAAAGGGAGAACATGGTACATAGTGTTTCCTCTTCCCTAGTATGCTGCAGAGAGTATAGCCAAGTACTTATGGTTTAGTCTGGGTTTGGGTTTTATGTAATTATGTCTTGTTATATTGTTCAGACAGGCCTCAAATTCATGATCCTGCCTCAGCCTCCTAAGTTCTGAGACTACAGGAGTATATTACCAGACCTGGCATATTCTAGGTACTAATATATACCTAGAACATATGTATCATAAAACATAATGCTGATACAGCAAAATATTTAATTTATAGATCAATAACTAATGCATAACATTTAGAACTAAGTATTTGAATCAATAATGCAAAAATAAGAGAGAAACTAAATTACATGTTATAATGATTTTAAAGGTTATTTTTGGATTGGCAAACTATATGTGTTTATTTTTAGTCTTTCTACTATCCACAAGAATTATGTATTACTCTCATTGGTGTTTTTGTTCGTTTATTTCTTAAAAATAAAAGTATCTAAAAGAACCTACAAGGCTTTCCATTCTCTCCCAGCTTTTTCTGGGGAGGGGTATGTTGCTACATAAGAAAGATGTACTAGATAGAGCATAGAACTTGAAGGTAAACTGATCTGAATTCAAACTCTGGCTTAGCTGCACAATGCTCTGAGATCTTAGATGAATTAGCCTATTTCCTCATCTGTAAAGTGAACACCACTCCGAGTTGCTGTGTATCATGAATAGGTACCTTGATATAGATGTTATGCTCTTTGTTAGATACCTTTTGTTTGAAAAAATACAAGTCCTGTTGCTTCCAGGTTATCCAGCTTCTCTAGAGACCAACCACTTATTTGCCCTGAGAAAGCTTTCTCCGAAGCTTTATCCACAAAACCTGGCTCACCAGCCATAGGCCTGGAGTTGCACGGCTGTCCGGCCACTTCCAGATTCCAATGAAATACACCATTCGTGGGACCCCATGTCCTAGCAGCTGAGGATGTGTGAGAGAATTAACCCTCAGGAAGACAAATTTTGGCCAGTAGAAAAAGAGGCTAAGAAAGATATAGGAAAGCAATTGTCCTATTTCCTGCTCACCAATCACTCACCGTAAGGCACAGTTCTTCTTTCTCTAAGTCTTTAAAGAAAAGCTTCATCTAGTTTTGCAATCCACTTGCTTGTGTTTCCAGTTATTACAAAGCACCACTCAAGACAGTACCTTTGCATTTCTCTACAACCTCTATGCTTTCCTATACTTTTTCCTGAATTGTGCTGCTGAGTTTCTGCCTCCTCACCTCAGGCTCTGCTCAGCTGCAATGATCAGAGGAAAGCGTTGGCAGACAATTTACATTAAGAGCTTAGCAGGTGGCTTACATGTATGTGTAAGCATAGGAATGGAAGGCCCTAGGCTCAAATTCAAGAGTGGAGAAAAGCAAAGAGGTGAGATGGATATGCACATACACAGACTCTGAATGATATAAGACATATATATATATATGTTGTGGAGTTTCTTGGTTTTGATTTTATTGTTGTTGTATTTTTTGTCTGAATTCTTATCAATAATAAAATTCACTTCATTTTGTTTTTGTCTCTTCTCTTATCTCCACATCTTGCCCCCATCCCTTTCTACAAAGTAGAAACTCATTGTAGCCATTTAACAAATGGTGAGATCATCTCCTTCTATAAAATATTGTAAAAAGTTACGAATCACACACCTGTTGTATTACAGAGTCAGGATAACATCATGGGTATAGGCACAAACTTTAATATCAAGTAGATATGAACTAGAATCCCAATTCTCATTGATCAGAGGGAAATCAACTTCTCATCTCCCCTCATTGGGAAACTGATGAAATTAATATTTTCCTTACAAGGCAGTTGCAGGTTTGAATGACATAATGAATACAAAGTTCTTAGCACAAAATATCTACATAGTAAAAGTGGAGTAATTATTATTATGATTATTAAAAAATTCCCTTTATAAGATATATGCAAAATCAAATCATACTAACATTTGAGAAGAACATCTGAAAAAACAGAAATCAGAGAGAATGTGGTCAGACTCATTCATGGGTTAATTTTGTCCCAGGGTTAAAATGCAGTCCAGGGAGGGCCTCAAGTTCTGAGGCTCATGTCAGAGCTGTCATTATTTCACATGTGTGGTGTGCTGACACAACAGTTCAGCAAGACAGATAGAAACAGGCAGCCAGGAGAGGCGGAGCAAGGCAGCCTGGGGCTTGGAGACATCAGTCCCGATCTCTGCCTGGTTCTCTGAAAACATCTGTAGAAGCAGCAGGTAGAGAGGAGAATCCACCACTCTACCCTAGAGCATTAAGGACCTAGAAAGGCTGATGGGAATTCCTGGGGTCCCAGTTTATGCAGCACAATAGTGGTTAGGAAAACTGAAGCAGGAGCCATCTCTTCAAGGAAAGCCACTAGAACAGAGCTCCAGGGTGTTCTGTAATCTCCTTCCAGCCCATCTGGTTCCATGTCCCAAACAACACATCTATTCACAGATGCCAGTGGTCTGAGACTGCTAAGATACACATTCAATTTGTTTGGACTAAATCAGGGTAAAGATAAAAACCATAGAACAGAAGAAATGTAAGGATGCAGGTCAGAGTACTAAGAGCCAGGAATCATAGTAAATAGACCTATGTCAGGTAAGGGTTGTATTGAGGAGGGTGAGAATGGAGACAACCACTTCATCCTTGGAAGACTTATATTCATTCTTCTTGACAAATGTAATATCCCAGCCTGTCTCAGCAATGAACTTGAGCTTTAGCCTTCAAAAACATCGGGTACTAACCACATGAGTACCAGCTTTCTGTAGGCACACTTCAAACTCATAGCGTTTGAATTATTGTCCAAAATAACAAAAAAATCTCTGGGATTCTTTATCTTTTTCATGCAGAAGCAGTATATTATAGAACAAAACTTCAGCCTCTCTTCCACTCCCAACAAATACTTCAAAACTCAGTATCATTTGCATCTTTTCACATCAGGATATCATCCATCTCATGGCTTAACATGATGAGATGATGCTGGAGGACATCATTATTTCATGTTTCTATTCTGAGAAAGATGTCTCTCTTCAACTTAACTACTAGCTGACAAAAATAATGTTGAACATCTGCAAGAGATAAAACAACTTGAATCCAATTTCCTTTCACATAGATTAAGAGCCCCATTCTCCTGTCACTTATGTAGCATATAACTCAATTTTTTGCAATATTTAAATGAGAGGCTAGTTTTTCAGGTCTGTCATGTGGATGGCATAAATTTTTTATTTTGTCCCTTCCACTGATGCGCTGGATATATGAAACCCTGTCAGAATATGGCAGTTCAGAAAAGAAAAGGGGAATCACATGCTAAAGACAGAAATATCAATAAAATGGAGAGGTTGTAAGCAAGTCTCCTTTATGAAGAATACAAATATACAAAAAGGCAAGAAGATATGCCCTGATGAGAAAAGTGACCAAGTGGATCAAAGACTTAATGACTATTATTTGTAAATAATTTGACAGTGAAGATGACTAAACACAAATGTAACAATTAGGACTGACACAAAAAGTAGGGTTTTTTTTTAATCATTATATTTCAAGTAACTGAAAAATCCATGAGTCATCTATCTTCAGGAAAACTTGATCAGAGGCTTTGTTCAAAATCACCAATATCTATATGTACAAAAAAAACCCCTTTAGGTTATTGTACAAAAGAGTTTCAATTTACCCTGTCAATTTATGTTAAAGGGGTCTATTTCTTTATCTTCTGGCTCCATTTAATTTGTGTTAGTTTTACGGATAAATAGGCTTTCACCAATTGGAAAAAATTACCTATCACAGCTAGGAAGAGACCAGGTCATGGCCATTTTCAAGGTCGAATTAAGAAAACATTTGATACTCTTAAGCTTTTAATTTAGAGAATGTGTGATATAATAGAAGAATTGAGAACCATAAAGGAAGGCAAAGGAAATGAAAACATTGATAGGAAGCCATTGCCAGTCTTGAGGCTGGAAAGATTAGGAGAGTAGTAGATGGTGTGGTTAAGAATCCAGGTAGCAAAGGTTAGCAGAATTTTGAACCAGGTGTCACACAGAAGCCAGACAAAGAGGAGAAGCAACCAGAGATGCAAACCAGTCCAATGCAGAAGAAAAAAAAAAGAAAATTACTCAGGTTTTCCCACCTACTCTCCAAATTCTTCTCCATGCCACTTCTTAGACAATCATAGCTGGAAGTCAGCAGACGAGGCAGCCTAGAAGATACAATTGGGTATCATGCAGAACAGGCAACTGACCCACACAGGACTGAAGCATGTAAGTAAGTACTGTGTTCCACTGTCGTAATTATCTTCACCATAATTTATTGCGTCTCTTTTCCAGTAACAGTAGGTTGGGCAGATTCCTACTAGTCCATTTCAGTTATTAAGTCTCTGTTCACTTCCTGGGTAGCGTGTACTGCTAGAGCTGAGATGTGACTGTTAACCAGAAAGCTACCAAAGCCATCAAGACTTTTCAATCCATACATATGGGAATAAGGAAATTGCAGACATCTTTATTCTTGGTGAGTACCCCAATGAAGCTGAAGGGAACTCCCTGCTTGCTTGTCACCAAAGTTAAGGACGCGCTTTCAGCCAGTGGAAGTTGATACAAATTTCAGGCTGTGCCAGAGAAGAACCATAAACCATGGTACAATCAGAATCAGAAGAGATTACCACTGGCCTACAGATTCCTAGAGCCAGAAAAGGGGAATTTTCAATAGGTGTAGGACTGATAAATAAACAGACATGAGCCAACTGCTCAGACTTAGGGAGACAGCACATAGGATTAGGAGAGTAATCTACAAGACAAGTGAGTGAATAAGTATATTGGATAATGGAAGACAGTGTTCTCGTTATTTTCAAATATAGGAACAGGGAAGAATTTCAGACTCCTATCAGACTGTAATTGGTGGCATCTTTATAAATATGTAGGTGGAAAACTATAAATAACTCTGTGTACGTGTGCATGTGTGTGTGTGTGTGTGTGTGTGTGTGTGTAAGAGCGTGCATCTATGTTCTTGCTTTCTGGCTGCTGAGACAGCTTCCAAGAAGCATTCCATTTGCAATGCACATAATTGGCCCTCAGATCTTAGTTTTCAAATAACATTTTTCACAAAAAAATTTAAGAGTACTTTGGAAAATTGTTGATTTCAGAACTAAGGTTAAGAAAAACACACATAATACCCTATGTCCAACTGTAAGTAAATTCTCAAGAAATGATATAGATGAGATTTTAAAATGACATGAGTCAAGCTTGGCACTGGTGGCTCACATGTGTATTTGTAGCTACTCAGGAAGCTAAGGTCTGAGGAGAATTGTTAGAAGCCAGCCTGGTCAGGAAAGTCTACAAGACTCTGATATCCAATCAGCACCAAAAGAGACAGAAACAGATTTAAGACTCAAGTGATAGAGCATTATGCTTGAGCAAAAAGGCTCAGGATCTGTGCTCAGGCTGAGTTCAAGCCCCAGGAGCAGTATACACACACACACACACACACACACACACACACACACACACACACACATGTGCACACACGCACACACAGATATAGTAGTCAAACCAAAGGGACTTCTGATAGTTAAATCTGGCACAAATTAAGCAGTAAAATGAATAACAATAATATTGAATTAAAACAAGAATGCATGGTTTCATATAAATATAAGCATATACTTGAGTAAAGGAATAAGAAGAAAGTGTACTTTGTAGTAGATTGGGCACTAATAAGTGTAAACCGAATGAGAGAACTAGAAAATTGTTATTTGGTTAACTAATTCAGGCAGAAATCATCAAGGAATGTTTAAACTACTGAATGAAAAGCTGATGAGGAGCAATATACTTACAATATGTCAAAACATTCTATATAACAGTTACAGGAAGATCTATCTTCCCTTGTAGAAAGCAGAAGATATATCTAGCAGAAAGCATCTTAACCAGGTGGGAAAAGTGAGCATCATTAGTAACAGAATGAATTAGCATTGAGCCCTTTCTGTCACTTCTGTGATATTCCTGTGGAAAATTATCAACTATGTTTATCTAATCTTGGAGAGTCTGCAACAAAGCCACACTTGGTGGCATTTTACAAAGCAACTGGCTTGGAGATTTTTAAAATATCAAGATCTTGAAGAGTGAAGAAGGATTGAAGAAGTGTCCCAACTTGAAATAAAAAAACATCATCAACAACAAAAAAACTAAATACAACATAACATTCTGGTTTGGACTTTCAACCTATGGGGAAGAAATCTTCTTGTGAAAAGGACTACAATATCAATGGGCTCTCTGTATAATATGTTGACATAAAATCAGTGTCACTCTCTTGACATGTGGCCATGTGGCTTTTACAAAGACACATTGAAATATTCAGATTTCACCTTGAAATACTCCCCACACTCAAACTTTTGAAGAAAAGAAAAGCAACTCTGTGTGTGTATGTGTGTGTGTGTGTGTGTGTGTGTTTGTGCAAAGACTGAATGAGATAGACAATGAACAATTAGGTAAATGTGTAGAGTATGAACAATTGGGAACCTGGTTGAAATATGGTTGTTTATATTAACTTTGCAAATGTTTACCTTTATAAATGATCCTAAAATAAAATTGGATATCTAGTCCTGGTGTTACCAGCTTTTAAATTTGTTCCCATAGCTCCTTCTTTCTTTGGGAACCTACATTATCTTTATAGACTGGGCCTCCGTGACTGCCTGCAATAGCCATACTGGTATGTAGAAGCTGGTTCTAAATGCTATATCATTTAGGGAGTACTTTTTAATAACGTGAATATGAAGCCTCTTCTAGACCTTGGGGAGCTGAGACAAGAGGACTCCAAGTGTCAAAGCAACCTAGACTACATAGTAAACCTTGGCTCAATACACACACACACACACACACACACACACACACACACACACACACAAGATATGAATAGAAATTTATTTAGTAAAGGTTCCAGCAGCTTGAAGACAGTGAAGATTAAACTATGAGCATTGTAATAAATTTGCATCTGTTGGCCAGTGAGGCAGGCCAACTCCCCCATAAGAAGAAAGATTTGCTGAGCAAACTAGGGTAGTTCAACACTAGTCCTTTAAACAAAAATGTCCTCTCTTTCCCTATCACTGATTATATATATATATATATATATATATATATATATATATATATATATGAACAAAGCAAAAACTACAAAGGTTTGGATTTGGACCTTGGGAAGAGAGTGCGAAGGAGAAGATTCTCAAGTTATTGGTAGTGTTCTAAACCACAAAAGCCAGCCTCCAGCCTTAGTAATTAGACTAGAAACAGTGTAGAAAGTCTTGTGATAGCAGAATGGAAATTAAGTTCAATACAAAGGAAATAAGAAGCGCCCAGGGGACCCCCAACTAGCTTTCCAGAGAAACCATACCAGTCTATGATAGTAAATGGATCTGACCTCTTTGTCTATGCCTTTGAGGTCTCCTGAAGAAGAAGAATGGGGGTCAAAAAGAAGTTGGCTGTTACAGAACAAGCTCTCCATCTCTTTCCATCAGCTACACAAATACAATCTAAATACCACCTTCATACTTGTCCATGTGCAAAGGCTGAAAAAAATGGTTGCCCATATCTCTTCCTACCCAACTTTCCCTGTGCCATGACAAAAACAAGCCAGGACAGGTCCTCATCCTTTCTAAGACGATCTTTTGTTTGTACTGACTGGTGCTTAAGGGGGGAAAAAAAACAGTACTGAAAAATCAGAGGAAAAAAAATGTAACTAGAGAGTCGGAATGGAAATACTGCTCCCTCCACTGAGCATTTCACCAAGATGAAACTTGCTTCACTTTTATAACACAACCCATCACAGAACAGAGACAGCTCATAATATTATCCATCACACAATGGTGGTGTCCTTGGATTCTACAAAAGAACTCATGTGAGTAGAATGCCAATTTGTTAGTTTTAGTTCTGGTATAATTTGACTATGGGGAAATTTTTCAAGAAAGTCACCCAGGTCCCAGTCTCCACAGAGTACTGAGAGCACATCTGTCAGGAAGAATCCCCAGCCACTTCGGCTGGGATTAACAGGTGACAGAACAGTGTTTCCAGGCTTCTCTCATCCATGCTTCTCACGTAGGCCTGCAGAGAGCTATGAGACAACTCTAACAGGATATACTTCCCCCCCTGATATCTTTGCATCTACTTCCCCCACCCAAGCATTCTTGATCTTCTCATAATTATCTCTTGTGTTCCAGAACACACTTGACATAGTATCTTGTAGGGAGTTCTTTAAACAAAATATGTCAAAAGACTTTGTTCTTCTGAGGGCACTCATGGTAGAAGAAATAAAGTCCAAAATAAGAGATTACAGTTTCAAATGAAGTAGCTGATTCATCCTTTTCCCAAGTTGTTCAATATATCTGCTATCTCCAAAAACACATAAGACCAAAACTACTCGGCTACACTGCCTGAGAAAGAGGCTCAATGGTTGATAAGAACTTACAGTAGGCAATTTGTGGTAGAACAAGTTAAAAGGAATCCATAGTATCTTTTCAAATTCAGATGCTCAGTGAGCCACAAGGACCCCCAGTCTGAATTGTGGTATGTGGTCAGTGGGACAGCATGCTTCTAAGCCCTTCGTAGTCTCAGAAGCAGAGTAGTCTAGTAACATAGTCATTACATAGAGTGGAGACTGTAAAGATCTGAAAGACCAGGAGGCTCATCAGAATTGTTCTCATTAGTTCAGATTGTTTGGCCACTGGAAAAACTCAGTCAAAAGGACCCGAAACTAAGGTACCATTCTCAAGGATGAAGAAAACCCTAAGTACCACTCTCAGGGTTAAGCAAATTCCTACATGTAAAGTCAGGTTATGTAATCCTGACCAAGACTGACCACAAAGAAGAAGACAAGAGGGGCTCACTACCAGTACCAAGACGCTTTTCCATGGAACAAAAATAACTGTTCCATAGAGTAGGAAAGATATCATTGATGCAGTTGACTCAAAAGATTTGAGGGTAAAAGTATAGCTGGGCGCTGATAGCTACTCAGGAGGCTGAGATCTCAGGATGGTGGTTCAAAGAGAACGTAGGCAGGAAATTTTGAGAGAATCTTAATCTCAATAAACTACAAAAAAACCCAAAAAACCAGAAATGGAGCTGTGGCTGGAGAATACTAGGGTTGAGCACAAGAAGCTCAGGGACAGTGCCTACATCACGAGCTCAAGGACCAGAACCATCATCAAAACAAGAAAAAAATAAAAGTATGAAGGGACAGGCAGAGTTCTCATATGTGGTGAAAGAAAGGGTTTAAAATAGGGAGGACTGACAAGACTCCACCTGGTGAAGGTTTGCTTCATTACTACATTCTACTTAGGCCTTGTGTTGTCCTTTCAGTCATGTCTATTTAAGTGGGGCCTCCTCTGTCTATCAGTCACATGACACTGAAAGAAGACATTTGAAATGTGTCCCATGCATTAACGAGATGCAGCATTAAAAGCTGGCATCCTTATCTCCATTTTACACCTGCCTTTGAGCTGAGTTCACTTTGTAGCTATCTTGGAATCCAAGAAGACAAGGAATGTCAATAACATCTTATAATAAGAATCAAACTATCCCCACTCCAGTCACCAAAGACTTTTGTCATCATGACCAGGCCTTATCTGACTGATCTTTAGATGATGGTGGACCACACCACAACTCTGACCATTTCTGACCACTGGGCCACACATATCACCAAGACTGCTTGATAATCATCCTTATCTTTCACACTACGGTCCAAGTCTTCCACTTTTGAACTTAAATCTCATATCTGTAGCCTAAAGATGGGCTGAAATGATTTCTTTGCTTCTTCTACAGCACTTCCAGTCTATTTATTAGACGTATTCCATGAGTAGGCCATTCTTCACAGGTTGGGATACCTACAGTTGGGCCTCTAGCCTACAACTCCCAGTGCTTGATTTAAAGCCTCTACTATTCTTTTTATTTGTCCTGTATTGTTTTGTTTTGATATCACATATACATACTTAACCTAAACTGAAAACCATTGTTGTCTTGAACCTATAGCCCTTGATAGAAAATCCATATGATCAATGGGATAATGTAACCTTAACTAAAACATGACAACTATCATCAGAAGACACTACCCAGATTCCAAAGACTGTGACACTAAGAACTGCTAGTGGAGAGCCATTTGCTCTTTATCCTGTGTGTGCAGAGGACAGAGGCTTACTGGTGGCTCAGTCACTGTCTGAGATCCATTTGTTCAGGCAAAGCCACAAGCTCAAGTAAGGGACATTAATGTGCAAATTACCTTCCACATGGGGTGAAATGTTAGAAGGCTTTGCAGAAACCAAGTTCTATGATCTCATTATACCTTTTTCCACATTCCCTTAGTTGCTGACCCTCAGCTAAACAAGTTGAAGCATCTATAATTCTCCCCCAAGAAAGTTATAATGCTGTGAGACCCCACTGTGTGCATGAGGAGATCACACTTGATGAAAAAAACAAAACAAAACAAAAAAAACCTGCTACTGTTGTCAAGTCTGAAACTTTTCATTATATTTGGTGTGTCACAATTTTCACTGTAGTCCATTAGCAAGAAGTAATAGTAGGGTGGGGCAGTAGCCTTGAGCTGAACAGCTCGGGGACTATGCCCAGGCCCAGGGGCAGGGTGGTAGCCTTGAACTGAAGAGCTCAAGACAGTAGTGCCCAGGTTAAGTTCCAGCCCTATGATTCACAAAGAAAACAACAAAAAAAGATAAACTATGCAGTTAAAATCCTAACATTTTATAACCCATAATCTATTTCAAAATGTTTCTAGGGCACTGGTGGTTCATGCCTGTAAACTTAGCTACTCAAGAGGCTGAGATCTGAGGGTTGCAGTTCAAAGCCAACCTGGACACAAAGTCCATGAGACACTGGTCTCTAACCACCAGAAAACCAAAAGTGGCACTGTGGCTCAAAGTAGTACAGTGCTACCCTTGAGCTGAAGAGCTCAGAGACAGAGCCCAGGCCCAGAGTTCAAGCCCCACAACAACAACAACAAAAGTTTCTAAACACGTTTGTGATCCTCTTTCTACTTCCTTCCTCTTATTGTTTTACATAAACATTTCTTCAGTGGTGGATACTTTAGTAATTGAGTCTTCAACTACAAAATGTTTAAATGAGGCCATATCTGAATTTGAAAGCACAGTAACATTTCCCAGAGAAAGACTGTTAAGGCTTTACACATGTCTTTTAGGAAAAACAGGAGGAGGAGTGTGGCTAACTTTTCTTGTAGGAAGGATATTTACATCTCGTTAGGCAAAAGCACAGAGTTGCTATTATTCTATAGGTATTAAATGATATATAGATTGGTATATATGAATCCTGAGGAATGTTTGTGGCAATTAAACTATTATGTTATTACATATGCTTCTTTGGCTAAGTTCCATGGTGAATCTTGCCAACAATAAGTAGAAACTGGAAGATAAGGGAGAGATTCAGGACTTGCTTCTTCCCCTTTGCCTTCTGACTGTTCCATCCTCATTGGTCTAAGACTCCTCATTCCGCGAGGCAAAATTTGGTTCTACAGCAGTTTTCCATTTTTTTAGCATCTTCCCATGCTTTAGCCTTATCAAACATGGTCCAACAGTACCAAAAGGGGCCAGGCCAAACCATCATCTGGAATCTCAATTTGTGCTTTCTGCTACGCCATTCTCTGACCAGCTTCAGAGATATCAGTGGTAATTAGAAAACATTATCTATAAGATATTGACCTAAAGCAGTAGCTGGGAGATGCCCATCCTCAGAGGTTTCGCCTCTGCAGGGTCCTTCTCAAAAGTGTCTACCTTCTGGCAATTCCCATCTCAGTTGTTGTCTGAATATACCAGGGCTCTCGTGTACTTTTTATACTCTGACATCTGTTTTAAGGAGTTTCTTATATATCTCGATTAAAATAGCTGGCGTAATTTCCTTCTTTCTGACTCTTCTTTGAATACAGTAGGATTTTTTCTAGGGGTAGGGAGAATGCCAATAATCATAGGAATTGTTTGTGACTATATAACTTTAGGAAACACTGAGTCAAGCAAACTTAAGGTTTTTCTAGACAGGAGCTTTGGCTTATGTCCATAACTCTAGCCACTCCAGAAGCAGAGATCAGGAAGATCATGATTTAAGCCTTGGCAAATGTTTATGAAAACCCATCTCAACCAGTTAAAAAAAATAGACATATCTGAATACTGGTGGTACTCATGCTTGTTATTATAGCTACCTAGGAAGCCGAGAACTGTGATTTGACCCAACTAGGACAGAAAATTGTCAGGACTCCTTATCAACATGTAATTGGGCACAGTGATATATGTCTTATCATTCCAAGATACATGGGAGGCTGAGATTAGGAGGACTGAGGTATCAGGTCCATCCAGGCACAGAAGTCTATGTAACTCTGTCTCCACAGAAGGGAAGCTGAACATGGGAGCCTGCACCTAGCATCCCAGTGATCATGGGAAACTTTTTCAGGCTGATGTGGCTCTAGCTATGCCAACATAACACTGGTTAAAAATAACCAGTGAAAAAAATAGACCAGCAGTAAGGGTCTAGCAAGCCCAAGACCCTGAAATTCAAACCCCCACTAATCCCAAAAAATTTTTAAACCTTGGCCTAGTAGCATATACTTGTTATCCCAGCTACAAAGGAAGCACAAATCAAATACTGATATCCCAGGTATCTAATAACCAAGGTGTAAAGGCTAAAGCAAACAAAGGCTAAGGGTATGACTCAAGTGGTAGAATACCTGCCTAGCAAGTACAAGACTCTTAAGCTCAAAGTGAAAAAAAGAAAAGGAATAGAAAAGAAGAAAGGGTAGGGAAGGGTGGGGAGGGGGAGGAGGAAAGGAAACGAAAACAAAAGAAAAAGGAAGGATGTTTCTGCAATAAGACTTACCAGAACCTGTGATGCAGGATGGTATACTGTGAATTGCCAAGTAAAAGGTCTCTCTCAAAATTAATTAAGCACAGAATCTATTTACTGTAACATTGTAAGGCTAATGCTCCATAGAGCAAACACTCAAATCCTAGACTCAAATACTATACCTGGAACTCCCAAGAAAACATCTTTATTAGTAGTAGCAAAACGCAAGATACCTTATAGTTTTCTCCCAAATGAAGATATGGCTTTTAAAATAGAGAATAGCCTTGTAGATCTACTACGATGCATTTGTTCCAGGCTGGGCTTCATGTACTTAGCAAAGAGAAGAGAGGCAGTGCTTTTTTATTTTTTTTAAAAAAAAAAGTGGGGCTGGAAGTTTGGCCTAGTGGTAGAGTGCTTGCCTAGCATTCATGAAGACCCAGGTTTGATTCCTTGGTACACATACATAGAAAAGCTGGAAATGGAGCTGTGGCTCAAGTGATAGAGCTCTAGCCTTGAGAAAGCCCAAGGACAGTGCTTAGGCCCTGAGCTCAAGTCTAAGACTGGGGGAAAAAAAAAACCTGCCACGGCATTTTATTGAAGAGTCCAGGGAGTTGGATCATTGGGTCATTAGAAAATTAATCACAAAGTTTAGTGCTACATTCTGATCATTAAAATTTAGTTTGTTTCTCTTTATAGTAATGTGTTATTGCTAACTTATTAGTGAAAATTCCTTTGATTCACTAGCGAGCCAATTTCTCTGAATTGTGTGTTGCACAGGCTAACTCCTTTTTGTAAATCTGGGTTTACATGCTCAACATAAAAGGCAATTTGTGTTGCTATGAATTATCATATAAAAGCCCTTGTTTGCCAAGTCTACAGGCAAAATCAAGTGGAGAGTGTAAAAAATCATCCATGGATGTGGACACTGTCTTCTGTGTCTCTGACTTCTTAGGATAGCTGTCTCCATCTTCCACATTTATTCAAGGTGGTCCACCTTTCAGACTCAGCTCAGATGGCATTTATATTGTGGAGGTCTCTCTAGTTGTATGGTTCACTTAGCGTTCCTTTGTCTGAAGTCTGCTGCTTTCCTAGTTTGAATGTCATAAATGCCTTTACATTGATATGTATTTATAATCACAAATGTGCCATGAATTGTAGACATTTTGAAAATAAGAACCATGGTATGTGTTTACAGTAACTGCATCATCTGAACATGGTCTGAAAAGGGATTTGCTTCTGATTTTTAAAAATTTGTTCATAGGAAAATAATACATGTCTAATGTATAGCACTCACAGAAAAGGAGTAAACTACAAAGAACCTAGATTTTCAGGGCCTTAATATATTATGAAGTCTACATGAACACCTGTTTATTTTAGAAGCATTTAGTGACTTGCTTATAATAAGCTCTCAACAGATGTCAGTTATTGGCAATGATGATTATCACTGGGCGTCCCTCGGGGCTCCAAATGGCATCAACTAAAGGTATGCTTTCAGAACTTCATTGACGTTCAGTTATAGAAGGTATAAGTCAAGTAGTGACATGGAAAGAACACTGATGGAGAATTAGTTTGAATTTGATTCATTAAAACTTTTACTTAGGGAAGGGGGGGAAAACCAAGAGGGGGGTGGGGGGGAGGGTAATGGGACCAAGACATGTGAAAGGGTATCAATGTATGTGAATTAATGCACCTTCTATCTGGCAAATATCATGTTACCCGTTTATTAAATACAATAAAAAAAAAATAAAAGAAAAAAAAACTTTTACTTACTGTGTAATCCTGGCCAGGTCTAGTCATGTATCACTGAATATGTTCCAAAAAGTGCATTGTAAGACAACTTAACCATTGTGCAGATATCATATAATTTACTTAGTCTAAAAAGGATACACTGTTACTAATCTTGCAATCTTATGGCAAGATCTTCATACACTCAGTCCATTACTGACCAAAATGTTATATGCCTCATAACTATATCTTTCTTCAGCATCAAAATCCCCATATATGTATATACATATATACAATATGTAGGCATATATTATATAATATGTATTAGGTGTAAAGGAAATATATTTACATATGTAAATGTATATAAATAGTATATATATATATATAACTATTTCAACTAGCTGATGTGAAGACCACTAAAATTAAGCATTTGTTATTCATACATTTGACACATAGTAATTACTTAAGAGCTGATAGTATAGTTGCTATTGCTATTAATTTTAGAATATGATTGTATCAAGTGAGTAGCTGATAATTGCTTACATAAATAGAAGGGATTCACCTTTCTATTCCAGTGTCTAAAGTTCAAGACAGAATCCATTCTCATGGTTTAAAGGTTTGTTCTCTATGAAAATGCCCAATACACTAAGCCACTATAAGTAGTTACCACTTAATATGGTTTTTTTTTCACTCCATGATCTGATAGATACATTGATATAGTCTTGTAGCAGTCATGTACTAAGGCACTACTATGCCACACAGCTTCTGCAGGACATACAGAGATGAATAAAATATCCATATGCCTTTCCTTTGGTGGGTTGAAGTCTTATTGTGTACTTGCTTGAGGGAAATAAAGAGCCCATGGAGGTAAATGAAGGCCATCTACAGTAAGTAAAATGCAGAAAAGATGAGGCTAATGGACACCAGTAAGACCTTCTCTATACTGTCATTTTTGCTTAGAAACTGCTCCATCTGAGAGAGAACAATGAATGCATAAGATTTAGCAAAATTACAAGGCAATTTTAAAACAAAGCAATATTTTGACTTTCTTAACCAGAATGCAGAATGGGTTTTGAATTACTCAAAAACCTATGTGGCTTCTGCCTGCTGTATATAGGAAAATAAGGCCAGAGGCTTGTAGAAACTGTCACTGGGACTTCCTGTTATCTCTTCCTGTCCAAACACAACAGAAATTGCAAGTATCTCTTCCTCAATATGGCTGGAATTCTCTGCTGAACAATAAGCTGAGATTTGCTAAATAGTTTATTTTTTTAACTAAAAGGCAAACAAAGTAAGCCTATTTTTAAAACCAATATTTTAGGAACTATTCTAAATGAAACTCATTATTTGCCTACAAACAATAATTAAGTAGGCTTGGATGGGTTCGTATTTGGCCTCACTTTGCTACCCACTAGTATTTCAATTCTATACTTGAAAACTGTGTGACTGGATGTCTTCAAAATCGACTCTAATTCCAATCTTCTACAGTTTTCACTGACCTTACCCTTCAATTCAAGCACATTAGTGAGGCTTAATATAGTTTCTGAAAGCCTTTGGAGTCAGATTTAAGTAGTTACATCATTTTCTCCTGAATTATCTGGGTTCCCTCCCAAGTTCACCATATAAATACAGTCATCCCTTCCCCACTTTATTTTGGCTCCATTTCCATATTAAGAAATTTGGGACTGTGGCTCCAACCCAAATCCATTTCCTCCTTCTACACAGAAGATAATCAAGTTTCGGCATCAAATTACAGTTAATCGCCTGGCATATTTCATAATTTATGAAAGTGTTGTCTCTGATGTGAAATGATCGAGTTTTATGATCTATCTCTGCATTTGCAGCTTATTGACATAGCGTTTGGATATTTAACCTCTAAAAATGGATTTAATATGGCCAGATTAGTTGGCCCTTCTCGTGAAGGCCATCCTAAGTTACTACCCAATAGTTACAGAGTCCTTCCTAATCCCTTAAATATCCCCTCAATATTAAGGCTGGTTTGAAGCTTCATCTGTGTGCCATCAGAATAATAACAGCAACAAGTCTTCATATTTGTATAATGCTTAATATTTTTCAAAGCACTGTTGTTAAATGTCATCCCCTCCCCAACCGAGTGCCGTGGTAGGAAACTGAGAAGAATCACATTTTCCTCATTAAAATAAAGTAAAAAATGTTAATACCACAGGAAATAGAGCTGCCAGTCCCCCAGCTCCACATTCATTAGCAGAAGCCTGCTAAAAATTGCTGAGCTGCACATTGTGCCAGGCTGGTGTGGACAGTTGAATCTGTTTTGTTACCTCTCCTGGGTTTCTCTGGAGAGCCTGGCTGATCTTCTGTCTAGTTCTCCTCCACTGATACAGGAATCATCTGTCTGGGGCAAGTGGTGAGAAGTAACATGCTGCTGCCTCTCCTCGATGGCTCCCTGCCACTTCTGATCAGTGTTATTCAGCAAAGCCCTCACAACTGCCCTCCAGATCACAAGTCCCCTTTGAGTTCCATCTATGCTCAGTGCAATCAGTCCAGGGGTGCGAGGCCCTCAACATTGGTGCAGACACAAGCATGACTCTTCATGTGCTAAGTGGCTTTGGGACTTTCCCCAGTCCTTAAGAACTAACAAACCACACTCCCTACCACAACAACTTGGCTGAGGTCTCCACCAGCAAAGAAAGAAGTCAGAGCAGGCTCTGTTTGGCAGGATCAGAGCCCACAGGATGCACAAAAGCCAAGCAGCAGATCAGGAAACAGGTCAGCTCCTGGAAGGCTCAGGCAACATTTTGTTGCTTCTCACATTTCTTCACTCTGAAGCTTACACTGCAACATGTGGCCTGTGGCCTGCTTTAGGGACTGAAAGCAGCAGAGCCTGCATTTATGTACTTTCCCATCCTTCACTTTGCCACCCCCAATCCATTAGTCCTCAGACTACAACACTACATATGTGACCTCTGTTTTTAAGACAGTACTTCTGGAAGAAGTGCCTTCATGGGTTCTCACTATCTTCTCTCAGCAGCACCATGCATGTATCTAGAAAGTACCTGGGTGCCTCAACATGAGCACGAGCAGCTATGCTCACTCATATTTCTGGCAGGAGGTATGGGAGCCATCGGTGTTCAGGGCAAATTCCTCCTCACTGCCTTTCAAGTACGTGGAAGGAGCCAGCTCACCACTCCTCTCTGAACTTCAGCATAGCATTAGACTTGCTTTGTCTAGGATAGAGAAAACAGAAGTGATATCTGTCACTTCCAATGGGAATTTCTCATACCTGGAGGGTAATTCATTTCATCCCTGGCCTATGGCTACAATGACAATGGGCACATGTGTCAAGACAAAGCCTTGTCCATAAGCCTGTTTGGAGGTGACCTTGATGAGTGCAGCTCTCACCAAGAATGGACATGTGGCATGAATAAGAAATAAAGATCTGTGGTGTCTCTCCACTGAGAGTCCGGAACTCTTTGTGACTGAAGCATAAATTAACCTAATCTAACTAGTTTCTGAGTGGAAGAGAAACCAAACTTTGAAAACTCGGTCATGTGAGGAGGAGTGCAGAAAGTGACTGGACTTCAGTAGAAGAGAGGACCCGAACCAGCTCAGGAGTCCCAGCTTGACCAGACAAGATGGAGGAGGGCATTCACTGCTGTTGCTACCATCACATGCCAAAAGAATATGCAAAACACATGGCTTGTTGTCAAGATAATCCTACTTCCTGAAAGTCTCACTCCAAGAGGGCACACGTGACACATTCCCTTCACGACATTTTCAGAAACAAAGGAAGCAAAAGAAAAAGAATCCTGCCAAGCAGCATTTATATTTAGCATGTGCCATATGCACATGTGTGGTACAGAGCCCAAAGACATGTGGCAGTCCCGCCAGATTGAAATCAGCAGGATAGAGAGCAGGAGATAGAATAGAGAAGTGTGAGACTCTCAGTAGTATAAATGTAGGCATTTCTGAGAACAGAATGCCTCTTTGTGTCTTGACTTCACAAGATTCTTCAGTAGCCACTTCAGCATATTCTAGGGGAGCATAATCTTCAGATGCAAGGCCATGCGTGAAAGGAGGGCTTGGGGGGCGAATGGTCTTTGAAGTGGAGTGCAGTTACTTAAGGCCCCTGTAGGCTCTCGCTAATCCACTTCACTGCATCCTCCACTATGGCGCTCACTTCTGAATGGGAGGCTTTCTCTGCACACTCATGGAAGAAAATATTTTCAGGCAAAAGTTGGTGTCTACTAGCATCACAGACACACTTATGAAAACTGAGCACTTGACGGCAGAATTGTAAGGATGAAGTGCTCAGGCCCTGACTAGGGAACTGAATCTTAGGCAAAGCCAACATGGGAACACTAACTGAATACAGGCTGCCATAATAACTACCTGACATGCACTAAACAGGCAGTTGAGCATAAGAAGCCAAGGCCATCGTTCACTCGGTTGTTTCACTAGGAAAAGTCTCCCCACCCACAGACCTAGATATTATGGTCCTGGTCTCACATCATCACCCTGAGTGAGGTAAAGCAATTTAAGGGCAATTAGGCATATCATGTAGGCAATGCCATTAATTTTTGGCCTGCTTCAGCTTGGCACTATAGGGAATGATGAGAAATGTAACCTACCTTAGTCTAATCACAGAAAGTCACCTTCTACCATCAGACTTCCATCCAAAATAGGAATCGTATTTAGTTCTCTCTTTTCTTCCTCTGATTTGTTTGTTTTAGGTCTCACAGTGTAGTTCAAGATGGCCCAAAACTTGTGATCCTCCTGCCTCAGGATGGAGATCACCTGAGGGCTGGGTTGCATGCCATCATCTCTGGTCTCAATTTGCTTCTCTTATTCCTCAGACTGTGATTGCACCTCTCAGTTTTCTAATGGTTCAGAATCATGGGTAGGAAATAAACATTTTAGACTACAAGAATATATCCATTACTAACAAAACACATTGTCATCACCATGCATGTTTTCTAAGGAATGCACTGAGGTAGGTATGCCAGTAAAAGATAATAAGGAAGCAAAGAGCGGTTCAGGACTGGGGGGAGAGAGCCCAGGATGATAGCTGAGGCTACATTGAGAGTGCCACTAGTCCACATTGAAGCAGGTTTAAAATTTCATTATCAGACTGGGAGTGTAGCCTACTGGTAAGAGTGCTTGCCTCATATGCACAGAGCCCTGGGTTCGAATCCTCAGTACCACATACACAGAAAAAGCTGGAAGTGGCACTGAGGCTCAAGTGGCAGAGAGCTAACCATGAGCAAAAAGTGTCCAAAGACAGTGCCCAGGCCCTGAGTTCAAGCCCCAGGACTGGCAAAAAAAATAATAATTATCTTGAATCTGGGAATCTAATCATAACTTTTCCCAGAGAGAAAAAAAGGAGCTGTGAGAACTTTGGGAGCCATAGGTGCTGCCATCATTATCTACAATTACAAAAAGTCACCACAAGCATATACCTTAAAAGATCTAGTACTGTTGTACAGACTCTGTGGGTCAAGAAAGCAAGGACAACTTAGCTGGATCTTCTGCTCAGTCTCCAAAGTCGGTAAGCAGGGTTTCAGCCACAGATGGGTTCTAGAGTTGGGGTTCAAATGTGGTTACTGTCATATTTTACTTCCTTGAAGCATCCGACTGAGGAAGGTCTTGAGATTCTGATAATGAAGATCACTCTCTACTCTAAAGGACACCTGCAATTCATTTGGCACTCTTACAACATGGCAGCTTACTGTAAGATCTACAAGAGAATGTCTCTGCCTGCTATATTATCTTTTATAATATACTCATGTCAAGGGAGTCACTTTCAACTGTCTTTGCTGTATTTTATTGGATAGGATCAAGCCAAAACTAGCTCAAGACTAGCACTCTACTACTGTTCAAGCCGTGGCTCCACTTTTGCCTTCTTGTTGGTTCACTGGAACTAAGAGTCTCACAAATCCCCCTCCCCCCACCCTGGGGCTGGCTACCAACAATTCTCAGGTCTTAACCTCCTATGTAGCTAGGATTATAAGCATGAGCTGGGCTGTGTAAAATGTTTTTGAATAATGTTGAGCCTCTGAATAATTGATACTGGTCACAAAAGAAACACTGTCAGCAGGACCAGGCTCCAGAAAGAAATAAAGAAATACACTTGGATTACTCCAATTGTGTGTGTGTGTGTGTGTGTGTGTGTGTGTGTGTGTGTGTGTGTGTGTGTGTGTGTGTGTGACAATGTTGAAATCTTACCTATCTGAAATGTCTTCATTCTCCATTTCTGACTGTCAGTTGGTTTGGATACAGAGTTCTAGACTGAAAATAACTTTGAAGGTTATTAGCTCACTAGAGTTTCTATTGAGATATTAGAAGAAATTCTGACTGCTTCTTCTTGAAACAATGACCTGTTCATTTTCCTCTTTGGTAGAGGCATTTAAGATTCCACCTTATCCTCAGTATTTTCAATTTCCCAGCAATACATCTTGATGAAGATCTATTTTCATCTGTGCGCTAAGCTCTCTCTCTGAGCATCTGGAAATGCAAGTCCTTTTGATCAGAGAAATTATCTTGAGTCAGCCTTCTCTCCATTTTCCCTTTCTCTTTTAGCAGTTCTTATTAGCTGGATGTTGGATCACCTGATGGTGTTGATGTTCCCCACCTAGAACAGCCAATAAGAGGCAACACAGAGCAGATAGCCAGAACGAAGTTTTCTGCTTATGATCCTGTCACCTCCACAGGTGGGTAGAAAAGATACACTTCTGATTTTACTGCATTCTTACTTCAACTCCATTTGTTTCTTCTGACTATTTCCTGGGTATAGTGGTTTCTAATCTCTCCTTCCTCACAAACCACTGTATTACAAGGAAAGTGAAACTTTGTAATTACTTTTGGCATCCTTGCTTTATTTCCCAGGTGTTTTCTGTCTGGGTAGTTTACCTTCTTCCTTTTGTCATGTATTCGGAGGATTTGATGGAGACTGTTTCATTAGTTAGGGCTCTTATGTGCAAGAGTTACATCCAACTTAAGCAAGATTGAAAAAACACACAAAAATATATGTGGGAGCACATAGCGGGGAAGCCATAGTGAACACAGATTCTGCTAACCTTCAAAGACAAATAGACTATGGGTTTAAACATCATACAAATAAGCCTCCATTTCCTGGGTGGCTTTCCCAGTTCCTTTACTCTTTTCTCTTGAAGTCTTGCTATATGCAAAGAAATCCTTGTCCCTAAGAACTTCCAATTTTTTAACTTTTGGCTTTAGAGATAAGGAACTGACCTAGCTCACTGAGTCTCAAATTCCAAAATCTTAAATAATAACTTTGTCTAGATATACACAACTTAGGAACCCATTCAGAGATCAAATCAACTACAGACAGAGATCAAAGTCACAGCACAACATTGACCTGCGGATGACAGAGGAAGATGGCTCATAGATTGTAAGTACTAGTAACCCAATAGATTTTCTTTGTAGCAGGATGTCTTTTCAAGATGTAGGATATCCATACTAAGCTGGTGCTTGATGACAGCATCTGCTTTTCCCTGAGCTATTGTAGCAATATCTACCATATACATGACATTTTGCTATCTAGAACATACTATACATAAAGTACCAAACAAGATTAGAAAATCACAGTAAAATCTGAGTTAAATTAGCGTATCTGTTTTCCCATTTCACAGGGCATGATCAGTAAATTCATCCCCAAATATTTTTGGTAGTTTTCTTAACAGATTAGATACATATTTAACCTACATCTACCTACTTTAACAGGCAATTTCAAAACTTTTATTTCACTGGCTGGATAAACCTGACACAAAAGGACTGAATGGCAAAGAATGTTGATTTCTAAGAAGATAATGAATACCCTGACACATTACAATTTCATTCAAGACAAAGAAGACCTACAAAAACTTTGATTTCAGTGCTTTCATTAAAGCAGTAGCAATACAGTTTGTGTCCGAATGCTTTTACTTTTTATAAAAATGCTGAATTCTTAGTTCTTTGTAAATTCTTTTCAGTTTCCCATGAGTCATTTAGTATTTCACTCACATTTTTGCGTTATTCTTGACTCTTATAGAAATTCCATTCTCCTTTAACTGTTGGCTCTCTTCAACTTTTCATTGAGATGATTATCTAAAAGAAAAACAGAATTTATTCTCAAGAAAGCAAGGCTCTAACTTGCAGTTGTGAAAAGTATTTTACACTATTTCTGTATAATTACATTCATTTTCTATAGTGGAGCAGCTGAGAAAAATTGCTTTAATTGTGTAATTTTCTGCAAATACTCTGAGACAAAAATCTGAGTAATTGGATTTTTTTAAACTAACAAGTTGTCACAATTGGATAGTTCTTAAACTATTTGTGCTTATGCTTCAGAAATTTCCAGCTCAATGTACAGTAGATTTGAAATTTTTTGCATCGGCTTGTGGCCTCAAATTTGATTTATTTTAACTTTGAATTTTAAAATAGATTGACAACTTTGATTATACATTGTCTTCACTAAACAGACCTTTGCTAAGTTTCCTAGCATGTACCTCCCCACCCCATACTCTGCTGTTGCCATGGGAGCTGAAATCCTGGCATGTGTAACTCCAGCTCCCAAGTGGTTCTGTTTCCCAGAGTGCTTTGCTGTTACTATGGAAATGACTGCCCATTAATCTTGCTGTCCTTTTACCACTAAAGCACCTTTAACTGTCTCAAGCAATCAAGTGATGCTACCTACAACAGGGGAAGGAAGGAGAAGACTGTTTCCCTTTCTACAAGTGCTGCCCTGATTTTAATCAAGATTTAATCAAGGAGCAGAAGGAACTCAAGCTACTCCAACAGCTCCTTTAAAAGAGACACAAAGGATCCCTCTTGATACATAGGCATATGCCCTTATTTCTGCCCTTGTGTTGAAAGCACATACTGTTGCATATTTAACTCTATATTTGTGTTTCTTATACATTATAAAATATCAGAGTGGAATACTCATTTCTTGGGAAGAATGGAATGCTTATTTTAGATGTCTGATGAATGTGTTTTGGAAATAGTTGTGAAAATATTCCAAAATGTGATAGCCTATTGATTTGAATAAAACCTTATTACTCTGTGGTAGTTGAAAAACGGTATATAGGAGTCAAAAGAAAGTCAGATAATGAGTTAAAAAAATAAAGTTTAAGAACTTTGGGTCTTCTCACATGAAAAAATGCTCAACATCTCTGGCCATAAAAGAAATGCAAATCAAAACAACCCTGAAATTCCATTTCACTCCAGTGAGAATGGCCATTATCAAGAAATCTAACAACAACAGCTGCTGGCAGGGATGTGGCCAGGAGGGATCACTGCTACACTGTTGGTGGGAGTGCAAACTCATTCAACCACTATGGAAAGCAGTATGGCAGTTCCTCAAAAGACTAAACATAGAGCTCCCCTATGACCCAGCAATTTCACTTCTTGGCATTTATTCAATTGCCCAGACAAGGACATACTAAATCCACTAGCACAACAATGTTCATTGCAGCACTATTTACCATAGCAAAAATATGGAACCAACCCAGATGCCGCTCAGTAGATGATTGGATCAACAAGATGTGGTATTTATACACAATGGAATTCTATGCTGCCATCAGAAAGAATCACATCACCCCATTTGTAAGGAAATGGAAAGACTTGGAAAAATCATATTAAGTCAAGTAAGGCAGACCCAAAGGAACATAGGCCCATTTGTCATAATTAGTACAAACCTTGGACTCTCCTAGCAGAGAATTACAATAGCTCAAAACCTAGACATATAAGACCCTACAGGATGAAGCTAAATGAAAAGACCTCCAGGATATAGAAACAAGAGCCATATAATGTGTTACAGTATCTCACCTTGTTATCTGGTATATTGTATATACGATTATTTGTTTATTTGAAATAGGATAGGGAAGGGGGAAAACAAGTTGAGAGGAGGGTTGGGAGGAGGGAAATGGGGACAAAAACATGAGAAGGGGTATCAATGTCGTGAAGTAATGCTCCTACTATCTGCCGAATATAACTGTACCCCTTCTATTAATTACAATAATAAAAAAGAAAAAAAGAACTTTAGATTTTCTATTTTAGGCTACACATCTATGAAAATTTGAAAATAATTGTATGGATACTTGTGTGCAATGAAAATAGGACTTATTAGTCATCAGAGGAAAAAAATATTTGAAAACAAAATATATCTTGGCCTGACTACCCTGGATCTGAGCACATCACTGTGGAAAGATTGGACTGGCTCTGGCAAATGAAACATGCCCAACAGCTGTTTTTGGGAATAGGAAATTTTAAGTGGTGTAAATATATGAGGAGGATCAAGCTGATGCCTGCAGCACAAACAGAGACTGCTTTTGCTCAGAAAATAATCAAATGGTATTGATGTTGGGTACAGGAGAAAAGAGAAGAATCACAGTGGACAGTCAGGATAAAAGAGCCCTTCCTTTCCAAAGAGTCACCAGAATGGGAGTGGCCATGACTCTAAACAAGGTTGCTGTCACTGTGTCATTCTGAGCTGACACAAGAAGACAAAAAAGAAAAAAGAAAAAGAATAAAGGAAGGAGGAAAGGAAGGAAGGAAGGAAGGATATCATCTCTACACTTACCACCTTTATAATGTTAGGAAAGGCCTCCCATAAAAAGGTCATGGAAAAATCTGGAGGCTGAAGCATAAGGTTTGTGAACTGCCTATTGAGTAGTCCAACTTGGGTTGAAAAACAACACTGTCTCAAAAGAAGGAGTGAGACAGAGAGATAGAGAAAAAGATTGGATTGATATGGTCAGGGTATTGGGAGTGGTATGAGAGGTTTTTGTTTAAATAGAAAAGATAGACAGTGAATGTTTCTCAGTATTTCAACACCAGCCTAGGCTTCCAACTGGCTGATTAGTTAAATCAAAATACTATATTGCCTTTTCAGTGGTACTTTTCTATCCCTCTTATATCAGTTGCCTATCACTGCTACACCAAGGTACCACAAATTGGATAGATTCCAAGAGAAATTTATTGTCTGACATTCTCAGAAGCTAAAAGTCTGACATGAAGATATGGACAGGGCTATGCTTCTTGTGAAACATGTAGGGAGAATTCACCCATGTTTCTGATATTTGCCAACCATCTTCGGCATTAGTTGGCACAGACCTGCCTCTCTACAACCCTTCCAATCACCTGGCTGACTTCTGTGGTTGTATATCTTCCTATGCCCTTCTCTTCAAGTATTCCTGTGTCCAATCTCCATGTGTTTATAAACACTCCAGTTAGGCAAGTTAGGCTGAATTAGAACCGTGTGCTTTCCGGCATCATAAAATTTTTATAAGCCTGTTTCCAAATAAAATCATAGTCTGAATGATGCATAATTAGAGCTTTAATATATCTTTTGACAGGGACACAAGCCCATTACGCCTTTTTTCAATATTCAAGAAAATTAGTGAACAATTATAAAAATCAGTTATCAGATATATTTGTCACCATAACTTGTCCCTCAGTTTGCTGTGGGTACAAGTTAAAGAACTCATATTTATTAAAGTTTAATTCATTTTTAAGCTCCAGAAGATGAAGGAAGCAATGATGATGGTGAGGGTGGTGATGACGACGATGATGATGATGATGATGATGATGACAGCACTAACTGAATGTTTAATCTGAGTAGATAATATACTAAATGCTTTATGGGTATTAGTTTATTTATTTCTTATTCTCACTGTTGTGTCCCTCATCTACTGCGGGGCATCTGGGTTGGTTCTATATCTTAGCTATGGTAAACAATGCTACAATGAACATCCCTGTGCTAGTAGCTTTAGTATGTCTTTGTTTCCGGACATTTGGGTAAATGCCAAGGAGTGGGATTGCTCTATGTTTAGTCTTTTGAGGCATCACCATACTGCTTTTCAGAGTGGTTGAACGTGTTTACACTCCCACCAACAGTGTAGTAGTGATCCCTCCTGGCCATATCCCCACCAGCATCTGTTGTAATTAGATTTCTTGATCATGACCATTCTAACTGGAGTGAGGTGGAATCTCAAAGTTATTTTGATTTACATTTCTTTTATGGCCAGAGATGTGGAACATTTCTTCATGTGTCTATAGGCCATTTTTATTTCTTCTTCAGAGAAGACTCTCTTTAACTCTAATTAGCCCTACACAAAAATTTTTACCCATCTGTTCCCCTAAAAGTGAGCACAGGAAAAAACTACCTACATGACTTCTTATATCTTTATAGCAGTCCCTCCTGCATGAAAGTAACACACGTGTACCTGCCCAGGTGAGTTGCTCTGTGAGGCAGTACAGGACATCGTGACTTGCATAGACTGAATCTCAATTGTCATGTTATCTCAGCATTTCTATATTATTTTGTATCTGTGGAATACATGTAAGTATAAGGATATTTTATATATGAGAGTATGAATTCTTTCCCAAATAGAAAAAAAACTCACAAGAATAGTTCTGGGTCACTGGACCAGGAACTATATAGTTAAGAAGTGCATATTATTATTTGGCTAGTTCTAGAAGAGCCAGAGTGATTTACTTCAATTAAGATATCAATAGAGACATCTCTATATACATATATATATATATATATATATATATATTCTCTAGGGATTTCTTGGTTGAGTTAGAGGAGCATCCTGGTTTGACTTGTTTGTCCATCCATGTGTTTAATTAGCTCCACTAGGCAATAACAAAACACATTTTTTATAAGCTCATCAGATCTTCAGTGTCCTAGGATGACTTTATGTTAAAGCAGCCATCCTCAAAAATACAAAATTACACAAATACACTTGTCTCTTCATTGGAGTATGAATGTTAAGGACCTGAAACTGTTGTGCATTAGGCTGACAGTGAAACTCAATGATAAGATATTTGCGTAGCATGTTCAAGGCTCTCAGGTTGATCCCAAGAACCATAAAAATGAAGCAAAAGGTTTTATTTTATTAAGCAATCCATTGTATAATATTGCTATAAGATTTAAAAACTTATCACATCATGAACATTCATTCAGTAGTTATGAAACCATCAAAAAAAGTTAATGAATTAAGCAGAAAGAAAACAATTAACAATATTTAGAATTATTCAGGGAGAAATTCCATACATGAAGACTAACCACTTTTTTTTTCCTCTCAATCTTATTCTCTCAGGGGAAGGATTTTGATTGACTAGAAGTGATCTCAACAATAACTCGACTCACCTCTCTCCCCAGCACCCTGCAGCCTAGAGTAGCACAGTACCTTCCCATACCAACTTCTGTTGTAAATCCACACATGTAGAGAAGTATACTTCCAGTTAACAAAGAGATGGGTTTTTCCCTGCCTGACGTTAACTTGGAAGTAATAATGGCCATGATTACAATTTCAGATATCCTTAGAAAGCTAAAAAATTGGAAATTAAAAACAATTCCTCAAGAATACCTCTGTCACACCGGGCCTGAGATAGATGTCTTGTAGAATT
The DNA here is from genome assembly GCF_031878675.1 of Megascapheus bottae. Lineage (NCBI taxonomy): Eukaryota > Metazoa > Chordata > Mammalia > Rodentia > Geomyidae > Megascapheus > Megascapheus bottae. Next base: position 50,518,993 of record NC_143512.1, on the reverse strand, counting down.
TCGTTTCTCTTCCTTTAAAATGAGTTTCTACCTCCCCTCATTGCTTCTGGACCAGTAACTGGTCACATAGCTCCAACAAAGAAATCATTCACTACTCTGAGAGGGAAGTCCTTAGTCTGCAAGAGAATTTCAGGAGCTTTTGGAGCTGGGGAATTGTGTGTGAGATGTGTTTTAAGATTGATGGGACAGTGAAGAGAAGGGAGAAAACCCTGACCATATTGACACAGGAGCCCTCTGAATATTTTGTTTATTTTAACATGCCACTTAAATATGTTAAGGCCTCCGAGTGAACACAGGTGAGAAATCTGCCTTTTTAGAGTAGTGAGGAAAGCACCCAAAGTCTCAGGGAGAGGAGGAAGTTATAGTACAGGTATGAGATTATCGGGAAGATCCAAAGGTCTTTCTCGTCCCCAACTCAACATACTCATTAGTGTTTACTAATGAGTATGATTGACTTATTCATTAGGTAGAGTAGATACACTCATGTTTAGGGTCTTTAAAGGGTTTTAACTAACTTTAAAATAAAATTGGGAGGGGGTGGGGGGAAGGAAACGGGGACAAAAACATGAGAAGTAATGTACTTACTACCTGACGAATGTAACTGTAACCCTTCTATACATTACCCCGACAATTTAAATAAAAACAAAAAATAAAATTTTAAATGAGCTTTAGGAGTCACAGGTTCTATTCAGCTTTATAGGGGCTGGGAGTGTGAGTCCATAGTAGAGCGTCTTCCTGGGGAAATGCAAGGCTCTGAGTTCAAACCTCTATACCACAAAAATAGAAACAAGTGGGTATGGCCCGATTCACCTTTACAGCAATGCAGTTGTGAAATACAGTTATTAATACATGTGGCTTATGAAGGAAGAGAGGGGAGGTCTCACAAAATCCTGCTATGGTTCTGTTAGGGCAAGGGCCCTGGCGTCATGGTAACTGCCCTCTGCAGGTCGGTGGGAGTGGGAAAGGATGTTTTTCAGGAGCTAGAGCCCTTCAGTCAGGGTGACAGGATTCTAGAGTAGCAGAGATTATGTGGCAACATTTAATACCCAGGGAAAAGATAGATATATAAGTATAATAACTAGCAGTACCATAATAGTGGAAACTAGGATACTTTGATCCACTGCAACCTAAAGGAATAGCTAGAGTAGCTAGAGGTGAAATAGATAGGTAATTAACTAAGGTGTTTCACTCATATAGCCAGGAAACACTATGCAAATCAGGCAAATCCAGCTGTCACAATGTAAAATTACAGTTCCTTACTCAGATGCCAATTATGACCCGGAACCATCAGTTGAAAATTTGTCACCATCCCCTTGAGAAAAGACCCCAAACAACCATGACAATCTTATATAATAAACATAGCTCAAGTCTTTTCCCCAAAGGAGATCAATCTGCAGGCATTTATCAGATAGTCACATACAAGGAAAAGTGAAATCCCCTCCAGAATGCAGAATTCATTCAGATTCACTGAGCCCATAGCTGCTACATGCTCATTCCCAGAAGCTAAAAAGTGTGGGTTCATGGATGAAGAGATGCAAGAAAATCATGAGGAATCATGAATTCAGGGTTGTTAAAGAAAGCTGACACCTATGTCAGAGAACATGAAAATGGGGACTACTAGAGGCCATGTGTTGTGGTTTGGATAAGTATTAAAGGCTTAGTTCCCAGGTTAGTGCTATCAAGAGGTGGCAGAGCACAGAAGTGGTATATTAGTTTTTGCATTGTTATGACAAAATACCTGACGTGAGAAACTTGAAAGGATGAATGGCTTGTTCTGCCTCATGATTGCAAAGGTTATAGCTTGGGCCCGTGGCATGACAGATCATCATGGTAGGAAGGATATGGCAGAGCAGGATTATTCACCTCTTGATAACCAAGAAACAGAGCAAAAAGACTGGAAAGGACCCCGGGATATAATATGCCTCTCATGGACAACCTCTTTGAACTACTTCCTCCAAACAGGCACCACCTTTCACTAATCCTTTCAGTGTGAATTCTATAGACTAGTTTTTTGAAGAAAAGAGTGCCCTCATGATTCAGTCATCTCTCAATAGTCTTGCCAACAGGGGTCCAAGATTTCAGCATTTATATCTTTGGTCCTGTTTTATCCCTGAAATGTGGGACCTAGTGAGATGTCCTTCAGTTAATGGGGGCATACATTTGAAAGGACTTATGAGACTGATTTCTTTCATTTTCTATCTATTCCTCATTTCTTCTTGGTCATGATGTAAACAGCTTTGTTCTGCTATCTCTTGCCATCCCCCACATGATATCTACAGCAGTAGGGCATCCAGCCATGCATAAAAACCCCCAAATAACCTTACTTATCTTCATGAATTATTTCACTATAGCAACATAAGACCTAACTAATATGGGCAGCCAATGGATCCCTGATCTAAGTCCATTTTGTAATTATGTTCCATTGATCAGTGAAACTCAGAGTTAAGAATATTTCTCTAAATCCTGAATGCACAATCAATGTAGATATAGCATTCAGGTGGCAGAACTCTTTTGGATTCTATTACATGTGGGACAAAACATAAGCAAGCTCCTGGAATTACTTTCCAAAATCTTGTAAAGATAGTAAATCAAGCCCTTAGTAGAATCACAGAGATTAGTGTCATTCTCAATGTCTTGAAGTAGTTCACTCTAGAAGAAGCTGAGATCTATCCACAGAAATAAAATATATGCAGTATGTGTTTGCCTTCAATGCCACTGTCAGAACTTTCAGAATTCCTGATTTATTCTATAGCATTTTCTTGTATAAAAGCACAGAGTTGGCAGCAAAAGGTGCATGTCAGTGGCAGGGTGAATGTCCTAAAACTCCTGTGTCCCACCACAATAGCAGTAGATCTGATAAAAAGGTAAAGTGCTGTTAAACATAAAGTGAAGTCATCATTCAGAGAAAAATCCCCTCCAGATTGTGGAATTCATTCAGATTCACTGAACCCATAGCTACCACATGCTCATCCCCAGAAGCTAAAATGTGTGGGTCCATGGATGAAGAGATGCAAGAAAAAACAGACCATTTTCACCAGTGCTACCAGAAACTTAACTCCTGCTACTTGCGATCTGCTGGGTGAGAGCCTTTACCCCCATTGAGAGCCTTGACCCCCAGTGAGGCTGACTTCCCACAAAGAAATGTGGCGAGTGTCCACTGAGCCTGAGATCACATCTCTCTGCCTGGTCATCTGAGCTCTTCATGGTAAGGACCAAGAGTAAATCCAAAGGATTAAGTACTGATGAGAAATCTTTCCTGATTGCCATGAGAAGTTAGGCTGCTCCTATTTGCTAGGAGAAGAAGCTGTATTCAGGGTCAGGAGATCCACTGAGATGACTCCAGGTGTTTACATTACTGATGAGAATGGTGATAGGAAAGTACAATAGTCATGGTCTAACAAAAGCTAGGTTACCTGGGAGGTAGGCCACAGAGCTAAAGTCTGGGCTTAGTCCATCAACCAGAAAAGTACTGGCCAGGACAGGGAAAATCTAGAACAGTCACTTAAGAGGAAGAAAATCATAAATATTAATCTTATCCAGTGGACAGCTCATAGGTACTATAACTTCTTCTGTGAATTGCCCTTAATACGTTAAGGAGATTAAGGGTAGCCATAAGGCAGGGTGACAGAATGGGTTTACCTTAGGCCTCAAGCAGACCAGAAAGATACATAAAGACAATTCATATGTCTGAAGACCCACAAAACAGACTTTGGAGAATGTTAGATTTTGCAAGTGTTTTATGTGATTTTATTGATTAAAGAGGCATTATCTTGATGATCCAGCTATCTCATTTTTATTTATCATATGGATTTTTTAAAGGAAAAGAGAAAAAAGAGGAATCGGTAGCAAAAACTGCCAAAATTATTGTCCATGGTGAGTGCTCAGTAAACCTGAATAACTGCTTCGGCATATCTAGAAGGTGCATTTTTTAGAGTTTATTAGTATCTATGTTTTGAAAACATATGAATACGTATTCTCTCTGGCTTAGTAAAATATTATTTCGAACCTAGCATCTTTTTAGAAAGGACTGTTTCATTTTTATTCATTATAGAGATCATTCTAAAGTGATGGGGTCACCTAGCTAAAAAGCCAGCCTTCCCCAGTGAATTCTAACATTTGAAGAGATCAACATGACCTTAAGGATGGCAGTGATATCTGATTCTGAATAATTTAGCTCATAAATATGCAGTTGCTTGATAAGACTAGACTCCAAATATACCTGTTTGTTAAAATGCAAAGTCTAAGATTCACTTCTGAAAAGAACAGCTCTCAGTCCCTTCCTTTATCTTTCCTTTCTTTTCCCTTCCTTTCCTTATTTTTCCCTCCCTGTCTTTCTCACTTTAACTCCATAGCAACGGTATGTATCACAGTCACTAGTCTTCATTTTTTCTGACTTAGAGCTTAGTGGTCTTGGTAAGTATGACTTGTTTTCAGAGCATTACTTCTTCGTTTGGTTTTTCTGATATAAAGCTGCATGACATATACCCATAAATATATTAATCTATGGTGTCCTTTTTAAGTTTTGCCTTCTTCTGGATATTAACTACTTAATTTTCCAACTCTTTGTTTGTAATAAATTTCAGAGCAATGCAAAAATGTTTCATCTTCCACACAACTTAGATTTCACATTTGTCATTTGAAGATAATCAGAATTCTTTCACTAAAAATGACTAACCAATGTGTCCTGAAAGCAGTAAATGATAGATTTCTTCTCAAAATACAGATCAAAGTATTAAAAACACTGTCCAAACCAGCACCTAATGAGTAATAGGGGGGTCAGTGGCTCACACCTGTAATCTCAGGAGGCTGAGATCTGAGGTTCGAAGTTCAAAGCCAGTCCAGGCAGAAAAGTCCCAATGAGACTCTTATCTCCAATCAACCACTCAAAAATGGGAAATAGATTTGTCACTCAAAGCAATAGTGCTAGCCTTGAGCAAAATAGCTCAGAGACAACATCCAACTCCTGAGTTTAAGCCCCAGGACTGACACAAAAAGAGAATAACAGTAAAGAAAGAATAACAGTAAATAAATATCACCATACAAACAGCATTTGGTTCCTCCTTTCTAATTTGCTCTAAACTCAGCAAATATCTTAGAGTGCTAACCCAGGAAGTTTGATGATGGTGATGATGATGATGATGATGATGATGATGATGATGATGATGATAATGATGACAGCTAGAGTTTATTGAATGCATTGAGTTCCCTGAACACAAGCCTACTCTCAACTTCTTTCTCGCTCTCAGCACTTAGTACAAACCATCAGTATCTATAGCTCAGACAACTAGGGCAGCCTCCTAATTAACCTCTTTCTTTTCACTCTTAGCTCTCTACAATTCTTGCACACTGCAGCTGGGGAATTTCAACAAAGTATTTTAGATGAGATCATTCTCATGCTTAAAACACCACCCACTATATTTAAACTCATTCCCAAATCCTTGCAGTGATTTTCAAAGTCACAGCTGCCTAGCTCCCAGTGCCATCAGCCACATGGTATTCCTTTAACACATCAAGCCTATTCCTGACTCAGGTCCTTGTCTCATGCTATTTTCTCTTCTTTAATCCTCCAACCCTAAAAACCACCCTCTTATAGAACAATCTCTGATGACACTAACTACCCAGCCACCGATCACCATCCAACATTCTGTTCTCCTGTATTTTCATTGTCTAGCTCGTTCCCTAGGAATATTTGCTCCATAAAATAGAAACATATCGCAACAGCATCTAGTACAAAATAGACAACCCATAAAATGCATGCTGAGTGAATAAAAGTTAAGAACTTTATAATAAAACTACAGTTTGACATGAGGGAACAATGACTTAAAAAGGCTCACGTGGAGTGAGCCTTTAGCATGCACAAAGACCTGGGTTCATTTCCTTGGTACCACATACATAGAAAAATGCCAGAAGTGATGCTGTAGCTCAAGTGGTAGAGATCTAGCCTTGAGAACGCTCAAGGACAGTGCTCAGGCTCTGAGTACAAGCCCCAGGACTGGCAAAAAGAAAAAAGGCTCAGTTGTAGCCAGGTGCTGGTGGCTCATGCCTGTAATCCTAGCTACTCGGAGGGCTGAGATCTAAGGATTACAGTTCAAAGTCAGCTTGAGCAGGAAAGTCTGTGAGACTCTTATCTCCGGTTAACTACCAGAAAACCAGAAATGGTGCTGTGGGATAGGGTGGTAGCCTTGCGTTGAAGAACTCAGGGACAGACCCAGGCCAACAGTTCAGGGACAGTGCCCAAGCCAAGAAATTGAGTTACCCCTACCACACTTGCCCCTATCTTTTTGGCAAAGACAATATCACAAATCAAAGAAAAGGCAATGAAGTAAGGGATAGGTAAAGCATTCCATAAAAGCATCATCAGAGCCTTTTACTTGGTAACAATAATATTGAGTAGTAATTATTCTTTTAGGAATTAGAAACAAATTTGAAAATATGATAAAAAATTAAACTTTCTCTAAAATATATAGGTGCTTTATGTAAAACCATAGAAAGTCTTAAATCCAAATATAGTCCTGTTAGTTCTGTTCTGGATTTCTTTGTGTTGGGTTTGTTGTTGCTGTTGTTGTTTGTTTGTTTTTTCCCTCTGTCACAGGAATTTTTTTTCACTCATTCTTCTGAGTAGAACAGATAGAGTTTTATCTCTGGAAAAGTGGCTGAGCAATGATACCATCTTAAAGGCTGAACCTAACCTTAGAAAAGAAACAGCTAGCTCTTTTTCCTTTCTTTGTATTAGTATGTATTATTACATAACCTGCTTTTGTTGCTCTCTTCCTGAGCAATTAGTCTTATTCAAAACATCATTACCTGTTCTTGGATCTTCATGTGTGTTTTGTCTTTGTTTCCCTCCAGTAGTTTCAACATTTGAAGTCTTCTATTTCAGGTCTTTGATCCAATTTGATAGATTTTTGTACCCAATGATAGAAAGATCTAGTTTCTGTCTTCTACACATGGATCTCTAGTTTTTCTGGCACTCTCTATTGAATACACTATATTTTATGCAATGTATGTTTTTGGAACCTTTATTAGAAATCAGATGCCTGCAATCATTTTGGATTTCTATTGCACTGGTCCATGTATCTGCCTTTGTGTCATACCAAGCTAACTTGTTACTATGGCTCTAAATAATTTGAAGTCAGATATTATACTTCCATCATTGCTTCTCTTGCTCAGGATTACTTTGACAATGCAGAATCTTGTGTGCTATCACAAGATGGAAAGACCTCTATTGTTCATAGATCAACAAAGTTAGTTAGGGAAATGGCTGTGCTATCTAAAGCAATCTATAGGTCGAATGCAATTCCAATCAAAATCCCAATGCCATTCTTTACTGAGCCAGCTCTCATTTTCTAATCATTTAGGCTCAGATCTTAAAAAGGATGGAGGTCATAAAGGAAGAGCTATTTATTCCTTCATTCAACAAAGTGTGTAACCACGTAGTTAGATTGTACTGGGCCCAGAGCACATGAGGAGAGATGTGGCCCTAGACTTCATGTATTTTACAGAAGATGGAGGAGGCAGATACACACAGGCAATTTCTTCCAGGGCCCTGTAGGTATATTCCTGCCACATTCATAGTAGGCCGCAGTAGTAAGTAAGCATTGTTTTCAATAGTAGAATAAGAAAAATCCCTGTCAACAGCCTGAGCCTTGCCATAGGGAGGTCCATAAAACATATTTTCAAATGTATACTCGACTTTGCTATTGACAGGCATTATTTACTCCAATTAAGCAGGCTCTTTGGACACTAAGTTGCTTCTTTCTTCTGAAGAAGAAAACAGAATAAGGCTGGAGAAAACCACCCAGAACATTTAGGTCTTGGGGGTTACAGGAGTTATATTTTCTCAAAAACGAGAGATTCCCGGAACATTGGTGAGAGAGCACTCTTTGTTTTAGCTAAAAGCACTTTCATACTAATGTTTATAGTATCAATGTATAAACAGTTTACACTGTGGAGTTTATATATGGAGGCATATTCCCACTGGTCGGCCTCCATACATGTGAAAGCTAAAGAAGAAAATGCTTGGAAACACAAAATGCCTGAGGAAAAAAAGCCTAGGTGCATGATTCATGTGACAAAGCATTTTCATCACATGTATATGGCCCTGGGTTCAATTTCTAGTCCACGAATAAAATCAAAATAAACAATTTTTAAAGTACGAATTATAGTTCTCTCTGGTGACAAAATTATGGACGATCAGTTTTCTCTTCTGTCTTAAATTTTTATATTAGCTATACTTTTCACATTTTAATAATGACCAGGCACGCTTTAAAGAATTAGAATAAATAATGTTGAAGCACTGAAACATTTAAATTGGCTAGCTAACATATAAAATTTAAGGAGATTCCACTCCCCTCCAGATGCCATTGCCTTTGGTTGGAAGAAGTTCAACTTCACAGGGCTCTTCATTCAATTCTGCTACTAATGACGTACCACAATTGTCTCTGGTGTATTTTACACAACCCTTTATTGTCCTTTCTCCATGATGACTAGTGCCAGTACCTCTTGAATTCCTTCAAATTTTACTGTGTTAGAAAAAAGAAAGTCAAGTGAATCAAATGTGTCACTTTCAAATTGGACAATTTTGCAAATAGATTACTGAAGCAGAGCTGAATATATCAAACATATCGAATGACACTTTTGTCCAGGACTACAGGTTTTGCAAGTTGATGAATGCAGCAACTAAAGTTGACACTAAAATGAGTTGGATAATTCTAAAGGCAAAACAAAGGTTAGAATAAGAGAAGTGGGTGTCCAGGAGATATCAAGAACAAATAAGTTGGCAATGTTTGTGATTGTCATGGTAAGTTTGCTGTCACTGTTATTGTTGTGGTTACTATTTATCATTAATAATGATGAATAGCATTATTTAACTTTGCTTGCAGAGTACTTTTCTCTTTTGATAAGGGTAATTTCCACTACCTGAGGAGAAAAGCCAGGGTTGATACAAGTCCACATAGGCTGTGAAGTACTCTTTGAACATTCATTATATTTGCAGCTTAAATATTCTGATTCTTAAACCAAGCTACAAAAAATAGTCATATTTTTTAATATCCAAACAATATGGATTGCTTGTTCTGCAATGCCACAATGAAAGAAGGTCCAAAGTTTCTATTGTTTCCCCCCATCCAATTTCTGGGACTCTGTATCACTCATGTTTCACAAATTGCTTCCATGCTCCCTTTTATTACTCTGTCCTCCAAACCCTGCAATTCTAGAATTCTCATGGTTCATTGTTCCAACTCCTGCACATATTTGACCCAAGCAAGGACTTAAAATCATAATGACGTTCAGTCAGTGTTCTTGTCCAAAGATACAGTGAATTTTGCATTTACGAACGTGGCACTAAGAATGAACCACCCTTCCATTGTAGTACCAACTCCTGGCATTCACAAACATATCAACTTTAGAATCACTGCCTTGCTTTCAGGTGACTTCCATGGAATAATGGAATAATGGAACCTATTTACCTTGTCCTTTTTTCTACCACCTTTGATGATAATCTCTAGATTCCTAGCTGTTAATACTCTGGTCCAGAGAGTAGAAAGACACATCTTTCTTCTCAAAGCATGATCTCCTGGAATCATCACAACACTCACAGATAGAAGTGCAGCCTTTGTTGTTTATAGGGGTTATTACGATATAGGTAAATCAATTCCCAAATCTGGGTGTTTCCTTCTCGATGGTAGACACAATGCTAGATAATCCCCAAATTCTATTTCTTTCTCCTGGGCATGGGAGAAGGTAGTGTTTCTCAGATTTCCTTGCTGGGTTAGACTATATGTCTAGTTCTGGTCGGTGTGCTATTGTATGGTGTTTCAGCTAAAGCAGTGAAAAGTCCCTGTATGATTCTCAAGCACTCTTTCCTCTGACACAGTAATCACAAAAACTACCTTTTCCAAATGTAAATGGAATGGTTGCTTAGGTCATTTTCTGTAAAAAGAGCCATCCTAGAGAGCTAAGATCTCCTTGGAGATGTACGGGGGCTAAAAGTAAAAATTCACTAAGTTATAGCACTTAACAGTACATGTGCTGAATTTGAAGACATGGTCAGAAAATAGGTGTCCTCGTGAGACTTTTTTTTTTTATTATTTCATGCTTAGGAGTTTGGAGATACCTTAAAAGCAACTATGAGAAGGTTTTTAAGCAGGGGCATTGTATTAGCTAAGATTCTCTAGATAACACCTGAAATATGTTTCATAGTTCAAAGGCCTAAGAATCTGAGACTATAGGGTATAGATTCCAATCAGAGCCTCAAGGTCACAGACCCAGAAATGCCAAGAGCAAGAAATCAATATTCACCTCAAGTAGTTAAGTATAAGGATAACCCAAATCATTCCTTCCTCCATCTTCTTGTTCTATTCCAACACTCAAGAGAGTATAAAAGGCCTACCTCTCATCCTCCACATGGTTCATTCCAGGAAATACCCACATATTGGCCTTTTGTCCTTCCTTCTACTGCTCTATTTCCTGTTGCTGTTTCATACAACCATACCTTTAGTTAAGTCCTTCTCTCATACTGATCAAGGAAAGCCCAAGATAAGACACCCGACTTGCTTTTAAAGGGGGGAAAACAAGATGAGGTGTGGGGGTGGGGGGGAGGGAAATGGGGACCAAGACATGTGAAAGGGTATCAATATATGTGAATTAATGCACCTTCTTTTTTTTTTTTTTGCCAGTCCTGGGCTTGAGCTCAGGGCCTGAGCACTGTCCTTGGACTTTCTCAAGGCTAGAGCTCTACCCCTTGAGCCTCAGCACCACTTCTGGCTTTTTTCTATGTATGTGGTACCGAGGAATCGAACCCAGGTCTTCATGCATGCTAGACAAGCACTTTAACCACTAGGCCAAACTCCCGGCCCGAATTAATGCACCTTCTATCTGCCAAATATCATGTAACCCTTCTATTAATTACAATAAAAATATATGAAAAAAAAGAATTAAGAACATGGAAGACATGTGCAGTGGCTCATACCTACAACCCTAGCTACTCAGGAGGCTGAGATCTGAGGATCTCAATTCAAAGCCAGTCCAGGCACTAAAATCTCTGAGACTCTTAGCTCCAATTAACCACTAGAAAACCAGAAATGGTGCTATGGCTCAAGGGGTAGGGCAGTAGCCTTGAGCTGAAGAGCTCACAGACAATGCCCAGAGCCAGGGGTAGGGCAGTAGCCTTGAGCCAAAGAGCTCAGGGACAGTGCCCAGGCCCAGAGTTCAAGCCCCACAATGCGCAAAAAAAAAAAAAAAAAAAAAAAAAGAATTAAGAATATGGAAATGGAGCTGGGGCTTAAGTAGTATAGCACATATTTTGAGCAAAAAGCTAGGAGACAATGCTGTGGCTCAGTACCAGCACCAAAAACAAAGAATTAAGAATATTAAGACAAGAAGCAGTGATTGTTCTGGGGTATAAACAACAGAATTCAGCAAATGACTTAAGTTGGTAGGAGAAAAATCGCCGGAAAGAAAGAACAAAATGCTCCCATCTTTCACATCAGTTATCAGCCTCTAGAACAACCATTCCTAAGCACGTATACTCAATGCCTCTGCCCTCTTTTGGACCTCAGATGGATACTAAACAATATAAGACCATTTCCAGCTGAAATGATGCTAGAAATGTGACTCCTTTCCAGCCCAATTTCCCAAGTGTCATTGTAAAACATCTAAGGACCACCTCAAAAGTTTTACATTCAGATTTAATCTGGTGGTACTGGAAAAGGGAGGACCTAAGAGAGGGTAGAGAAGGAAAAAAGAGAAGAGAAATAAGCAGAGAGGATTAAGGTGGGATAAGAAAGGTAAAAGGTTATGAGACTCTCATGCCCCTCTGAAGTTAGCAACCTGTTATTACCAGTGTTTCTCTCACCTGGAGTTTCTTTCTCTCTTTAAAATGCATGATATGAGGCCAGGAGTTTGGCCTAGTGGTAGAGTGTTTGCCTAGCATTCATGAAGACCCTGGTTTGATTCCTTGGTACCACATAATAGAAAAAAGCCAGAAGTGGTGCTGAGGCTCAAGTGGTAGAGCTCTAGCCTTGAGAAAGTCCAAGGACAGTCCAATGACAGTGCTCAGGCCCTGAGCACTGGGCTTGAGCCCAGGACTGGCAATAAAATAAAATAAAATAATAAAATAAAGTGCATGATATGTTTCAAAGATTGTTTTACTAGTGAAGATAGTGGTGTGGAGATGCATTTACATATTAGGGTCAAAAACAAAGTCAATGCCATTAGGACTTTATAAAGTAGAACTTACCTCGACCTTCTACTGGAAGCAGGAAGAGAAACAATAAATCATATAATCAGAAGTGGTACCATTAGAAAGGGAAGAGAAAGCCCTTTAGAGATAGCATGGTAACCCTTGTTAAATAAGCCATGAAAATGTCAAATGTTCCTTAGCACAATAATGCTGGAGGTTATGGCTTTGAAATGAAAAAAGGTCAAAGTCATGCTAACAAGAAAAATATGCTTTCTTCATATAAGAATAAACTGTATGAACATCACAAAAAATCAAGGTTAGGCTTGGCAAGTTGGGCTTGATTCTCAGGAAAATTCGTGAGAAAAGTTCTTCTCAGGGGGAAACTAAACCATGATTCAGGATTTAGAAGACAGGAACCAATACCCCAACTCTGTGCAAGTGACAATGACCAAATGAAAAAGAGGTGCTAGGTACATCCTGCTGAAGCCTAAGGCTTTATGAGTTATGAAAATGACAGGACTGAATGCTGTATTGTAAGGAGAGGCATTGGCTCAGGGAATTCCCCAAGTAAAGGCTGCATGGTAAGGAAGCAAGTGTTAGGGAATAGAGAGCATCTGGAAGTCTTGTGTGTGGATCCTTCTATTACATGGCATGAAAGACAGGTGAAATGATTACTTTTCATTCTCCCACCCCTTACTGGTGCAATCTGCATGGCCTTTCAAGAAAGGTCATTCCCATGCCATGTTTTCATTGGTGTTGGTTTGGGAAGCTCTGGAAGAGGCTCTGTTGAAATGGAACTAGGCCACTCCTAGCCCCAATCTTGGTTCGCAGCACTGTCATAGCCATTCCAGAGTCTTGGTGCAAACTAGAGAAAGGTATCTTGCTTTTCCATTATATAGTGGAACTGACCAAACACAGTGTCACTACTGGATTAAGCCCAAATCCTGGTCACTGTCATAGCCATTCCAAAGCCTTGGTGCAAACTAGATAAAGGCATCTTGCTTTTCCATATATACGGCTGAACCGACCAAACACAGTGTCACTACTGGATTAAGTGTCTCCTTCTCCTACTAGAAAAAAGCAGGGAACATATGGAAAATAGCAGACTACAGACTAGCTTTTAGCCTTTACTATTCCCTGAGCAGTAGAAAATCTGCAATGCAACAGCATTCCCATTCCTATACACAAGCACTAAGGGAAAGAGAGGAGAAAGGAGCCAACAGAGACAGGGAAAACCAGCCCTGCCCCACTCCACACCTCAGCTGCTGACAGATGTTCCAGATTGTACTCTAAGGATGGAAGTAAACTTCACCCACCTTCTAAAGAAACAGGTGCAAAACACGTGTGAGTTGGATCTGAGGAAGGGAAGGGAAAGAAAAGGAGTTGTGAGGATGCATGAGAGTAGGGAGAGAAAACTCCAGCAATCTAACTCTACCATGGGGAAAATGCACACTAGGCAGGCTTGCCTTCTTCTCCTCACTCTGCCAAAGCCTCCTGTCATCCCTGCATGGGGCAGATGGGAAGCAAGAAACCAAAGCTACTGTAGGAGAGATTTTTTTTCATGGGGCTTGAACTCAGAACATGAGCACTGTACCTGAACTGTTTTGCTTAAGGATAGCTCTCTACCACTTTAAGCTACAGTTCCACTTCTATCTGCCTAGTGATTAATTGGAGATAAGAGTGTTCTAGACTTTCTTTCCCAGGTTGGCTTCAAATCTAGATCCTCAGATCTCAGACTCCTGAGTAACCAGGATTACAAGCATAAGCTACCAGTACCCAGTTTGGGAAAAGTATTTTTATCTTAAGAAGTGGATAAAGGTAAAATGTATATACAATTTCTAGGTAGGCAAAACCAAAAACAAAACAATAACCAAGATCCTGGCCATGTTTAATGTAGCACTATCTATAATAGCCAACATGTGAAGCCATCCTAAGTGTTCATGAAGTGCTGAATGCATGAAAGAATGTGGTTCATATTCAGAACAGAAAACTGTTCAGCCAGAGTGAAAGATGAAAGCCTATCATTTTCAGCAACCTGGATACCTAGAAAAATATAAGTGGGATAAACCAGGACAGAAAGACAAATACCACAAGGTCTCACTCAGTTGTATAATCTAAAACAGCTGCATTCATAGAACTGGAGAATGAGATAGTGGTTACCAGTGGCTGTAAAGGGTAAAAGTTCCATAAAGAGAATGTGGCCATGGGGACCAAGACATGAGAAAGGGTGTCAATGTTTGTGAAGTAAAGCACCTTCTATCTGGTGAATTTAATGTAACCCTTCTATTAATTACAATAAAAAATATATGAAAAAAAGAAAATGTGGTCAATAGATACAAAAGTATTGTTAGATAAGTAGAATAAATTCTAGAGTTCGATAACAAAGGAGGGTGACTAAAATAGTGCATTATACATTGCAAGAAAGAGAGACTAATCCCTGTTCTTTGCCCAGAGAAACTGCAAATTACAAGATGATGCAGGAGGAAGGCAGCATCTGACTTCTGCATTTAGGGGACAAAGAACTTCTGAATGACTTTTTTCTTCCTTTTTTTTGAAGGTCTTGGTTGAAAAAAATGGAGAAGTTCAGACAATGAAACTGGATTCCCTGATAATGAGCATTCCTCTGATAGAATATTGAAAACAATTTGTGTGGTAATTATGCATAATAAGCTCCGTGCTAGGTGCCAGGGATTATAAAGTGAAAGACACCTACCCTCAAACTAATCTTAGAGTCAGACTTTTAAAATTGATGATTATTATAACTTTCCAGTAAGATCATTAATAAAGGTCCAAAACAGAACAATAATGTGCCAGTTGTGGTGTTTTGGGCCACCAAATTAGAGAAAGTCCTAAGCATGCCTTAAATAGTGATAACTTGTCTTAGCTAAAAGGAATTCAGGGGTAGACAGGTTTCAAAGTATGTTAATTCATTACTCAACAACACATCGAAGTTCACATTATTTTCATCTTTCTCTTGGGCCAGCCTCCACAGGTTAACAATTTCCATGGTTGACTGCCACAAGATTTGTGCCACCCACAAATCCAGAAAGGGACAGTTTCCCTTAACATGTGCTCTTTTCAGTAAGAGAGGACTTTGTTCCCGAATTCCTCTTGCAGGTTGTTCTCACACATCTCATAGGCCAGGATTGCATAGCAAGCTCATGCCAAAAAGGAAGCCCTGATTAACTTAAAGCAGTGATGACCTGCTTCTTGGGACCAAGGCAGACTAATTCCTAAAACACATGGCTACAGATCCTCTTATCTGGAGAAAAGCAGAAAAGAAAAAAGGAAGAAGAGGAGAGGTAGAGGAAATGACAACTTGGATGGCTATCTGGAAGAGAATCAACAGCATATGCGACCGTGGTTTAGACGACAGAACAATCACTTCTGCCTAAAGGCACTGGAAAGATCTTCAAGGATGGTGAAGATGAATGATAAATTGTGAGTGTCAAACATGAACAAAATCCAGATCCTCTCTTTCTCCAAGGCTCAGTCCAAACCTTTACCTTGGTCTTATATATGAAGGGGCTCTATGATCTCCACTCCATTATTGGTGGAAGGTCCTGTTCCTTACAAAAACTCAGCTTATTTCTTTAAATTCTTCCACTACAGACAGTGAAAATTGTTTTCTTTTTAATGTAAGGGAAATAAATAATGTTCTATTTAAATCATTATGTAATAAAATTTTAACCTTCACAAAACACAATACTCACTAATTACTGACCTATAAAAAAAAAAGAAGAAGAAAAAAAGTGGAGGAAGAGTGGGTGGGAGTTTGGTCTAGTGGTAGAGTGCTTGCCTAGCATGCACGAAGACCTGGGTGTGATTCCTCGGTACCACATGTACATAGAAAAAAGCCAGAAACGGTGCTGTGGCTAAAGTGGTAGAGCTCTAGCTTTGAGAAAGCTCAAGCACAGTGCTCAGGCCCTGAGTTCAGGGCCAAGGACTGGCAAGAAGAAGAAGAGGAAGAGGAAAAAGAAGAGGAGAAAAGAAGAAAAGACGAAGAAGAAGAAGAAGAAGAAGAAGAAGAAGAAGAAGAAGAAGAAGAAGAAGAAGAAGAAGAAGACGACGACGACGACGACGACGAGGAGGAGGAGGAGGAGGAGGAGGAGGAGGAGGAGGAGGAGGAGGAGGAGGAGGAGGAGGAGGAGGAGGAGAAGAAGACGAGGACGAGGAAGAAGAGGAAGAAGAAGAAGAAAGCTAGGTGCTAGTGGCTCATACATGTAATTCTAGATATTCAGGAAGCTGAGATCTGAGGACCATAGTTCAAAGCCAGCAAGGGCAAAACATGCAGGAGACTTGTATCTCCAATAAACTACCAAAAATCTAGAAATGGAACTGTGACAGAGTACTAGCCTTGAGCAGAAGAAGCTTGGGGACAAGCCCAGGCCCTTAGTTCAAGCTGCAATACCTGCATAAAAACAAAAACATAAAATAAAAATTAAAGAGGGGAGGAAACCCCACAATGATCTCAACATGGACATTTGTGGACATTTGTCTTTGATCCCTCTTTAGAAAAATGTAGGCTCCTGCAAGGATCCAATAACTCTGGGCTCTCTAAGCCTAGCAAGTGCTGAAGAAAAGTCCAATAGGAAAAGGGAAAGAGAAAATTAATACAAAGTCCTCATGCTGTTCCATTTGAATAGAAAATGGTACAGAGAGGAGACCAGAGAAGGCACCCAGCAAAACCTAGTAACCTACAGCCTCACTAAATAGAAAACGCAAAGACTCACCACAGGGCAACTCCATAAAGCCACTCTGGATGCCATTTTGCTAATTGTGTTTGCTATGACACCAAACACTGCTTAGCTGGGCTCCCAGAGAGTCTCCATAATGGCAGTCACTTGCCAAGAGTGAGAGTGATTTTTATTTGATATCCATACAAAGCAGAAGCAAATGAATTACCATAATGAGAAGCAATGTAATGATGTGGAGATGTACAAACTGCCATTGTGTTTAATAACAACAAAGCCTCCCCTTTTGAATTAAATTTGCAGGAAAATTCTTATTGAAGCATCATTGTACTGAGACCAACTTGTTTGGAAAACACACACACACATACACATACAGACACAGAAGTATTTCAAGCCTATGATTACTGGAAAGGTTGTTAGGAGATCTTTTTCTCTTCCATTTTTATTCTCAATAAAATCAACTTTGTTGTAGCACTCCACAGCTGCGATTTGTGAAGTAAATGGCAAAGCTAAATGTGCCGAAACCCAACATGTTCCCCGAGCAACAAAGGGATGGAAAGCAAATGTTACAGTCTTATTGACAACACTGCTAATGCTTGTATAAGCATCTGCTTCATAAAGGAGAAAACCCTACATTACAAACAAAAGGAGTTTCCAAACAAGGCCTGCCACCTCGAATTCTGGCTTTTGATTTGAATTTTCACATCCTCTAGAGCAAGTATTTCTTTTTGTTATCTTTTCCCACTAAAAATAAAAAAGAAAGTTACTTCATTTGCATCCTGGGACTCTCCCCATGATAAGACTCCTCCATGTCTTTTTCTATGCCTAAAAAGGCTTCTAGTAGTTTCTGGTATCTCTCAAATAGTCCAGTTTCCCCACCATTTGATTTGTCCAACTGGATAAATAGCCTGCTTCCATGAGGAAATAAAAAGGTATTGACCTCTTTTCTGACTGACAGTCTGATGTGTGGATGGCATAATCCTTCCACCCTGCCCTGCCCTAATCCTTCTAATACTACAATTTATAACTAGTTACAATAAAACATACTAGTGTTCTTAATGAGTAAACCCAGAGATGACCAGTGCTTGTATTACATTATATTAGGCTGAGGAGAGTGTGAAGGGGAAATCATAGGTCTAGAAATCAAGAAATTTAGGTCCTGGATTTAGGCCATCATTATATCTATGAGACTGCAAGTCAGCTTCTTCATGTGTGTCTCCTAAGTTTTTCCAGCTCCGAAATGAGCATAATATGTACTCAAATCATATCATGGGGTACCTTAAGGAATGAAATCATATTCAAGTGGAGTTTGGTTTGGGTTTTGAAGCAAGATTTCACTTTATAGCACAGGTTGCCCTAAACCCACAAACCTGTCCCACCATTCGGGACAGGGGGTAAACCAATGCAGTGATCACTATATGCTACATTGGCGATGAACTCTATGGCTTGGGATGGGGGCAGTGAGGTTAAGGAGTCGGGGGGAACTAGGAGAAAATGAAGGAAGAGGTGAAACTGTTCAAAGAGAAATGTATTCATTACCTGACTTCTATAGCTGTAACTCCTCTCTACATCACCTTTATAATATATTTTAAAAAAATAAAGTAAATAAATAAAAGAAAAACTGCCTGGCCCTTCAAGTGTTGGGATTATAGGAATGTATGTATACCATCACATCTGACACTTCATATTTTGTTGGTTATTATTGACAATGTTCTTAGCAAATGACACAGGGTGCTTTTATAAGGCTGAAATACACATAGAAAATCATAAAATTTATAAGGATCTACATTTTGGTTTTTGTCATTTCAACACCCAACAAACATTCATTGGGTTTCTATTTGACTCAAGACACAATGTTCAATACTATAGCATAGTACTTGTTGTTAAACCAAGTGAGAGTGAAGATACACAGATTCACACAGTAAAAGACAAATTCGACAAACAATGAGTCAGCATCGTGGAGACAGGACTGGAAACTAGAAGAGGATGAAATTGTTCAGGAGCGTAATAGCAGAGAGGTAGAGACCCACTGATACTGTTCTTCGGATGGCTGAAATAGGTACCTCCACTGTTTTGCTGGGGGAGTGGTTGGGGGGTAATGTGCACTGATTTTCTTTGTTCATGTGTTTGCCAAGACCAGGCAGAAGAACTCAAAGACTGGAACCAGCACAGTGTTGGAACCTTTGCTTTTTAGGCCTGAATCCTGCCTCTTTCATTGATTGGCTATGTGACCCCGGACAAGTTACTTAACCTCCCTGTGCTTCTATTTCCACATCATCAAAATCGGGATAATAATACAGTCTGTGAGACTCTTATCTCTAATTAACCAACAGAAACTAGAAGTGGTGCTATGGCTCAAAGTGTTAGGGCACTAGCCTTGAGCAAAACATCCCCTTCTGTTTCTCTAGAAATGAAACATTGAATTTCACTTTGACAACCTTGAAATTGTCATAAATTTATTGGTTCTACACAAATAACCCAAAATACACTGTCATTAGAATTGTAAAGTTCTTGACCAGTGAGAAACCAGGCTGTTTGTGAAGTCATGCTGAGAGCATCCCATACAGTTTGCATGGCATTCGTAGGACTCTTCCTGCAGACACCTGCAGGGGAAGGGAAGAAAGAAAGAAAGAAAGAAAGAAAGAAAGAAAGAAAGAAAGAAAGAAAGAAAGAAAGAAAGAAAGAAAGAAAGAGGCAGGGAGAGCGAGAAACAGTGGTTTAAAAGTGTAGTCACTTCTGTCCCAACGGTAGGTCGGAGATTCTGCTGTTCTACTCACAATGCCTTCACCGTGAATGAAAGTCTGAAGTAAGAGTAAACCTAAACCCCAGGATGGAGCTTCATGCCGAGTGAATGGCGAGCCATCCCAGACCAAGTGAGTCCTCAGGCTGCTCTGGGATTACTGGGATCCCATCAAAATAAAAGTTTTCTCCAAGCCTTTCTAAGGCTCATTAAAAAAAAAACAACTATGTATTGTTTTCAAGTAGTTATACAATACGGTTACAGTTTAACATACCTATATGTGTGTAGAATTGCATCTCCAAGGCTCTTGCCCTAATTTTACCTTGCACACTGACTTTAGAATGTAAACCCCAGGAAGGAGTTGTGGGATGAAGAGCAGAAGACTTCAATATGGGTAGAATTTGTTCCCACAAACCCTGTTGTGAAAAGAGAGCAAATGTGAGAAAGACTATGGATTTTGTTCCATCCCATCATTTGGAAATTGCTGTGCTACAGCCAGACCTACAGATAAGGAAAATATGCCTAAGTTAGAAAGACCCAAATGCAATCCTGAGAAACCCTGCCTTCTGGACTCCAGCATTATTCCTAATTTCCATCACTGAATGACAAGATGGATCTGTGTCTTCATTTCTTCTCCTTTTCAGAGATTTATTTTTAATCATAAGCATGATTTTGTGTAGGTCTTGGGCCAAGAGCAGAGTAGGTACTAGGAAGGGAACTAGAGAATTAGCCTAGGAATGTCGAGGTCAAGAAACTGTTCCATGAGGAACAGAGCAGCTGGCTGAATCCACCCCTCTTGCAGTAACCCTGGGTCAAGAAATTTTACATTCAAAATATTCTACTACATTCAGTGTTTATTACGTTTTAGGTCTTAAATATCCCCCAACCTCTCATATGCTAAAGGCTTGGACCCCACCCTGTGATGTTACTTGTTGATAGTGGATCCTTTAGGAAGGGGAGGAAATTAGGTCCCTGAGGGTGTATCCTTAAAGGGGCTATTGAGATACCAGTCCTTACTCTCTTGGTTGTTTGTTAGGATGCTATGAGATAAACAAGCTCTTCTGACATATAGTTCTGCCATTCTCTGCCACCACAGGCAAAGGAATCAAGCAGTGGACTGAAACTCCAAGCCAAAGTAAGCTTTCAAGTCAGCTGACTCCAGATATTTTTCACAGTCATGGAAAGCTGGCCAACTCAATGCCTGTTCTTGGCAAACACATATGAAAAGGAAATAGGTACACATGACTCCTCATCAAAGTAGTGAAGGTACCTGTTTCTGAGGCTCTGAGAAACACTGTCAGTGAGTCTCTACTCCTCTATTATTCCCTCCTGGACAATCTCATCCTCTTCTCATTTCTAGTCCCATCATCATGATGCTGAGTCAACACCCAGCCCTAAACTTCTCTCCTAAGCACTACATTCTTTGCGTCTCTAAAGTTGGCGGTCCCTTAAACACCTCTAAGAATACTGATTCTGCAGCCTAAATATCTCTCATATCCATCCACTGCCCTCTGCTGGTGAGATTGCCAAATCCCTCTGCAGGATTCCCATCTTTAGTTTTTCCCAACTCCAATTCACCCTCTAACAGCCAGGCAGATTGCTGTTAAAGTAGAAACCTGTTCATGTCACCACCCCTTCAATGCCGTCCCACTGGGGAAGCCCAAACTCCATACGAATACATGAACATTCATGAACATGGAGCAAACAGGAATCTTTGTGACATGGTGCTAGCCTACATCTCTGGTCTCAGGGCGCTTTCTCAGACACAAAGACTTGATTGCACTTATTCTGGTTCCTCTTTTTCTCTCTCCTAGTCCTTGCATATCCTATTCCCTGTGCTTAAAAGCTCCCACAAATCTTTCCATCTGACTAGTTCTCCTCACTTATCAATTCCCAGCTGAAACATCACTTCCACCAAGAAGCCCTCAAGACTACCTGTGGGCTATGCTGTCATCCCATCCCATGCCCACTTCATCCTATCTGTCACCACATGTTTGTAATTGCCACACCATCTCTGGTAGCGAAGAACCAAGGTGGACCACACTGAACAACAGGCAGAGATTGAAGGACAGTGGAGAGAAGCAAAGAGCCTTCTTGTTTTCTACTCTCCCTATTCACTCAGTCCCACACTAGTCTGGGAAAATTTGTCAGTTTCCCAACTCAGACTTCACCTGTCAATAAAAAGGTTAGGACCACTTTACAAACCCTGGTCCTACCAAGTCAACTAGCTAGCAGGAAGTTCCAGGGAGGCAGCTTCAACTTGCTCTGTGTTGCAGAGCCGCATCTTCCTATAGACCGAGTCATAAAGTGGATCACTGGAAAGCAATCACATTTCCCCTTACGAACAGCATTTTCATTAGAGATCATATTCCTGACAAACGGGGGACTTGGCTTCACGTCACTAGCAAATGTGACCAAATTTATTTCACAAAAGCAAAGGTTCAAATAACTATAATTTCTGATAGTTGTTTAAAATTGAAAAGAAAAAAAAAACCACCATTTTCCAAGTATTATAAACCAGGCAGGATTAGAGGAGCACACATTGATTACTTAGGGACTCCAATGTGCCATAAAGTATACATTAAAATATAACCACTGTGTAGTAAATTAGAAGCTGAAGCTCACTTTAATATAGTCATTGCACACTTAATTAGCAACAGGGAAGGAGGAAAATGTCATGATTAAAAGTGTATCAGGCAGTAGGAGACCTAAACTGTAGGTTTATTTAGAGTGAACATGGTAAGGACAGAGGATTGGACCTGCCCAAGGTGAGGATGCATGGTACTTGCACGGGGCATGGCTCCAAATAGTTCTTTCAATGAACAGCCCACACCCCAGTTGCCACCTGGGGCAAGCAAGTCTGTTTCTCGAGTCTTTGTCTGTAAGAACAAAGAAGCATATTTGTAAAGTCTCTAAGGTCTCTCTAGTTCCCGAGTGCTAAGAAGGCTCAGTTTGCTCTCAGAATTCAGGAGAGTCTTGTGGGTGTCACTATCACTTGTATAAGATGCAGTGAAAAACCCAATAGTATTCGCATCCTTCGCAGCAAGCACTCACCTTCTGAGCTTGGCCATGAGGTAGTTTGGGCCACTGTACCATTTAGGAAGCATGTTAAAAGCACAGGCTTAATAAGTGCTTGTACATTGTGGCTTGGGGATATTTCTTCTTGAAACCCAGGCTTCATGTTACAAGGAGCTTACGCCTGGTAGAGAGGCCACATGGAAAAGAACTGAGACATTCTGATGGCAGCACATTTGAGATCCCAGTCTATTCCTAGCACCACCTGCTAGCCATGTGAGTGAGGACTCTGGACCTGGCAGACACAGTAGCCCCAGCTGACATGGTGTGGAACAGAAACTCAATAACTGAGCCAATTTATTAAAATCATAAAAAAAGGCTGGAGGCATGGCTCAAGTGGTAAAGCATCACTTTCGTAAGTTTGAGGCCTCGAATGTAGATTTCAGTATCACGATCAAAGAAAGAGAGGAAGTCACAAAGGATGATAAAATGATTGGTTTAAGGCACGAAGTTTTAAAGTAGGAAATTAAGTTACACTAGCTAACTGAAACACCAGGACATACTTTAAATATGCTTTTGTAAAGAAACGAACATTCCAAGAAAGAATGAATGATGTATATTTTTTTACATTGTAAATGTGCTGGGAAACATTTAAAACATTCCAGCTATCTTGAGAGATTCGAAATGCTGTAGTAGTGCTCAGTAAATATTTGTCATAGATAAAGATGTTTCCTCTTCCTGAAAAACATTTTTCCTCTTTACCTTCTCTTGAGAAGGTAGAGTTGCTCAAATGCACAATTAAGTAAAGGTCACAAGGAAATAATGTGCTGTTCAGTCATCCTACTTGACACTTTGTTGACAGCTCTCAGAGCATTCCTTTACTATTGATAATCCCCCAAAATAATTATCAAAGCAATCTTTAAAATAAGCATGTAGCAAGGTAGCTGGTAAAGCAGAATTTTACTTCTCCTGATAAAGAAGTGAAGATTGTGGGCCTTCCTAAAGCAAGGGAGGTCTCAGTCTATTAAGTTGCTGTAACAATATACCAAAACTAAGTGGCTTATAAACCCGGGATATTTACTTACCACTGTTTTTGAGGCTGGAAAAATCAAAGATCAAAACACCAGAAGATTTGTCGTCTGCTGAGGTCCCACATTTTGTGATTCACTCTCATTGTTCTCCTGTTAGGTCCTCACCTAGTGGAAAGGGGCCTTGTTTTGAAGGACACTGGCATAGTTAGGATATGGTGTTGGAATGTATGGTGATGTTGGAAGGCTAAGGTGAAACTGGAACCCTAAGGTAAAAATCTAATAGGAGGTAATTAGGCCCATGAGGGCAACTGACCCTGGACAGAATCTGCTCACAAGGGTAAATCATTGCAAAACAACAGGACTGTCCTCCACTGCCCACTGCCTTTCTGTCTCACTGTATGTTCGCTCTCTCACTATGATCTTCTATGCCATGAGGCACTGGCCACTGCTGGTGCCATGCTGTTTGGACTTGATGTTGACAAAGCAGTGAGCAGAATAAGCCTTTTATTATTATTATTGTTACATATTACCCAGACTCAAGTGGGATAGTGAAAATCCTAGCCCTGAAGATTTTGCCTGTATGATCTAATTGCTTCTCCCAATCCCTCCCCATTCTTAGAAGCATCACCTGGGAGGGGGCAGCAGGAATTGAAAATATGAATTTGAGGGGTATAAGCTTTCAAACCTTAGCAGGATGAGACCCCAATCTTTCTCCAGGTGATTCAAAGTTATTGAAACCTGTTGAGTTGTCCTTTTCAAGGTCAGTGACAAAGACAAAACTGCTCAAAATAAAATCAACAGGGGAAATAGAAACTAAGTAAAGGGACCATCTCCTTTTCAAAGTTGGGGGGTCCAGGAATACCATTTCTGGACATACATTGTGCTTTGGGGAAGCAACTGGGTACATGAATTTTCTTGATGTGAAATTTCTCTGGCCATTCAAAAATAAGAAGTAAAAGGGCTGGGAGTTTGGCCTAGTGGTAGAATGCTTGCCTAGCACGCACAAAGACCCGGGTTCGATTCCTCAGTACCACATATGTAGACAAAAGATGGAAGCTCTTCAGCTCAAGACTCTCTCTAGTTTTCCTATCTTACTTTATTTCTCAGTAAAGCTAAACAAAACTTTAAATATATATATACATATACATATGGATGTATCTATATCTATATATGAGATGTAGATAATACTTAATTGATACTTCTTTATGTCAGGCACTGTTCTAGATTTTAAATATGCTGAGGCACAAAGTTTCTAGGTTACTGAGGAGAGAATTTAGGTCTAATCATGCCCTGAGCTACAAACCACACCTTCCTTCCCTATCTGCCTCCCTCTCCCACTTTCTGGACATTCCAAAGGTTGTTGCCTTGCTCTAATGAATTTTAGAAGGCTTAGCACAAAGGAAACCCATAGAAGGCGTGAAGGCAAGCAAGAGCCATCTCTGCAGCTAAGACCTCGAGGACCTGTATTCCCTGTGTCTTCCATGGATGTTGAATCCCCTACATAATCTTACCAAGGAAGCACAAATACTGCCATTAGCACCTAACTAAACATAGGGCCCTCATTATCACTTGTCACACACATCACCTCATTGGAGATGAAACTGGTGCTTCCACTGTGTGCTGGCCCTACAGTGCAACACTATTCTCCAATTTCTCTAGCCTAGTACTTTGAAATCCACCTCCCTCCTTGCTTCAAGCTCTGCATATACATTGTTGTCGTTTTTAATCCATTAGTATAGCAGCATCTGCTATTGATAGAGCACTTCTTATTTATTAGGGGAGTGTGCATGGCTGGTCTTTACAGTGACAGATATGTGTGTTCAATGATACCTTCCAGGATTACTTCTATGGGCTTGAAGATTTGCTTATGGTGATTACAGAGGAGCATGCTACAGAATACAAGCTGCGCAATGAAGAGAAAGGGGGAAAGGGGGAGTCCAGCAAAGGGCTCAGAGAACCTAGAGACTTGACTTTACTTGCTTCTATTTATAATCATAAAAGTATTGCTATGAATGACACTGCTTTACCTTTTATAGTTCCTGTTCAGTTAGAGAAATCCCAGTGGGATTTGTAAACTCTGTGTGGCTTTGTGGTGCACACATTAGGCACTGCTTTTTCCTCACCCTCAATGAGCCCCTTACTAACAGGCAGAAGCGATGGCAGTGACAGTGATCAACAGACAAAGGTAAAATGTAAGCATTGTAATTTTTCCCCCAACTCTGTCCAGTGATACAAAGCAGTGAAACTTTGCCCCCAGGATCCATCTTCCATCTTCTGGAAGAAAGAGGCAGCAAAGCATTCACCAGGCCACAGCTGAGTGCCTGCTGTTTTCACCACTGGGACAATTAGAGCAAAATGAAATTGCAGACATCAACGAGGAAGGCTGGGAGGAAGGAGTTCCAACTAGAAATCTGAAGATTTGTTCCCATTTCTTATAGTGAAATATAGATTTTAATGCCCCAAAGGCACTAAAACCATAATGTCAAGCCAAAAAATGTGAAATACAATGGAAGCATAGGGTAAGATCTAAAGTATGAAATTTGGGGAAGATAAGAGGGTTGAAATAGAAAAACACGATGTGTGTGGTGGAAAAGCAGGGAAGTCCAAAGGCTAATAGCCACCTAACAGAGTGGCTTTCACCACTCAGAGTTCCCTGGCCTCCCTTGCTGAGCGCACTGTCTTTTGGGCCTGCTTCCTTTTCATTATTAAGCCTATCTCTCTGTGGGCCCAGAATCCATTTCTTGAGAACCATGATCATCTGCTGGAATTAGAAGACGATATTTTTAGTTACCCGAACATTCTAAAAGCTGTGTTTTACTAGCACTTGCTAACCATCAGAAGAAAAGCTCAGGAAGTACAAGTTTCCTTGATCTTTCTTTAGTTTTTATTTGTTTGTTTGAAATAAGAAAGGAAAGGGGAAAATCAAGATGATTATTTTAAGTTCTTTTAATCATTCAACAAATATCGTGGAGCACTTACTATTAGGTCCCCTCAGGAAAGCTGGCCTCCTCCCTTTGATCTCCCACTGTGCACACACGACATCACCCCTCGCTAGAAGTCCCTCTCAGCATCTGTAACTCCGGTAACTAGCACATGGGGTGACAAAGGGAGTCCCCCAGGCTTTGAGGTCACTGCCACATTCACTTTGGCGCATCTGTCTTTCTCTTTCTCCGTGTGTCTTTTTGGCAAGTCTCTTCTTTCAGGGTTGCCTTGAGTCAAGAATTCAACTGTTGGCCAGAGAGACTTCAAGTGGATAAGGAAGTCTTCTATCCAGTGCCTCTTTCTCTGCATTCACCAAACTCCCTTCCCCCATCATGTTTCTTATTATGGTTTATAGATGTCTTTTCATTCAAGGACTCCATAAAGTCAAAACACCTTTCCTTTTTCTTTTTTTTCTCTCTTTGTGTGTGTGTGTGTATGTGTGTGTGTGTGTGTGTGTGTGTGTGTGTGTGTGTGTGTGTCATGGGACTTGAACTCAGCCTGGGCACTGTCCCTAATCTCTTCAGCTCAAGGCTACCACTCTACCCTTGAGTCAAGCCCCACTTCCCATTTTCTAGAGGTTAATTGTAGATAACAGTCTCAGGTCCATTTGTGCCCAGGCTGGCTTTGAACCTTGATCCTCAGATCTCAACCTCCTGAATAGCTAGGATTACAGGCATGAGCCACTACGCCAGCTTAATTTTCTCTCTCTTTCTCTCCCTCCCTCTCTGTCTCTCTGTCTCTCTCTTACACACACACACACACACACACACACACACACACACACACACACACACACACCGTGTATGCACAAAATGGTCTCTTCTAACAAAAAAGGTGGAGGAGAGACCATACTGTTTATGGCTTTTGCCCCTTATTGTTTTTAGTTAAACTGTATCATGAACACCTTTTCCAAGACAGAAAACATAGCTCATTTTTACAAACTGTACATTCTTCCCTGTTCAGAGTCCCAAATCTTGTTTAACCACTGCCCCAAGGGTCCCTTTGGTTGTTGTCCTTATGTTTGGTTTTATCTTCATTGCACTCAGTGCTCCTGTAAAAATACTGAACAAACATTTCTGCAAGAATAATTCTTAGAATTGCAACTGCTGGGTCAAAATACATATTTTTTAAATTTAATAGATACTCTAAACTGAGAAGAATCATTTTCAAAATAAAATGCATACCCGTGTTATGCATAATCCTGTTAGGAATGCTAGTAGAAAGGAAAGTAGAATTACAAAACAAATGCATTTTAAGAAAAGGACATTGTCGAATAGAATAGTTTTTGGTTTTGTTTTTAATTATTTTTGTCTTTGCTTGGCAGGACTGGGGTTTGAACTCTGGAACTTGTACTTGTTAGGCAAAACCTAACAAGTACACACAGCCCCATCCATTTTTTTTCTTATTTTATTTTTCTGACTTTAGCAAGAAGTTACTTATTATAAAAGTAAGGATTAAAAAAGAGAAAGAAATACTTCCTGCTCCCCATGCAAAATGGGAGTTAAGACTCCTCTTTTTCATATTTTTAAATAAAAAAGGTTTTACAAACCTATGCTTTGGAGAATTTAATATTAACATACACTGTGAGGGAAAACACAGTTTTTAATTAAAGCTCTGATCTGTTAAAGAAAGGCAAACCAATCATTTCTAAATTATGCTTCTCAATTTTGGTGTGTGTTCAGATCTCAACAATGTCAGCCTTATGTCCCATGTGTCAAGATTTGACCATCATAAAGGTTGCTTAAGCCCCAGAATAAAGCAAAGCTAGATCCTCAGGGGCAAGGCTTGGATTGCAATTTTAAAATGTTTCCAGGTGATTGTAGGTGGAGATGTATTTGCCAATTTTGTCATTCCTGAAATTTTAGGAAAAAAACGTAATTCAGCTGCTCAATTGCACCATAATAATTTTTTAAATTGATGGTTGTTTATAAAAATAGCATTTTCTAAAACTCAAAGTGTCAGAATTTTTTAAAAATAAAATTCATGGGGGTGGGGGGTAGGGAAATGGGGACCAAGACATGAGAAAGGGTATCAATGTATGTGAAGTAATGCACCTCCTATCTGGCTAATATAATGTAACCCTTCTATCAATTATAATAAAAAAATATGAAAAAAATAAAAAAATAGAAGTTCACACCCAGGCACAGTGGCTCACACCTGTAATCTAGCTACTCAGGAAGCTGAGATCTGAGGATTGAGGTTCAGAGCTAGCCGGCCTAAAGACCATGAGAGTCTTACCTCCAATTAACCACTAGAAAGCCACACGTGGTGCCTTGGCTCAAGGGGAGGGTAGTAGTCTTGAGCTGAAGAGCTCAGGGACAGCTCTAAAGCCCACAGTTCAAGCCCCACAACCAACCAAAAAAATAAAATTTCATTTTTTTTTAGATTTTCCTGACTCACCATGCAAAGAAATAACTACTCACAACTCTGATAAGAATATCTGCATCTAAGCCAGGTGCAGTGGCTCAGATTTGTAATCCTAGCTACTCAGGAGTCTGAGATCTGAGGATCAAGATCCAAAGCCAGACTGGACATAATAGGATCTGAGACTCTTATCCAATTAAACTCTAGAAAATGGAAGTGGGGCTTGGCTCAAGGTTAGAGCAGTAGTTTTGTGCTGAAGAGCTCAGGAACAGTGTCCAGGCCCAGAATTCAAGCCCCATGACCCCCCCTCCAAAAAAAGAATATTTGCATCTATTGGGCGGCGATGTAGCTCAGTGGCAAAGCACTTGCCTAGCAAGGGCAATGTCCTGGGTTCGATCCATGGTACCAAAAAGGAAAAGAAAAAAAACATACAGTTTTAAAAAAAAAAAACCCAAACCAAAAAAAAAACTTTAAAAAAAAGAATATTTACATCTATTATTAGGTATATTATTAGATCTATTATCTTATTATATCTGTTGTAAATAATAAATAATACATACAATAGACATCTATTATATATGTCTATATATGTGCATAAATTCTATGTATATATCTATGTATAGATATCTATTGTATAGATCTATTTGCATATATTATATATATGATCTTAGATAAACAAAACAACAGAATGAGCTGAAATATTAAAGAAAAGATAGAAGAACTCAGATGAGCCTGGCAAGATTAATGCACATGACATGAATCAATTCAATTTGAAGCCCAAAGTTAGGATTCTTTGAATGTGAGACCTCTTCTAGCTTCAATTTTTATTGTTATTTATTTATTTTTTTATTGCCAGTCCTGGGCTTGAGCTCAGGGCCTGAGCACTGTTCTTGGACTCAAGGCTAGAGCTCTACCACTTGAGCCTCAGCACCACTTCCGGCTTTTTTCTCTGTATGTGGTACCGAGGAATTGAACCTGAGTCTTTCTGCATGCTAAGCAAGCACTCTACCACTACGCTAAACTTCCAGCCCCCCCTAGCTTCAATTTTTAAAGAAGAGATGGGCACTGCCCCTGAAGAGGCAGATAACAAGCACTGTTAAATGACTATTACCATGACAGTAAAACCACATCATAAGCAATCAGCATAGAAGGAGGGCAGGCAGGTCACTAGCACCATTTATGTCAAAAGCCAGCAGTGATCCAAAAGGGAATTGCAGAACAGAAAGTCAGGAAGGACAATGACAGAACCCAAACCCAGTCACTCCTCTGCATAAGGTATGGATGAGCTATGTGTCCTTGGCCTTTTTCTCCTTCCAGAATCTTTGTGTGGATAAAAAGTTACTATTTTTTTTTCCAGTCCTGGGCTTGAGCTCAGGGCCTGAGCACTGTCCTTGGACTTTCTCAAGGCTAGAGCTCTACCACTTGAGCCTCAGCACCACTTCCAGCTTTTTTCTATGTATATGGTACCAAGGAATCGAACCCGGGTCTTCGTGCATGCTACGCAAGCACTCTACCACTAGGCCAAACTCCCGGCCCCAAAAAGTTTCTATTTAAAACCAACAAAGAAGATTTTTATACCACCAAGTGTAATTGAGTCTTTTTATAATAGCTAATGAACACTATATTTCAAATAAGTTTGACTACAGACTGCTACTCTCTATCTAGCAATTTCTAGGTGATAAAACATTAGAACTCTGCTTTCTAATTTTCTCATAATACTATGTTCCGCAAATCCACCTTTTGTGTTAAGACTAGGGTAAGGTTACAAGCCTTAGAAAATGAATTCTGCAAAAACCCAGAGATGGATTCTATTTCAAGAATAGAAACAGCATATCAAACTCTAAACGCAGAAGCAGAAATAAAGACAATGAAACAGATGCTAATGCTATGGGTTTCAGCATCCCTACTGCCATGTAAGAAACAAGCTCTGGGGCTTACAGAAAGGAACCAATGAGAAGCTAATCAAAGCCATTCATTCAGTCTAATTTGAAGTATTAGCCCAAAGCTTGATCAAAAACTTTGGGTGGTAATAAATAAGACAACATAAAATACAATGTCCACCTGCAACTTTCCAAGACAGTGGAAATTTCTCATAAGGAAATGGGGTGTTCTTGCTTACCCTGGAGCATATGTGTTGTTTATGTGTGTTGTCATCAAAACATTGGGTAGCAATTTGAATGGTGAATTCATACATCTCTTGATTTCACTGTCATGCTGTTAAAATCATTAAACAAAATTTATTCATACTTACTCTCATTTTTATTTGACCAAAGAAGCAAAACAAGAATAGAGCAAAAATGGGATGGCGCTGGCTACCATAGAAAGTTTGGAAATTCCCCTATCAGGGAAATGAGCTAATCTTTCCAAAAAACACTCTGGTTAGATTTGTTTGATGGAGAAAATTGCCTGCAACAATCTATGCAAAAGGAAACGGAAAATAAAGCTTACCCAGAGATTTGCTACACATGTGATGGAAGAAGTAGAGAACTCTGGCATATTTTTAATGTGATTGTCATGCATGAAAAAGTAAGGAAGCAATAGTACAATCTAATAAAACTGTATTGTATTTACGAAAGAACAGAGAAAAAACTAGGGCAGGGAATTTTATATAATATGATTTTCCATTTTAATCCCAAGTTTTGGTTTTTAATTCACAGCTCTTTGGTTCCTTTGTGATGAGAGCTAAATGAAATTTAAATTGGTCTGCTTTGTGTTACTCTAGCACAATACCTGGGGCTTGGTAATGTAAAGAGAAAGAAAATTATTTTGGCAATTCCAAGCAATATTGTGGATAGCTTCCTATTGGTAAGTTGTGTCAAAGAGAGTACACAGTGAGAGGAGGCAGAGTGGAAAGGAGCCAGGCTCACTTGTATTACAATCCATGC
The DNA here is from genome assembly GCF_031878675.1 of Megascapheus bottae. Lineage (NCBI taxonomy): Eukaryota > Metazoa > Chordata > Mammalia > Rodentia > Geomyidae > Megascapheus > Megascapheus bottae. Next base: position 50,487,101 of record NC_143512.1, on the reverse strand, counting down.
TCTAGGAATCAAATCCACTCCTTCAAAATCTAACTAATCCCTTCCTGGGAGCAGTCCAAGCCTGGATCACCTCCCCTAGATCTCTCCTCCTAAAGGTTCCATTACCTTTCACTCTCATTGTATCTGAGACCCAAGCTTCTAGCATATGAACCTTTAAGGAACTGAATAGGGCATTATCGATTTAATTTTTTAAAAAACACAGATACTGATTCAGTTTTTTGGGCATGAAACTACTGTAATTGCACAATTCCTTGCAACAAGTTGCTACACCACTGCCTCATATGGACAATTTATGTTGATTTCATACATTTTTTTCTTGTTGTTGATGAATTTGTCTAACTATAAACGAATCTGTACGTTTATAAATCTTAATTTATGAGTTGCATTTCTATTTTACATCATCATTGGATCTTTTGAACATCTCACTATACCTATAACAGCCACTTGTGTCGGCCAGCTATCAGGTAGATATCTGAGTGCCTGCAAACTTTTTTGACTTGTGGGTCAGATTTTCACTCAAATTTTGTAGATTGAAAAGGATAATTGCAATATATATTAAGGAGGAGGGGGGGATGGAAGAAAACACCAGAATCTTCAAGAACCACATTGCTCATTTCCCTTTCATGTCAATTACAATGCATTTTAAAAAGACCTTTTGTCCAGCTGGATGGAGAAGAAGAAAGCCAATGGGTATCACCAGGCTGGCCCAATTAAGATGAACTGCTGGGCAGATCAGAACTGCTGGACAGCGGCTGTGGTTTGCACATGACAGACTTCCTCACTCACATTGTGCTCGCTGACTTGCAGGGCATGTGTGTTTCAGAAATGGGGTTCCACACATGAATCCCTACTGGGTTGCTCACACAGCCAGGCAGTTTTTAATGGAGAAAGGCACAAGAGGGACCACGGTTATTTCAGCCTTATCCACTAAGTGAACGTACTGTTTTTTTTTCTTTCCTTCTGCATTATCATGCTATGGTACTTTAAACTTCTCCCATCATTAAGCCTTCTGAGTGAAATATTGAACTGATTAATGTGGCATTTTCCACTAAACTGTTTCAGGAAATGTTGCACCTTACCAGTGGGATGCTTTTGAATAATGTAATCTCCTTAGTGTAATTAAAACTAAGTTCTGAAGTTAGTACCTTTTCTCCCTGGAGACCCCCATCAAAATGTCAAGTGTTCCTTCTAGTAGAACTGCAATCCCATAGTACAAACAAACAGATTACCTGCTGCTTCTCACCAGCAAGAAGCCCTTCCGTGGGTTTTATTGTGGTTTTTTGTTTTGTTTTGTTTTGTTTGGGGGAAGGGGGTTGTTTTGTTCTTCCATTTCTAACCTAAGCCTAGAAAATATAGTCACCCAAAGTTATTGAAAATCCAGAACCCACTCTGTCAGCTGCCTGGATTACATACACTAGTATTTCTTTTAACTCTTTGTCTTCAACCGATGAACCTTTGATGTAAATGTGTGGATGTCATTGGTTTCCCCTTACATTAAAACAGGGTGGGAGGAAATATACCTCTTCTGGAGGTGAAGTCCCTGCAGTTGTGAGGGATGTTGGTTGTTTTGAAACAGGTTTCCAAACTGATTGAGCCATAGTGAATAATAAATGATTACCATTAATGTCAAAGTTTACACCGCTGTCCTCCCCAGAGACAGTTTAAGGCCTGGCCTCAGAGGGCTGATCCCAACCTCGCAGCTTTTTGGGTCTCTAGAGGAGCTAGCTGAGTGGGCTTGTTTCCCAGGTGAGCAGGAAGGTAATAAGAAAAATTGTGTTTGAGGGTCTGGCCCTTCTCTGGAGCAAATATTAAATCGAAGACAAGTGCAAGTTCATTTTACCCGATTACAATTCTTTCTGAGTGTCTATCAGAGGAAAGTCTGTATCTCTCACTAATTACTGGCTTTCTCTACAAAACTCAGAGAGAGTGTCAAAGGTTTCCATACAGCAGTCCATTACTTTCTTATGGCTATAATCACTTTGCTATTTGGTTTCCCAGAGATCATATTAGAGTCTCCCCTAAAATCTGCCTTGGAGAAGCCCCATCAGCCAGATAAGGTAGCCCCGCCAGCCTCCATCTGGGAAGGAGAGAGGAGGAAATAATAGAGGAAAGCAGACACATGCAGACAGAAGGAGCCCAGCAGGACTTTGAAAGAGAAATATTCAGTGCTGGAACGTGCTTCTTACAAAAATCATGTTTCCATTCTCTCTCTAAAAAAAACCCAAAAACCAAAAAAAAAAGTGCTTCTTTCCAGTCTGAAGGCCAGCCTGGCTGCCACTTCTCTTCGCCTGCCAACTAGTCATTAGCAAGCAAGGCGTGAGAGGCTGCACGGTGGGGAGAGAAGTGGGCACACGCAGCTCGAGGTACTGCAAGAGAGGCATCCATGGGGTGAAGTGTCCAGTGTCAGGCTGACCCCTCAGGGAGCTTCAGACCAAAGGGAAAGGCAAGGTCAGGTGTACCCGAGACCTGCAGTGTCTGGGTCACACGATTGGACAAGAACTTTAGGATGGAGACATCTGGGGACGTGCACTTGGAAATATGTGCAGCTGAAGGCGTGCCCAACTAGGGAGGGCCATGGGGGGGCAGGATTGCAATGCTTACACAACAACAGGAGTCTTTACAGTGGATAATACAAGAACACCATTCCCAAAGCACCCAAGTTAAACCTGTTTAGCATGAGTTAAGGGAAGGAAGGAAGGGAGGGAGGGACGGAGGGAGGGAGGGAAAAAAAAGCAAAGAAAGGATTCTAGGATGTCTCATACAACCCAAGGAACAGGTATGAGAATGGGGGGCTGGACTTCATGCATATCTGAAGCCAGGAACTAAATGCAGTTAAAAACACAGGCAGCATCAGAACGAATGACATCACCCCATTTGCAAGGAAATGGAAAGACTTGGAAAAAATCATATTAAGTGAAGTAAGCCAGACCCAAAGGAACATAGGCTCCATGGTTTCCCTCATTTGTAACAATTAGTATATGTTTAGGATTCTCCTAACAGGATTATAATAGCTCAAAAGCTATGTATATATGTCCATATAGATGAGACTAAGCGAAATGAACTCCAGGATATGGAAACAAGAGAATTATCTTTGTGACTGTTGTTCTTAATGTACTATGTGAAGCTATTTCTTTTTTCTTCTGTTCCCCTTAAGATTTATCTCATGTTGTTAATGTATCTGACTCTGGCATATTGCATATACATTTATCCGTGTGTGTGAAAATGGGAAGATAAGGGGAAAACAAGATGAGCTGGGAGGGAGTGGGGAAAGGAAAATTGAGAGTAAAACATGGGAGGAGCAACAATATTTAAGAAGTAATGTACCTACTACCTGATGAATGTACATCACCCCAATAATAAAATAAAAATTTTAAAACAACAAAAACAAAACAAAAATCCAGGCAGCTGTTTTTTGCAGTCTGCTTAGACTTGTCTGCCTCCCCATACCTCCCAAGTCGATCAGTTTCCAATCTCTCTGCTTGCTTTCTTCCCACTCTTTTCCCTCTTATCTCTGGTCTGTTTAATGTTTATATGGACACTCATGATTATCACAGCCAAGCATTTATTTGTTCTCAATTAAAATGATCCATAAAAATCAAATAAGCTGTTCATTTCCATCCAACATTTCCAAGACAGACCATTTACTCTACCTACTCAAGTTCACCTGTTCTATAAACAACCTTGGTAAGAAGGCAAGGTCATATGCTATAACATGGCTATGAGAATTAAGTACTGTGAAAAGGATACAGTGCTAGAGAAAATGGTGATATACTAAGAAGAAGGTCCTGTTGATTTCCCTGATGATCATCAATACTCTTATAGCACGATTGAAATGGCTTTATGTAAAGCAAGATATGAGCATTTACATTTTTTTAAGTTACATTGGAATTTTCCGTTTCTGATCATTTTTAAGGGGGAGAAAAGGACGAAAATTCACCAAATTACATTCTACCATATAATGCAAAGATAAATAATTTAACAGCTTAAAACCTGAGGATTGCCTTTAGTTATACGAAATCTTGATTATATGAAGAAACAATGTGACCTTTTCACATTGTTTTGTCATCTATAAAAAGAAATTATACTAGCTGTCTTGCCATTGTCAAAGAACTGCATAAGAAGGGACAAACTGGGGAGGGGGTGAGGGAGGGAAATGGGGACAAGAAACATGAGAAAGTTTGTGAAGTAATGCGCCTTCTATCTGGTGAATATATTGTAATCTTTCTATTAATTACAATAAAAAACTTTTAAAAAGAAGGGACAAACTGATATACACCCATGGGGTGAATAAGAATTAAGCAGTTTGGGTATTCCATGGATATATAATTATAGGTCATACAAGGATTCGATCCCATTTTTCCATATATTTTTATTGTAATTAATAGAAGGGTTACATTATATTTGCCAGATAGAAGGTGCATTATTACTTCACATACATTGATACCCTTTCTCATGTCTTGGTCCCCATTACCCTCCCCCCACCACCACCCCTCATCTTGTTTTCCCCCTTCCCTATCTGATTTCAAATAACCAAATATAAATATATCTATCAGATAACGAATTGAGATACTGTAACAATATGAGATAACCAAGCGACAGCAAAAGAGATGAGAGATAACATAGTATATTAAGGACAACAATCACTCATTATATGGCTTTTGTTTCTATATCCTAGAGGTCCTTTCATTTAGCGTCATACTATATGGCCTTATGTATCTAGGTTTTGCTCTATTGCAAATTTCTGCTAGGAGAGCCCAAGGTTTCTACTGATTATGACAAATGAGGGAAGCCATTGAGCCTATGTTCCTCTGAGTCTGGCTTACTTCACTAAATATGATTTTTTCTGTCTTTCCATTTCCTAACAAATGGGGCAATGTCATTCTTTCTGACAGCAGCGTAGAATTCCATTGTGTACAAATACCACATCTTGTTGATCCACTCATCAACTGAGGGACATCTGGGTTGGTTCCATATCTTTGCTATGGTAAATAGTGCTGTAATGAACATCGTTGTGCTAGTGGATTTAGTATGTCCTTGTTTCTGGACAATTGGGTAAATGCCTAGTAGTGGAATTGCTGGGTCATAGGGGAGCTCTATGTTTAGTCTTTTGAGGAACTGCCATACTGCTTTCCATAGTGGGTTGAATGAGTTTGCACTCCCACCAACAGTGTAGTAGTGATCCCTCCTGGCCACATCCCTTCCAGCATCTGTTGTTATTAGATTTCCTGATCCTGGCCATTCTAACTGGAGTGAGGTGGAATCTTAGAGTTGCATTTCTTTTATGACCAGAGATGTTGAACATTTCTTCATGTGTCTATAGACCATTTTTATTTCTTCTTCAGAGAAGACTCTCTTTAAGTCTTTGGCCTATCTTTTAATGGGATGGTTGTTTCTTTGGAGATTAGTTTTGATCGACTCCATTACTTTGGGTACCAGAAAGAAAAGTCTACAGCTGCTTCAATTGGCCTTTCTTATATAACTCAGGAGGAACTGAGTTGTAAACTCTTACAGAAAAAAAAATTGGCAGGGCTAGAACAATTGCTTAAGAAATGTTTGGGATTAATGGTTTTAAAACTAATGCCAAGAATACTCTTGGCAGATGAGATAGAGAAGCTTTCACTGGGGCATACTGGGAGACACACCATATGACAGAGGCAGGACTGACTCAATGAAGATTCATTCAGCAAAAGGATTAGGGGATTACACTGTTTAGTCAAGGCTTATTTCTCCTACACAGAATTGTACTCATGGATTCAGCTGACCCGGTTGGTTCTGGGTCCTCTTCCTCATCTGCCTTCGACTTTCAATCTTCCTGCAGTTGCATGTTCAGAGATGACTTTCTCAGCCAAGGTCCTGCCTCCTGACAAGTGTATCTCCCAAGTTTGCTGTGAAGATCTAATAAGATAATGGATATGAAAATGCTTTAAAACTGTGAAGTACTAAACAAATGCAAGGTGCTATAATTATTATGATTAACAATGTCATAAAGGGAAACCATTAAATCAATCATACAAATTGACACATATACTTAGGACCCAAAAGTAATCAAGCAAGGAGCCTAAAAGCAATCTGATAATCTCCTTTCAAGTTTCTTTTCATTAAGCTTGTGTGGGTTTATGCATCTATCAAGCCAGAAGATATATTTGGCTCCAGGCTTTCTCAACTTAATGGAGGAATGGCTCCTTCATTATTCTTCATCCTCAAGATTCTTAAAAGGGAAGACACAGACTCACCACTGAAACACAAACCATGCTTTTTACAACTAGACCGGAGTGGGGTCATATCAGATCTGGTCTTATCTTTCTTCTTCTAGATTCCTTGTACAGGATGGAGGATGTAAGAGCTGAAGAAATGAGGGAAATAGAAAGAGAAAGAAACAGGGATAGAGAAAACACAAGCAATGGGTCATTTTGTCCACTCAGTAGCCATTAAATAAAATATCAGTTATTCCTATAGCTAAAAAAAATAAGTAAACAGTACATAAGAACCATGTTCAAGTAGTTACTGATACAGCCTGAGGTTCTACACCAAAGATAGGTTGGGGGGTGGGTGTTTATCAGTAAACTAATTGAAATCCAAATTGGAAAGTAACAGTGAAGGGCATGAGAGCTTTCCAGTCAATTCCTGTGAGGTAGAAGTAGAAGTTGAGAAAGGATCTCTTTTAGGGAACGTAGTAAGTTGGATGTATTGACAATTTACAAAATTCATACTCTATGAAATAAAAAATGATGGAACCAAAAACAAGGAAACAGAATTTGAATATAAAGAAGATATAAGAATTAGAAAAAAAGGAAGGTGATCTGGGGGAAGAAAAAATGTGCAGAAAGGGGTAAGGGCAGGGAAATGGGGACAAAAACATGAGAAGGGGTATCAATGTGGGAGAAGTAATACACCTACTACCTGATGAATGTAACTATAACTCCTCTATACATTATCCCAACAATAAAACAAATTGCAGATTACCAATAAGTCTTCAAGTTGAAAGCTCAGAAGATTTTCACCTTCAGATGCCTTGCTTATAATTAGAGTATACTAATCAATGAAGCTTTGTGTTGATCTGCAGTTCCTAAAATGATGACCTTTAAAAAAAACTCATCAGATTCATAGTAATAACCATCTTCTTAGACCTTGTACTCAAAAACGTAACTCATTAAGAGTGAAAAAAGCAATCTTAATCAGCTTTTGAAAAACAAAAACTCATTATATAACCTTAACCGTTTCAATGTAAGCCTTTAGATAGTAGGACAACAATTCTTTTCCTTATGGTTTCTAAAAATGAGGCTGAGCTTCTCACACAAGAACTGTGGGCAGATGATGCCTGAAGCTAGAGGACCTGAGTTAGAGTTCTAACTTTGTGAAGCCAAGTCATGTTTAAGCCCATGTACAAATGGGAGTTCTGATATTCTTTCCTCTCCAAGGTGTGAATATATAGATAGGATGGTCATATGTGCATATACTAAGGAGTATAAAATATACAAAGTCCCCACATGCAATAATCCTGTCTTTGAGTTCCCAGTATTACCACTGGAAGAAGGCTTAATACCATCCATTCTGACATTTACAAGGCTTAAAGATGAAGGACTTTGCCTTAACTCAGGCAGTTCTAAACGCAATAACAATTTATTTCTCACTTTTCTGAGGGTTGGAGAACAAAGATCAGTGTGGCAGCATTGCTGGGTTCTGGTGATGGCCCTCTGCCTACCTAGAAATTGCCAACTTCTAGTGTATGACAGAGGACAGCAGGAGGACTGTCTGAGTCTTTTTCATGTGAGTACTAATCCCATTCCTGAAGACTCAAATCTTCTAATAAGTACCCTCCAAAGCCCTACGTATCTCCTAATTCTATCACATTGGAGGGCAAGGATTGTTTTTAAGGAAGAACACATTCAGTCTGTAACATTCTCCCCAAATATAACAAATAAAATACCCACTGTTGATTAGTGTTGCTGGGATTCTACGATATGTTCCAGCCCCTAGCAGCAATATGTACCACTGAGAGATGGAAAAGGGTAGCTCTAGATATTATTCCGTGGACCAATTTGAAAACCCACTGGTCTGGTCCAACCACTGAAAGTGAGAAAACTGAAGTCATAGAAGGGGTTACAATCAGTTATGCTATCAAAGGCATCTCTAATTAGCTTAGACAAGGTTGACATTTGTAAAATTGTGTCAGTAAAATGTGGAAGGCTCATTAGTTTATTATTAGTTTGGGAGTCTTCTTAGACAAACGAGCTAGAGTATCAAGAAGAAACAAAAGGAAAAGCCCCTAGCTAGGCTGCTCTGTTAAAAAATAAATAAGCAATACCTACCTGGCTCTCAGCTTGTGGCAAGCTGCATTTGCTCCTAGGCCCACCTTCCTGGCAGCCCAGGAGCTCAGAGCTCCACTTTCCTCTGCATTATCTCAGTGCCTCAAGTCAGCATTTCTATTCTATTGCTTTTGTGCTTTTCTAATATCCCCTGATGATGTCTCTAGACAAGCTGAACACCCTGGCTTTTCCAGACATCTCAAAGGTGCTATATTACTCTGCTCGGGTTGCCATAGCAAGTTACATACTGTGGGCTGAGTGACTTAAACAATAGAAATGTATGTATTGTCCCATAGTTCTGGAAGCTAAAAGTCCAGATCAAGGTGCCAGCAGGTTTTGTTATACGGGAATCCAATCCTGAGATACAGAGAAACCACATTTTGAGAAGTCTAATCAGGAGTCTTTACTAGAAAGCCAGCAACTATCTGGCAAGGCTGCTCCTGGCCTGTAGACAGAGCCACCTGATAAAATTGCCCCTTCCCTTTGTTTTCTCACCACGCAAAAGCTCATGTAAACCCCTTCTCTTTTAGGCTCTCTCTGGGCAAAACTGCACACGGCCTTCCCTAGAAGTGCCCACCCCACCCCTATGACCACGAAGTAACTAGTCAGTGCACACTTGCAAGTTAGTGGGTGATCCCCAGGCTCTGAGATCACTTCCTCATCTTCTGGGGTCACACCTCCTTCTTGCCCTTCCCTATATAATCTCTCTTCACCATTAGTTTGAGCTGCTACACCCTGCCCTAGAGGACAGTGAAGTGGGGAGATTCAGTCTGGCTGGTGCAATCTAGGCCACATGGTGGGTAGTAGGGCTGGCATTTTGTCTTCATGGTGGGGGAAGTTGACCCCCACTCCCTCCTTCCCAGGTGATGGACATTCCTGACTCCCTGGAGGCAGAGGCGGGGACTTGGATGATAGATTACTAAACCTCTTAGTCCAGTACCCGGCACGTCTGTGTTTCCTGTGACCCTGCTCCTGACCTGCTCCTAACACAACAGTGACCAGCACAAGAACCATAACACTATGCCACATGTCTCTGTGTTCATTTCCTATCTCCTGTTTCATGGCTCTTGTCCAGTCATCATGGAATCCCACTTCAGCTCTCCATTGGAGCTGAACTGGTTTGTTGCTATTATTTTTGCTCATTCTTTTCTCTCCAGCCTTCATGGCTCAGTTTCCTAACAGTCCTAAGTGTATTGACAGCTGCTGGGCTTTGAGACAGGAGTCTACCATGCAGTCACTGGCCTTTTAATGAAGACTCCAAAATTCGACCTCTCAAAATGTGGCTTCTCCATTTTCTCACCGTACAACACAGCCAGTGGATTGGCTCTCACAATAAAATCTCTTCTGCCTGAACCACATGGAGTCTCCTTTTGAAAACCCTTACATAGAAGAGATGTCTTTTTTCTGTATCCTTGATGATCTTTTCTCTGTGTACACGTCAAGAGACTAGGTGAATGTCTCTGCTTCTCCCTCTTCCATAATGACAGGAGTCTTACCAGATTAAGGGCAAAGGTTCCGTCCTCCTGACTTTATTACCTCAGTATCTTCTTAGAGACCCCTTCTCCAAATTCACATTAGGAGTTAACGTTTCAACATATGAATAGGTGGAGAGGTACAATTTGGTCTCTACTGGGTACCAATTATATTTTTATGAGTGTTCCTATTCGTGTTGCTTTGATTTTTAGTGTTGAATCACTCATCTCATTTTTCCCATAGGGTTGAAAGAATTTTAAGTAAGTCATGTGTTGTTTTTCATATGCATTTGTTTTGTTTTTGGTTTTTGCCAGTACTGGGGTTTGAACTCAAGGTCTCAGCACTTGCTCATCTTGCTTGCTCAGCTAGTGTTCTACCACTTAAGCAAGCCCAGCTTTCTGTGAATTAATTAAAGATGGAGTCTCAAAGATTGGAACTCTGATACTGTGATCTCCTAAGTAACTAAGATTACAAGCTTCAATATCTAATGTTGAGAAAGAGGTAGAAAAATGGTCACTCTTCCAGATTTCTGGTAATCAAATAAAATAAAGTAGCACAACCCTTATGGACAGAAAGCTTATAGTCCAAATCAACAGCCTAAATATTTTGCATACCCCTTGACACAGATTATCTCATTTCTAGCTATCTATCCTTTTTTCATATATTTTTATTGTAATTATTAGAAGGGTTACATGATATTTGCCAGATAGATGGTGCATTAATTCCCATACATTGATACCCTTTCACATGTCTTGGTCCCCATTTCCCTCCCCCCCCACCTCCACCCCTCATCTTGTTTTCCCCCCTTCCCTATCCAATTTCAAACAACCAAATACAAATATATCCGATATATCAGGTAACAAAGTGAGATATTGTAACAATATGAGATAACCAAGGGACAGCAAAAGAGATGAGGGATAACATAGTACCTTAAGAACAACAATCATTCATTATATGTCTAGCCATCTATCTTAAAAAAAAACTGACCTGGATTTCCAGATATTTGGAAAACAATAAAAATAAAATTTGGAAAAATTGGCTAGACCACACACACTTATCTCAGCAAGATCCTATCTCTAATAATCACAATCATAATCATAATAGAAATTATAAGTACTCTAAATTTAGTTTAACAGTAGAAAATTAGTGTATCACATAATAAAAATCTTATATAGGTATTAATATAATAACATAGAATATGAAACATGGACACATACATTCCGTACAATACACAATAAAAATGAATACAAATCAGGTCAAGGAGAACTAATATATGACATTGTAAATTATAGATAGAAAACCCAGAAAAAAACTGATTTGTATGAAAGAGAAAGGGGACCAAGGAGAAGGGGAGCGGCCAAAGAGCTAAAGCAAGTGGGCAGAAAATACGGTCAAAGCACTTTATATGTGTCACAGTGAAATACACTATTTTGCACAATTAATAAACACTAAAAAAGAATTTAAAAATATTTCTGGAGCTGGGCACTGGTGGCTCATGAGATCTTAGGATCACAGTTCAAAACCAGCCAGCACAGGAAAACCCATGAGACTCTCATCTCCAGTTAATACCAGGAAACCAGAAATGGAGATGCAGCTCCAAGTGGCAAAGCTGCTCTTGAGCGACAAAGCTCAGAGATAGTGTGTCCAGACCCTGAGTTCAACCAAGCTCCACCACTCACATATACACACACACAAAATTACTTTAGGGGATAAAATTATAGCTAACCCTTTCCTCTATTGCTTGCTTTTATCTCCTACAATGAACAAATATCATATTTGTGAAGGATATGTGTCTGTTTTGTGTGTATTTGTGTATGCATGCATATTTGTGTTTAGACAAGATAGAAGCTGCAATGTAAATTATCTAAAATGATCATATGCATCTATCACCCATTTCTTAGAATCCTCCTCCTCCTAGGAATTCCCTGAAGAATCTTCTCCTTTCAGATAAGGAACAAAGGGATTATAATAACAATTTAACAAAGAAAAAAGAAAAGAAAAAACTCCCCTAAAAAATAATCGAAAACAAGATGAGGGGTGGGGGTTGGGGGGGGGAGGGACATGGGGACCAAGACATGAGAAAGAGTATCAATGTACGTGGCAAATATCATGTAACCCTTCTATTAATTACAATAAAAATAGATGAAAAAATAATCAAGAAAAGAAAAAGAATCAACAACAAAGCTTAGCAGTAACACTTTCCTAACAGAAGGCATTCAGCCATTTTCCTCAAGATCAGCAGCTAGGGAAACCACAGAAAATCCTTAAGACTGTTCTGAAAGGTGATTTTAGCAATCAGTTCAGTTCTTGTCAAGCCAAGATAGCCTTTCCTTGGGAGATTTGATTGGTTCCTTCAGAGTGGTTCAGGTCTCTGAGGCAAATATGTATCTAGGTGCTGTGCGGAGAGAATTTGCCAGAGGGAATACCAATGCCCAGGTACACATGCAGTATGTGTTTTTCTGCAAATGTTTTCACAGTAAACAAGAATGGAGCCATCAAAAGAAAAGAATGCTAATTTTAAATCAATTAAATTCAAATAGAAATGCTTCCTTTGGGTATAGTTGTCTTTTGGTAATCACTAATTTTGTAGACAGTCATGACTTAACCCACAAATTGTTTTGAAATGAGTAACTGTGGCGTTGAGAAACCTAAGTCAGACTGATCTCTCCTATAGCAACATCCCAGGCAATAAATTATTGAGGATGGAATATAATGGAGCCTTTATTGTTCATGGCCTCACTCTAGTCCATTCATATGCAGACTCAGTCATGTTGGATAATAAAGCATTGCTTTGTAATCATCAGTGACAGGAAAGGGGATGCCCAGGAAATCAGGAAACATGGTTCTATAGGCCCCCCTTCCAGTTCATATAAGACAAGAGGAAATGTATCATAATCAGTCGCTGGCCAGGAAAAAAGACTCTGCAGTTGGGTGCGGTTCTAGAAGTGGGTCATTCGGCCTAGTTTCATAAAAAACAAAATAAAATAAAATAAAAATATGTATCCAGCCAGCTCCAAATAACTACTGTAATTGTAGCTAGGTAGGAGGATGAAGTTCAGAAGAGCCTGTCATAGCCGGCCCAGGCAGAAAAGGCTGTGAGACTACATCTCCAATTAACCAGCAAAAAACTTGTTAGAAGGTGTAGTTTAAGTGTTGAGAATCAGCTCTGAGCAAAACAGTAGAGAAGCACAAGCCCTCAGTTCAAGCCCTGGTACCAGCAAAAGAAAATTTGCCTCTGACTGAGTAGCCTCAATCCTCAAGCTAAACAGGAAGGAAGGGGCAGTAGAGTTTAAGATCATATGCTAACCCCAGCCAAACCAAAGGGAGAATCAATCTTTAGCCTACTGCGAAGGAAAATACTGTCTTCTTCCAAAGAAAAGAAAAATCTCCCAGAGGCAACAACCATAGTACAGTATCTTAAACAAACAGATCAAAGTAGTACAAGGATCTCTGTGAATGGCTATTCACCTGCCAATGAGTGAGTCACTGAACAGTCAGTATTTTGGTTTAGATATACTGTCATGTTTTTGTTGCTGTCTGGGCTGAGTTATTGGATGGAAAGCAATTTGGATATTGCTTCTCTCTATGGGGTCCTTATGTCACAAAGAGATTGATGGAAAGCAGGGGTTTGGGGAGAGTGAGTCTGGCATGGCCTTTCTCTGAGCAATACAAATGATATGGCTGTTCCTTGGGAAAACAGCAGGCCACAGAGTGATTGTATTGTCTCTGGTGGGGAAGGGTGGGCACAAATATTAAATAAGCTCATGACATTGGGCAATGACTGATGATGGGATGCTAGAGAAGCTTATTTCCTCATACGGATTTCGGTTTAAATACAAGCCAGGAAGCATCAAGGCAACTTAGCAGTAATCTTTGACTTAGGTGTAGCATGTTACACTGAAATACACATTGTCACAACTAGTCCTCAGGTTCACACACAACACAAAGTGGAACAAGTACTCCCGTTTTAACAATAAAAAATAAATAAACTAGGCAATCTTCCAGGGGAAAAAATGAGTTGCCTCCATTTTCCAAGACAGGAGTGTTACTTTCAGAATACAAGAATAGCCATTTGTAAACAGGGTAAGGTTCCCAGGTGGTCCAGGCAGAAAAAAACTTTATTGGGAGGGCCAAACTGCTAGGCGATACTCAAGAGTAGGATATAGCATGTAGCTGCTCCAACTTATGTTGCAGAGATTGTATAGTGAAGGGAAGGAGGTATGATAGGAGCAGATGGGGAAGTGACCTCAGAACTTGGGGACCTCCCACTGCCACATAGGTGCCCAGTAAACAGTTAATCTGGGTTACAGGTGTTGGGCAGGGATTTGTAGAGAGGGACGAATGCAGTCTTGCAGAGAGAGGGGGGGAGAGCACAAAGGGGAAGGAGTCTACATGTAGTTTCATGTGTAAAGTAAACAAAGAGAAAGGGCTATTTTTCCAGGACAAATCTAACATTCCAGCCTTTGGATAGTGATAAGGGGTGCCATCTCTCTCTGGTCACTTCTTGCTGACCACTTTAGGAGCAGAAAGCAAAGATGCTATATGGTCCAGGAGAAGGTAGCAGTAATAGTTCTTGGGTGGCATCTCTGGCTTAAATCTCAAAGAAGTTTTAGGAGGCAGCGGTCAAACAATAAGAAAAGGAAAAAAAATACTATTAAAA